>NC_044044.1:29742293-30054908 GCF_901765095.1 Microcaecilia unicolor
GCACATAGCCCCTTTCACGCCTTTGTCAAAGGGCCTTGTGGGACTTATTAAACAATATCATTACTACACTGAAATCATTCCTTACTCTTTCTCTCGTGTTTAATCCACAAAACAGCAGGAGACCAGCTTCCCCACTCTGCCTTTTTATATCAGGGTGTATTTTGCATGTCATTTGAGAGTACTGGAAGGTAATTGTGTGTCTTCTGTAAATAGACTCCTTGGTCTTCTTCCACATCTGATCACCTGACCATGCAGGGCTGCTGAATCTCAGCAGTTTCTTTAACTTCCTTCCAAACAAAAAGACTTTGTGCATTTTTCTTTTTCTGTTATCTTGGCACTTAAGTACTCTGAAAATGCGTCAGAGAATGCATTCGTGTGCTTTATTTGCTTTAAGAAATTCTTAATTCTGACTCTTAAATGAATATTTCCTTCTTTTGTACAGAGGTCTGTTCTCAAGTGACTTTGAAGGAATCTGGTCCTGGAGTTGTGAAACCCAGAGAGACTCTCGGCCTGACCTGTAAACTCTCCACTCCCTTAACTGGTTACTGGTGGAGCTGGATCCGGCAACCTCCCGGGAAAAGATTGGAATGGTTGGCAGAGATAGAAAGTGGTGGAAGCACAGGCTATGCACCACCTCTCCAAAGCAGATTAACCATCACTAGAGACAATTCCAAGTACGAGATCTACTTACAAGTGAGAGGCACGACAGCTGCAGACACAGCCACCTATTACTGTGCAAGGGCACAGTGTGAGGAGGGAAGGAAGATCCCCTACAGAAACTGCTCAAGAGAACTCTCTGCGGACAGAGGACAGGAAAACTGACTTCCTGAGTATTTAGACAAGACCTCAGAAAGGAACTCCAATGGTACTTATTTTGCACCTGAAGCAGTAAAGGGTTAAGTGACTTGTCCAGAATCACAAGGCGCTACAGTAGGAACTGAACCCAGTTTCCCTGGTTTTTAGACCACTGCAACTAACCAATAGGCTTCTCCTCTAGTTTATTAACATGAGCTATATGTATGTGTATTGATGATCAGAGAAAAATGGCTTCCTCCACTCAACTCTTAGATCAGTAACCATTTAACTATAAGACGGTGCTTTTCAACCCAGTTCTCAATGTTCACCTAGCACGTCAGGTTTTCAAAATATGCACAATCAATACTGCATGTAAATCTATCTCATGCACATACATTGTGGATATCCTGGTGTGCCTCAAGGACTGTGTTGAGAACTGCTTCCGTTCACCAGTCTGTCCATAAACATCATTCAAGGTGCATTGTAAACTAAGTCAACAACACTTCTACCCCTTCCTGAATCATCTTTCTTCTGCTACAGCCATACACACACACCTGCAGAATATTGTTAACCAAACCATCCCCTCCTCTGAACATTAAGAAGGTCTATCAAAGGTTCCTTCTAAGATGCAGCTAGTCCTCATGTCAAAATAGTCTCAATTTCTATTTTATTTTTTGATTCATGATTGAACTGTTAAGCAACTTAGGAGAAGGTTGGATTGGACATTCACTTTTCTTTCATTCCTCTGTAACTCAGAATATGATACAGACACACACACATACTAACATACATATATACAAAAAACATACATACACACACACACAGACATACATGGATTGTCCTTTTCCTCTGACTGAAACTATTCCACTTACTACTACTACTACTACTTAGCATTTCTATAGCGCTGCCAGGGTTACGCAGCGCTTTACAAGTTTAAAGATGGGGAAGGACAGTCCCTGCTCAAGAGAGCTTACAATCTAAAGGTAACAAACTTACATTTTCACAGGGTGCCTTACAGGACCAATTCAAAAACTATCACTTCAGTATGGAAATCGGGCTTCACTTTTTCTCTTGTGTTTACCCTGTGTGGGGATTCACAAAATACCACAAAACCACCAGCCCCTCTCTGCCTTTTTATATCAGGGACTATTTTGCATGTGATTTGCAACTACTGGAAGGTACATGTGTGTCCTTTGTAAATAGACGACTCTGTCTTGTTCCACATCTGATCCGACACTGCAGAGTTGCTGAATCCCAATCATTACCTTGTACTTTATTTAAAACATGAAGCATTTGTACATTGTTATTTTTTTGGTCGATGTCCTGGCACGTAAGTACTCTGGAAATCCTTTAGAAGAAGCTTTTGAGTGTTTTCTTTGCATTAAGAAATCATCACCTTATCGTTTCCTTATTTTGTACAGAGGTCCGTTCCCAAGTGACCTTAAAGGAATCGGGTCCTGGAGTTGTGAAGCCCTCGGCCACTCTCACGCTGTCCTGTAAAGTCACCGGTAACAATATTGGTGAGAGCTATGTCTGGAACTGGATCCGTCAGCCTCCTGGGAAGGCACTGGAATGGTTGGGATTCATAGTTGGTTCCAGCGGGGGCACTGGCTACAACTCCCCACTCCAAAGCCGATTAACTATTTCCAAAGACAATGCCAAGAACGAGTATTATTTACAAATGAGGGAAATGAAAACTGAAGACACGGCCACATATTACTGTGCAAGACACACACAGTGTGAGGAAGGAAGGGGAGGCTCAGACAAATACTGTGGGTCTTTTTTTTTTAGATGTAACGAGGGGGAAGCAGCTGACTATCTGGAGCTCTGTTTCTGAAAACAAACTTTAGTGATGGGGGCTTACCCGGAAGTAATTGGGTCCTGTCATTATCAATATGTCTGCATGGGTATGGTGGGGTAATTGCTTTGTCACAGTTTTGGGGAGGGGAAACCTGAGCTACAGCCTGTGTAGAAGGAGGTCCTTATGGACAGGGCTTCAATGTTTACCAGTGTTTTCATTGGTGCAAATGGACACGCCTATATTTACACACAACCCCTGAACTTAAGTACTGTTCTTTAAACTGCACCTAACTTATAGAATAGAACTTAAGCAAGTTTTTTTCCATGATGATTTTTTTCGGCATGATTTATAGAATTCACCCCTGTTTGAATTAGAGACCCAAACTTTTTTCCAGTGACTAGCTCATAAGCAAGTTTATTGGGTCATCCTGAACCTATTCTGATTAAATGTCTTGCATTGAATGTTTCAGAGTCAGTGACAGGTCCTATCCTATTCCATTTCCAACTCAGAATGTCCATTATCAATTATGTCAGCTATCTACAAGCACAGTCTTGAACGTTTATTTATTTAAGATTATTTATAAATTGCTGACCACAAAAAAACCCCATCATGGTAATTCACACTAAACCAAGCATTATTCATGTATCAAACAAGCAGAACACAACCCATGAACCTTACCAGTATGTGTGAATTTCGCAAACCACCGTCCCACAAACGTCATTGCAAAGGCACCAAAATATGCAAAGGCAAAAAGTGTGAAACTGCTCTTTGTCCTGAAGGGGACGTATTTCCACCATCAATGTCAAAATGTTCATTTAGCACTTCCTTTATCAGGAAACGGCAAATCTCTGGAGTTTTATCTATTTCTGTAATGTGTATCACAGAAACATGAGTCATTAACCACTGTAGCAAGTAATCAGATATCATTCATATTAGCATTTTCTCCTGCCACAATAGAGAAACAGACAAGTGTGAATCTACGATAAGGAAGAGCCGTCGTAATCGTATCACACTCAGTCCACCACTATACTCTCCTAATCAAGTGGCAATTCTCTAAGTCAGTGGTTCCCAAATCTGTCCTGGGGGATTCCCAGCCAGTCAGGTTTTCTGGATATACACATGGAATATTCATGAGAGACATTTTCTTGCAGTGCATGCAAATCAATCCATAACCTAGAGATGGGAGTAACTAGTGAGGTAATTAAATTCGCAGATGACACCAAGTTATTCAGGGTGGTCACATCGCAGGAGGAGTGTGAAAGATTACAAGAGGACCTCACGAGACTGGGAGATTGGGCGTCAAAATGGCAGATGAAGTTCAATGTTGACAAGTGCAAAGTGATGCATGTGGGAAAGAGGAACCCGAATTACAGCTATGTCATGCAGGGTTCCGCGTTAGGAGTCGCAGACCTAGAAAAGGGATCTGGGAGTCATCATTGACAAGACGTTGAAATCTTCTGCTCAGTGTGCTGCGGTGGCTAAAAAAGCATACAGAATGTTGAGTATTATTAGGAAAGGGATGAAAAACAAACATGAAGATGTTATAATGCCATTGTATCGCTCCATGGTGCGACCGCACCTCGAATATTGTGTTCAATTCTGGTTGCCGCACCTCGAAAAAGATATAAAGGAATTGGAGAAGCTGCAGAGAAGGGCGACGAAAATGATAAAAGGGATGGGACAACTTCACTATGAGGAAAGGCTTAGACGGCTAGGGCTCTTCAGCTTGGAGAAAAGGCGGCTGCCTGAGGGGTGATATGATAGAAGTCTACAAAATAATGAATGGAATGGAGCGGACAGATGTGAAACGTTTGTTTACACTTTCTAATAATAAATAGGACCAGGGGACACAATGTCCTAGAAGCTAGAATGTGGTAGATGTAAAACAAATAGAAGAAACTTTTTCTTTACTCAGCACGTAGTTCTGGAACTCATTGCCAGAGAAGGTAGTGAAAGCAGTTGGCCTTGCCGAGTTTAAAGGGGGTTTGAACAGATTCCTGAAGGAAAAGTCCATTGATCATTATTAAGTTTTTTGGGTTCTGCCAGGTTCTTGGGGCCTGGATTGGCCACTGTCGGAGACAGGATGCTGGGCTTGATGGACCCTTGGTCTTTTCCCAGTATGGCGGTGCTTATGTGCTTATGAATATTCATTGCAGGTGTCCAGAAAACCTGACTTGCTGGGGTTCCCCCTGAACAGGTCTCAGAACCCCTGTTTTAAGTGGGGGCCTCCTTTTAGGCTCCCCGATGCCACATGGTTTCAATCAATTGTACAACAGCACCTGGGACACCAGATTCCATTATACAATACTTAACTTGGCATTGGGGCACCTTAAATTTAGGACAATGAGTTATACCAGCCATAGACCTGGTATAACTATGGACTCCTGAAGGCAGCGAGGGCTCAAGTAACTTACAGTAATCTGTAATTTGCATATGTAACATGGAGCTCCGCCCATACTCCACCCAAGTGTATATCCCCTGCAGTTGCCACTACAGCACATGTACACGCCTTTATAGAACACAGTTAACACACGTATGGGCCAATATTCCCTGCACTTACACATACAAAGGGGCGTATACGCCGTGAGCTCCTTATTATAGAATAATCTTCCACACATACTTGTACAGTATCAATTTTAGAAGAAATTAATAACAATAGCAACATCTTCTAAGGAAACTAAACCCATGTAACGTGCACATAAACTGCTAAACCCCAGGACAGTTTTCACAATTCCTTGTCTAGGGATGGCTGAGGAAGAACATTGAGGAAAGTAATTGTAAAGGATTTAAAAAAAAAAACCAACACACACCTTTAACTGAATTATCATTAAGTAATTACAAGGATATTTAAAAAAAATTGTTTCCTCCTTTTCTGCGTTTCTCTCGCAAAATCCAGATACATTCTCAACTTGCAATTCAAAAAAGGAATATCGCAAAAAAGACACAATAGCCAATCCCTGTCCCAACTCTGTGACGCTTGTGAGCCCTTGGCCCAGAAGCGGCTGCGTGAGGGTCACTCAACCACCCCTGGGTAGACAGAGTCCCAAGAGTATCCCAAAGAACTGGACTGGCATTGGGGCAGTTTCAGGTGCCTGATGCTGTCTGGCCCAGTCCTTAGATTCCTTCCTACGACCCCAGTCCTGGATATGAAATACTTGTGCAAGAACTCCAGAGATTGCTTGTATGTTTGTGTTTATGCTCAGTGGTGCAGCCACAGGCCCACCCAACAGTAGCTGATGGGGATCCCAAGCTCCACCAGCCGAAGACTTCCCCCTGATGGGAACAAAAATGCTGCTCTCCATGGTACTGAAACCTGTGCATGCCCACTTTTCAGTGTCTGCTGCAGACAGTCAAGCTGGACAAAAGCATTTTCTGAACAGCTGAGATATTTTTTTGATGTGGTGGGGGGAGAACAATTGGTGCCCACCCACTTCTTGCCTAGGCCCACCCAAAATCTGCTTTGATTTGAAGATCATTCTTTCCGTTAAAACCACTTTCCCTTTCATCCCCACACAACCCATAAAAGATTTCAGCAAAACAACCATTACTCCACCACTGTCCTTCCAGAACGAAGAAAAGTCCTTAATAGCTTCTTCCAACTCCCAATAAATGTTTGAAGAGACCACTGAACCTTTTGGGTTGGAGCTATGGAATCACAAATCTCTGTCCCTTGAAAGATTTTAATCCTGATGCAGTTCTGCGTGTGTACATTGCTTTTCTTGCGGACGTATTTCTGGCTATAGACGTTGAGAAGGATTTTTTTACGAGAAGTTATCACTGTGACTATATAGCGGGAGCTACCACAGTGGCACATGACATGATAAAAACCTAGAGACCCTTTCAGAGCAAATAGAAAGTGAGAGGAAGAAGACATCATGCCAACATTTTTTGAAATCTGATATTTACAATGGACACGTGTTCTAACTTTAGTTTTTATGTGCCCCTTCTCTCCAAAGGTAAGACGTACCCACAAAATACGAAGGCTCTTTATTTCTTTCATTCTTCATTTCTCTTGTTGAAAACTTTTATGTCATTGTTCTTTGATTTGATCAAAGAAATGCTCCTTGTCTGTTAAACAAAAATTGTAAGGGCTTAGTAATATGTTATGCTTATTTGGTTTTTGATTAATTGCCAAATCATGGCAAAAACCAAATCTCAGTGGTACAGCAAAGAGAGGGAGCAAAGTACAAGCAAAAGTCCAGACAGCAAAGAAAACTGCACCAAGGGCCTTAAAAAGAGGGACACGGTTCTTTAATTATTTAATTGGAACCTGTATAAGAACAGTCTTTGAAAAAGACCCGACACAGGTTATTGTACTATTATGGAAGGAACTGAAGCTGAATGTTCGAAGACAAACATTACGTTATGTTCAGATTTCTAAATAACTGATCTTCAGCAGTTCCAAAAGTACAATAAGCCTAATACCTGCAATGGATGAAGTCAACGTTCCCTATAAGATGTGTGGCAGTCCTCCACCCATTGGAGGCAGTGCAGGAATAGGAAAGTTTCAGTGGTGATGGGCAGGCAAGTTCTATGAAACTCCCCAGAGGACCTACAGAGCCCACACCATTGAAACTGCAATATCGATGCACCACCCCCAGTAATATGAAGCCGCAGAAGGACTTCTGCCCACCTTAGAGGGAGAATTGGCCTCACTTTTATGGAAACTCATGCTGCTGAGCCACATGCAAAAAAAATGGCAGACAGAATTAATGACCCCTTCCAGTCTCGACCGAAGGATAAAAATATGAGGCCACTATTTGCTTTTCATTCTCTGCTGCCCTTCCCTTAATAAATGTGAAGATTATGCTGTGCTTTTAGGGTTAGGTTAATGTGTCTCTGGAGGTTGTCCTGCCTGGTTCATCTAGGCTGCCCAACATCTAATCCTGACCTCTCTTTGCCATTTTCAGGGCACAGACTGTAGAAAACTGCCTGGCACTGGCCTTGGTTCCCAACTTTGTCTTTTTATATCAGGATGTATTTTGCATGCGATATGCAAATACTGAGAAGGTGGCTGCCATCCTCTGTAAATACACACCTCTTCTCTTCTTCCACATCTGATCTGCAGGGCTGCTGAATCTCGGCGGTTTCCTTTAATTCGTTCAAAGCATGAAGTCTCTCTGCATTTAATTTCTTTTCTATTCTGTGCTGACATGTAAGTATTCAGGAAAAGCTTTAAAAATATATGTCATTGTAAGAAATGATCGCTGGTTAATTCTCTATTGTTTCTACTGTAGGTGTCCATTCCCAAGTGACTGGAAAGGACTGGAATGGTTGGCACATATCTGTGGAAGCAGTGGAGGCACATACTACAATGCTGCTTTTCAAAGCCGATTAACTATCTCCAAAGACAACTCCAAGAACGAATTCTATTTAAAAATGAGGGAGATGAAACCTGAAGACACGGCCACATATTACTGTACGAGAGACACAGTGTGAGAAAGAAAGGAGGAACTCGGACAGATACGGCAGCTCTTTCTGTCCATATAGAGAGGAAAAAGCTGAATATCTAGAGCTCCCTGTCTGAAAATGCAAAATGCCATCACACCTAACTGTGGAGTCCTTTTAGCAAACGGCAGTAAGAGGGGTCCTGTGGCATGGGCGCATGAGTTTTCCACATGCTGAGGCCCCCTTTAACCACCATTGGTAAAAGGCTTTTTTTCATGAAGGAAATGGCTGTGTGGTCATTTCCTGTCAGAGCCCTTAGCTCCTCCTATTTAAGAGGCAGTAGGGGATCTCTGGCAGTAGCCTGGTGATAACCTCACAGCCATTGGTGCTGCCCAATTACATGCCCCCGGTGCTAGGAAATTTAAAAATATTTTCAAGTGCCGTAATTGGCATGTGACAAGAGTCACAACTGCTACCAGGGTCCCCCGAGAGCCCAGTAGAAGGGCCGAATCACCGTTCGCCAAGCCAGCGCTATCCCTAGCGTCTTTTTGTAAAAGGACCCCTTAAGAGAGTCATTCAAGGGAGTCACTTAGGAAAAAAAGAAAAGATGGCTTAGATAATACCATATTTAGAAAGCTCAAACTTATCCAGAAAATGGACACTTTTCAGAAGATTTTGCCAGATTTCTTTGCTTTGAAAATAATTCTATTTTTAATTCCTCGATTCTTAAACCTTAAGTCAATTGGCCCCAGGTCTTTGAGACCTCTAGGCTCATTTATTGCCGCAGCGTTAATCTTAGGGCTTCTTTTATAAAGGCGCACTAGTGATTCCCATGCGGCGAATGAGAGGAAGCTCATTCAATTCCTAAGGGCTTCCTTTCATTTACCACATGGGAATACCTAGTGTGGCTTTGTAAAGGAAGCCCTTAGGCTCTGAGAATACCCAGTGCCACCTGACTGAAATTATCCCCAGAGAAAATAAAACAATAATTCAAGGTTTCATTAACATTAAATAAATAACTATATGAAAAACTTGAAAAAATAGTTTAGAAATATTCACTAATGCAGGAATAGCAAAGTTTCAGTGGTGATGGGCAGGCAAGTTCTATGAAACTCCCCAGAGGACCTACAGAGCCCACACCATTGAAACTGCAATATCGATGCACCACCCCCAGTAATATGAAGGCGCAAGAGGACTTCTGCCCACCTTAGAGGGAGAATTGGCCTCACTTTTACGGATACTCATGCTGCTGAGCCACATGCAAAAAATTTGGCAGACAGAATTAATGACCCCTTCTGATCTCAACCGAAGGATAAAAATATGAGGTCACTATCTGCTTTTCATTCTCTGCTGCCCTTCCCTTAATAAATGTGAAGATTATGCTGTGCTTTTCGGGTTAGGTTAATGTGTCTCTGGAGGTTGTCCTGCCTGGTTAAATCATCTAGGCTGCCCAACATCTGATCCAGACCTCTCTTTGCCATTTTCAGGGCACAGACTGTAGAAAACTGCCCGGCACTGGCCTTGGTTCCCAACTTTGTCTTTTTATATCAGGATGTATTTTGCATGCGATATGCAAATACTGAGAAGGTGGCCGTCATCCTCTGTAAATACACACCTCTGTCTTCTTCCACATCTGATCTGCAGGGCTGCTGAATCCCAGCCGTTTCCTTTAATTCATTCAAAACATGAAGTCTCTCTGCATTTTATTTCTCTTTTCTGTGCTGACATGTAAGTGCTCAAGAAAAGCTACAAAATAAAACGTTTTTGTTATAAGAAATGATCACTTGTTAATTCTCTATTGTTTCTACTGTAGGTGTCCATTCCCAAGTCACATTGAAGGAATCCGGTCCTGGATCTGTGAAACTTGGAGAGACTCTCAGCCTGACCTGTAAAGTTTCCAGTGCCTTCCATGGTGCTGGCTGGGACTGGATCCGGCAGCATCCCGGGAAAGCACTGGAATGGTTGGCGTTTATAGATGGTGATGACGGAAGCAAAAACTACAATGCCGCTCTCCAAAGCCGATTAACTATCTCCAAAGACAACTCCAAGAACGAATTCTATTTACAAATGAGGGAGATGAAACCTGAAGACACGGCCACATATTACTGTACGAGAGACACAGTGTGAGAAAGAAAGGAGGAACTCGGACAGATACGGCAGCTCTTTCTTTGATTATAAACAGGAAGTGTGGAATATCTGATACTTCCTTTCTAAAAATACAAAACTGTGTCACTCATAACTAAGTGGAAAAAACCCTGAACTAAGCTGGGAGAGAGAGTTTTCACGTTTTAGAAGGGTCAAATACACATCCAGAAAATATGCAATTCGAGATTCACTAACCAGAAATTTGTGCCAAATTTTCTCAGTGAAACTATTAATCAGTGACCCCCCCATATCTAACAAGAGATTTGGGCTCATTTATCTTCCAAGTGATATGTTTAAGGTTCTTTGGAATAGCCTGTCCTTTTTCATCACATCTCTATGACTAAGGATCCCACAGGCCTTCTTGAACTCTAATACTGCTTTACTCTCCGTTACGTCCATCGTGTGTGGATGTGAGGCAAGAGTCCTTCTATTTATTTCTGTATTATTTATTCAACATTTCTGTTCCACCTAAAGACAAGGCAGATTACAAATCACATACATATAATTCATATAGACACACAATTAGGGGTCCATAATCAGCCAGCTGCGGAGTTATTCCCAGATATTCAAATCTGGGACCTGTCCGGTTATAGCACTTAAGTTGCCATGGCTTAGTGCATAATGATAGGACAGGCTTTAACATTGTCTGATTTATGCGCTAAACCTGAGCACTTAACATCTAAATATCAGCATTTAAGTGGCCAACTGCTGACTCTAGAATGCCCCCAACATAGTTGGCATTGAGTTAGGCGCTAGCCGTGAATTTCAGTGGCTGCTGAAAATTAACGACTCGCTCCAACCTAACCGCTGGTTAAAACTCAGGGACCCTTTTACTGAGCTGCGCCAAAAAAATGGGCTGCAGTAGTGTAAGCACGTGTTTTGGGCGCGCACAGATCCATTTTTCAGCGCTCCCAAAGATCTGTTTTTATTTTTGCCGAAAATGGACATGCGGCAAAATTTAAATTGGTGCGCGTCCACATTTTGAGTCTGAGACCTTACCGCCAGCCATTGACCTAGTGGTAAAATTCTCACGCAGTAACTGGGTGGTAATGATCTACACGTGTCAAATGCCACTTGGCATGCATCCCGATACGCGCATCCAAAAATAAAAATGATTTTTTTTTTGGACACGCGTATCGGACGCACGCCAAAAATAAAATTACCGTGGTAGCTGGGCAGTAACTCCATTTTGGTGCGCATTGGGCGTGCAGACGTTTATGCAGTTTAATAGAAGGGTCCCTGAATTAGTTATTACTCTATTTACCATTAACCTTCCATTTGCTTAATTTACAATTTCTCATTCATAATAGATTTTCTAAATGTTAAACATTCATAGTTATCCCAGATTATTTATGATACTGTTTATCGTAAGCCACATTGAACTCAAACTTGTTTGGGATAATGTGGGATATAAATGTCACAAATAAATATTTCCACTCAAACCACATGATGCAGATATATTAAAAATTGATCTTCTACAGAATCATGACAGTTTAATAAATCATATATCGACAGAGGATGAGTTATAGAGAATCTTGCTTCATAAACCCACATCCACCTCTTCTCTGAAACGGGACACCTCCTCCCTTTTGAAGATGACTCTTCTGTTTCTGAACTTCATGCAAATGACTGCACTCACTTTCCTGTTTAAATAACAGCCTCAGTGACACAGGGGAGAAGATTTCTTTTAGTTTTCTCTCTCAGGAACAAAACATGAAATCACTGTGTGTTTTTCTTTTCCTGACCCTCCCTTCATGTAAGTATTTTTCAGAAATGTGGAAAAAAAAAAAAGCTCTAATCTTTTGGGATCAGTTTAATGTGGAACGTCTATCTATTTCTAGGTGTTTTTTCTCAGATCATCCTGGAGGAATCTGGTCCCGGAGTTGTGAAGCCCTCAGTCACTCTCAGAATGACCTGTAAAGTTACCGGTTACAGTCTTGGTTCCGGTACCAATCATGGGTGGATCTGGATTCGGCAGCCTCACGGGAAAGGCCTGGAATGGTTGGGAAGTTTATATGATAAGAGCGGAAACACTTACTACTCCTCTACTCTCCAAAGTCGATTAACTGTCTCCAAAGTCAATTCCAAGAATGAATTCTATTTAGAGATGAGGGAGATGAAACCTGAAGACACGGCCACATATTACTGTGCAAGAGAGACACGGTGTGAGGAAGGAAGGAGGAACTCGGACAAATACTGCAGCTCTTTCTTTGATTATAAACAGGAAGTGTGGAATATCAGGTGCTTCCTTCCTAAAAATGCCAAACTGTGTCGCTCATAACTAAGTGAAACACCCTGAACTAAACTGGGAGAGAGAACAACAAACCCTCAAGAAAGTCTCATTCTGAATAAGAAAAAGAGACTCCCATCATATCACATTTTAGAAGGGTAAAATACACATCCAGAAAATCTGCAATTTGGTACTCATCAACCAGACATTTGAGCCAGATCTTCGCAGTTTGAACATGTTTCTTTTTCACTGATTCTTGAATTGGTGAAACCATTAATCAGTGACTCCATTTGGGCTCATTTATCTTCCAACTTGTATATTTAACGTTGTCAAGATTAGCCTGTGCTTATTCCAGAGGAGAGTGATGTCTCCTTCAGTTCTCCACCAACCCCCATTATTATATCAATGTGTCTAGGCCTTGTTAAGGCTGATGGTACTAAACCCCCGAGAGCCCGTCTTGAAGGGCAACATTAACTTTGGGCTGGGAAACCCCGGAAAGACAGGGTAGGGCTTGAGAAAAGAAATTGCAACAGGGGTCACGGTGGGTGGGGAAGGACATCTGTGGGACCGGAAAGTATCCAATAAATTTAAAATTCCTGTCGGAAGTCTCGCTGAAGATTGGGTGGAGAGGTTTTCAGGAGAGGGAACTGAGGGTGATTATTTAAAGCACTACCTCCGTGGGGAGATGAGCCTTTTCCATGATCCTCAGAGGGACCTGTTTGTCCGCTCACCCTCCCTGAAGGCGAAGGGAGAGGCGTGCATGGCAGGAGCCTCGATATGCGGGGCTGCTTCATCCCTAGGGCATCGGGGGGGACGGGGCATCAGCTCATCAGGTGATGAGCGCTTAACTGTAAGCTCAATGAATATGGGGTCTGGTGACCCGGAATAAGAAAACATGGAGGTCCATACTATACCCTTTCCCTAGCTGACAAGATGGGGCAGAAAGGGTGGAAAGTTTGTGAATTGTTAAGCAATTTCATAGTGCAATTATGTTGTTGAATTTTGAAACTGTTGAACGTATAAGTTAATAAATCAAAACTGTGGCCAATATCTATTTACCACATTTATGTAGTAGTGTGCTGTTTATTCTGAAGGTGAGAATGGGGAGGGGAGGGAGTGGGGAGGAGATATCAGACTGAGGGGTGCAAGTCCCACTTCCAAATGTTACTAACCTTAGTGGTGTAAAGACAGTATTGTTCTTCTGACCCTCTGCATTCTGCTCTTGTGCTCATGTGCATATCGTACAGTTCAGCAGAAATCTCTTGAGTATTGTCTGTCATTTTCTTAACCATGGAAGCATAGATGCCTGTTCTCTCCACCTGCCCACCCCCCACCCCCCTCAGCAGCCCAACCCCCAGCAGGGCCCTGTGCTCCTGGAAAGTTAGGATATTAATTTCTCCGTGCATAGTGCAGTGTGTACAGGTTCCAACTGGGCTTCCTTTTCCTGTGGCAGACAGGAGCGAACCCCAGCTGGGAAGACTGTACATTGAAAGGAAATCTACCTTTTGTTGTGCAATAAAGTTAAGTTGGAATTTGCACTTAACTTTATAGCACAACAGGTGGATATCCTGAAAACCAGTCAGGTTTTCAGGATATCCACAATGAATATTCATGAGAGAAACCTGCATGCAGTGAAGTACAAGCAAATCTCTCTCATGAATAGTCATTGCGGATATCCTGAAAATCTGACTGGTTGGTGTGCCTCCAGGACCAGCTTTGGAAACCACTGATCTAAACACCTACGTCAACTCATATGCACAAATAGGTTAGCATTCTAAACGTCTATACATTTAAAAGTTAGCACCTAGATTAGAACATCCCCCACCCAGTGCGAGACACTTATGAGTTTTTATTCAGAATGAAAGAAAATTCTACTAGACTGGTGGTCTAGGCAGTCCTTCAGGCATGAGTGATGCCCACTCAAGTACCACAAGACTGTTGCTAGAGATCATGGCAGCCATTTTGAGGCCAGATCCATGGCAAGAAGGAATGAGAGGGTCAAGGAAGAAGGAGGGTCCAATCAAATTCCACTTTTGCCTGAAAGACCCCTAGACCATCAAGGATGTCCAAGGTAGTCAAGGGGGCCTATGGAGGGGTGAAGGGGCTGAGCCAGGGACTTCCTATCTTTAGGAAGGAGAGAGGGGGAATCCAGAACAGGGGAAGGGAGGGCGAAACTGAAGCCCAGATGCCACTACCTGGAAGCAAACAGGGCACTGGCCAATATTTAAACCAGGGCCCAGTTGCTTGGTGAAGAAAGCTAGAACAGCTAGTTGTCCTAACTTCAGCGGCTTATTTAACAGGTTAGTGGTCTGAATATCACTTCTAACCAAATAACTACCAGCTCTGCCCAGACTGAACGCAAACTCTGCCCGTGAGTTACTCCAGCACCAACTGCCAGTTCAGTAGCAGATAGCTATTCAGTGGTTAGACAGGTACAAGGGATTTCACCAGGCAGTAGACTGTCCTGCCTAGTTAAATCACTTTGAATATTGACCGGATAGTAAATGTGGGCAGATAAAGTCCTGCACGGTACATCCAGGCTGCCCAACATCAGATCCTGAACTGTCTTTGGCATTTTCCGGGCACAGATTGTAAAAAAAGAAGCTGGCTGATGCTGGCCTTGTTTCCCAACTCCGCCTTTTTATATCAGGATGTATTTTGCATGCGATATGCAAATACTGAGAAGGTAGCTGCCATCCTCTGTAAATACACAGCTCTTGTCTTCCTCCACATCTGATCTGCAGGGCTGCTGAATCCCAGCCGTTTCCTTTAATTCATTCAAAACATGAAGTCTCTCTGCATTTCATTTCTTTTCTTTTCTGTGCTGACATGTAAGTGCTCAAGAAAAGATTTAAAAAAAAACCCCAAACAAACCATTTTTGTTGTAAGAAATAATAACTTGTTAATTCTCTATTGTTTCTACTGTAGGTGTCCATTCCCAAGTCACACTGAAGGAATCCGGTCCTGCAGTTGTGAAGCCTGGAGAGACCCTCAGCCTAACCTGTAAAGTCTCCAGTGCCTTAACTGGCAACTACTGGAGCTGGATCCAGCAGCATCACGGGAAAGGACTGAAATGGTTGGGGTATATAGGTGGTACTAGCGGAGACACAAACTACAATGCTGCTGTCCAAAGCCGATTAACTATCTCCAGAGACAACTCCAAGAACGAATTCTATTTACAAATGAGGGAGATGAAACCTGAAGACACGGCCACATATTACTGTGCGAGACACACAGTGTGAGGAAGGAAGGAGGAACTCGGACAAATACTGCAGCACTTTCTTTGATTATAAACAGGAAGTGTGGAATATCTGTTGCTTCCTTCCTAAAAATGCCGAACTGTGTCGCTCATAACTAAGTGAAACAACCCTGAAGTAAACTGGGAGACAGAACAACAAACCCTCAAGAGAGTCTCTCATTCTGAATAAGAAAAGAGAATCCCATCATATCACATTTTAGAAGGGTAAAATACACATCCAGAAAATCTGCAATTTGAGACTCATCAACCAGACAGCTTACCTGTGCTCACCAGGAAGAAATATCATAAATATTAATTAACAGATCGTGTTTTATATTAAAAAAGAAAAGATATCTGCAAATAGTTAATTTAAACCATGATTGAACAACAGAAAACATTCTGGTTATCATTATTTCCAATTTGTGTTTAAACATATGCAGACATAACTCTCCTAATTCTATAAACTTGGGTCCCGTCAGTTGCATACACACAATTGAATTTAATAATTGGCTGTTCATTGACGTTAACAGCCAATTATTAGCTTGAATTGGTGTTCAGTGGCACCAACTGCCCCTAGTGGCTATTCTAGAAACTGCACGTTCATTTTCTGTCACCTGAAACTTCTGGGAGGATGTGGCTATGGAACACAGAGAAAAGATGACGGGGAAGGAGGGAGCCTAAAGACAGGGATTATCAGAGAAGGATAGAGAGAGGGGCATAGAGGAGAGCTGCTGGATAGGATAGATACAGGATGCCGAGAGAAGATGCATAGTGGAAATGGAGAGAAAAGAAGCGCCAAATGGAAAAGATAGTTAAGAGAAGACAGAGGGAAGCAGAAACCAGAGACTGGGACCAACACCGTTAGATAAATAAAATGACCAGACAACAAAGGCAGAAAAAAGAATTTTATTTTCTGTTTACTGATTAGAATATGTCAGTTTCTTGGAATGTGCATGTGCCATAACTGGCTGGGGCCCACGAGTAAACCTCACTCATTGGCCTTCAATCTGCAGCTTTGGGATGGGCCACCCTTGAGGGTCTCTGATTTCATATCCACTCAGTTTTCACAAAACCAGAGTTTGGCATCTAAAGCTCTTGTATGATGGAAAGATAAACACAGTTAAGTCATCAGTCGGCCCCCTAGTGGCAATCAAGTAATTCATTCTTTTTAAATTCATTCTCTACAAATTTTGTTCCAAAGAAATCAAAAGCCAGGGAACTAGAAATTATTTAAAAAACAAAAAGGGTGGAAACATGTCCACTATATTTTCACTACATTAATTTCAATTAATTTGGTATACTTGGGAATTATGATTAAACTCAAGTGCATATGTCAACTGGTACAGAACAGTTTTTGGAGAAACCGAAGCTGCTTCAAAGAAATATCTCTTTCTTCCAAAATGACTAGCCCCACACATGTTCTACCCAACAAGACCTTTACCCTGTTCTGAATCTTATTTCTTCTACCATGACCATGCAAACTCACCAGCAGAACATTATTACCAACCCCCCCCCCCCCCCCCCAGAACATTAAGAAACTCTATCCAAGGTTCCCTCTGAGGTAGGGATGGGCAACCACAATCCTTGAGGGCCATAACCTAGTCAGGTTTTCAAGATTTCCACAATAAATATTCATGAAATCTATTTCCATACAACGGAAGCAGTACATGAAAATCAATCTCATGTCATGTATATTCATTGTGGAAATCTTGAAAACCCGGCTGGGTTGTGGCCCTTGGGGACCGTAGTTGCACACCCCTGCTGTAAGGCACAGGGAGTGCACTCCCCATGTTCCTACCAGTAGGAGTGGTGGAGCAAAATCACAATTTCAGTCATAAGAGGAAATAGTTTTTCACTCAACGAATAGTTAAGCTCTGGAACTCTTTGCCGGAGAAGGTGGTAACAGTGGTCAGCATATCTGGATTTAAGAAAGGTTTGGACAAATTCCTGAAGGAAAATTGTTTATTATTGTTTATTTATTTTCTATACCGTCACTTCTTGCATAGCAAATCAGAACGTTTACATATTATAATTAGTCAGGTACTTGCACTGTCCCATATGGGCTCACAATGTAAGTATATTGTACAGTCCATAGTCTGTTACTGAGAGACATGGGAAGCAACTGTTTGCCCTGAGATTTGTAGTCTGCAGTGTTGCCACAATTTAGGTTTCTGCCAGGTAATTGTGATCTGTATTGGCCATTGTTGTAAAACAGGATACTGGGTTAGATGGTCTGACCCAGTGTGGCTACTCTTATGCTCTTATGAGTCTCATCTGATCCTAGTGATTGAAAGTACTACATTGTTGCATCACCCCTGATGGTAGGAATGTGGGGGCCAGTCAATGTTTCCTCTAATGTATATGCAAGTCTTCCACCTAGTAGTCTACTGGTTGGGTGGGGAAGCAATATCACAGTTTCAATCACCAGGGGTGGGCAAGGCCCCCTGAAGTTTTGCAGAACCTTTCTGCTTCTCCCAGTTGAAAACATATTGATAAACCACCCTCACCTGTAGGAATGCAATTGAAAGACTCCCACATCCCTTCAGGGGCATGTTGAATCCATTCCTTCTCCATTACTACATAACTCATGCCAAAATAGTCTCAATTTCTATTCTGTTTTCAGATTTATGATTGATATCTGTACTGTTTTTAGATTTGTGATCGATTAACTGTTAAGCAACTTAGGAGAAGGCTGGATTGGTCCTTCACTTTGCTTTCATTCCTCTGTAACTCAGAATATGATACAGACACACACACATACATACAAACATACAAACACACACACGCAGACATACATGGAGTGTCCTTTTCCTCCGAGTGGAACTATTCCACTTACATTTTCACAGGGTGCCTTGCAGGACCAATTCAAAAACTATCACTTCAGTATGGAAATCAGGCTTCACTTTTTCTCTTGTGTTTACCCTGTGTGGGGATTCACAAAATACCACAAAACCACCTGCCCCTCTCTGCCTTTTTATATCAGGGAGTATTTTGCATGTGATTTGCAACTACTGGAAGGTACCTGTGTGTCCTTTGTAAATAGGCGACGCCGTCTTGTTCCACATCTGATCCGACACTGCAGAGTTGCTGAATCCCAATCATTACCTTGTACTTTATTTAAAACATGAACCATTTGTACATTCTCATTTTTTTGGTCGATGTCCTGACACGTAAGTACTCTGGAAATCCTTTAGAAGAAGCTTTTCAGTGTTTTCTTTGCTTTAAGAAATCATCATCTTATCATGTCCTTATTTTGTACAGAGGTCCGTTCCCAAGTGACGTTAAAGGAATCGGGTCCTGGAGTTGTGAAGCCCTCGGCCACTCTCACGCTGTCCTGTAAAGTCAACGGTTACAATATTGGTGATGGCCACGACTGGAACTGGATCCGTCAGCCTCCTGGGAAGGCTTTGGAATATTTGGGATACATATATGGTCCCAGCGGGGGCACTAGCTACAACCCCCTACACAAAAGCCGATTAACTATCTCCAAAGACAATGCCAAGAACGAGTATTATTTACAAATGAGGGAGATGAAACCTGAAGACACGGCCACATATTACTGTGCGAGACACAGTGTGAGGAAGGAAGGGGAGGCTCAGACAAATACTGTGGGTCTTTTTTTTTAGATGTAACAAGGGGGAAGCAGCTGACTATCAGGAGCTCTAGTTCTGAAAGTGTTACACAAACTGCCCCCTCAACCCTGATTATATTGTGAGGCAATTTTACCAAGCTTCGGTAGGACTACTGCGGCAATGGTGGGCTGCAAATTGGCCCCACCCCAGGAGCCTGTTGCTAGTGCTGGGGGCTTACCCGGAAGTAATTGAGCAGTGCCATGCGCTGCCCAGTTACCTCTGGGTTAGCGTGAGAGCCCTAAAAAGGAGGTGGTAAGGGCTGTCCCAGGAAATGGCCGCAGGGCTAGTGTTCAACTGGCCTCACAGCCATTTCCTTTTAAAAAAAAACTCCTTTTACCCACTGTGGTAAAAAGGGCCTCGGTGCGTGGTAAACTTACATGCTGATGCCACCACTACTACTACTACTATTTAGCATTTCTATAGCGCTACAAGGCGTACGCAGCGCTGCACAAACATAGAAGAAAGACAGTCCCTGCTCAAAGAGCTTACAATCCAATAGACAAAAAATAAATAAAGTAAGCAAATCAAATCAATTAGTGTGAACGGGAAGGAAGAGAGGAGGGTAGGTGGAGGCGAGTGGTTACGAGTCAAAAGCAATGTTAAAGAGGTGGGCTTTCAGTCTAGATTTAAAGGTGGCCAAGGATGGGGCAAGACGTAGGGGCTCAGGAAGTTTATTCCAGGCGTAGGGTGCAGCAAGACAGAAGGCGCAAAGTCTGGAGTTGGCAGTAGTGGAGAAGGGAACAGATAAGAAGCATTTATCCATGGAACGGAGTGCACGGGAAGGGGTGTAGGGAAGGACGAGTGTGGAGAGATACTGGGGAGCAGCAGAGTGAGTACATTTATAGGTTAGTAGAAGAAGTTTGAACAGGATGTGAAAACGGATAGGGAGCCAGTGAAGCGACTTGAGGAGAGGGGTAGTATGAGTAAAGCGACCCTGGCGGAAGATGAGACGGGCAGCAGAGTTTTGAACAGATTGGAGAGGGGAGAGGTGACTAAGTGGGAGGCCAGCAAGAAGCAGATTGCAGTAGTCTAAACGAGAGGTGACAAGGGTGTGGATGAGGGTCCTTTTTCCGCAGCCTGATAAGAGGACCCCCTAAGTGAGTTAAACATGGATAGAACACAGCGTATTCTATTGAAGTCTCACAATAAATAGAAAGAGAGTCCACAACATAACAGACCTTTCTCCCAGAAGCGAGACCTTTTCTTCTGTGAAAGTGGACTAACACAGCTACCTCGTCACTTCACTCAGCAATTCCGAATAAGCTATAAATCATAAACCACAAAACACTACTGGAATGGTTGTTACAATCTTAATGATAATTAATATCATTTAAAATGGTTAACCTGAGTCCTCCATTGCTGCAAGCAGTTCTGGCGTTTTTGGGGGATCATAAACTATTGGGCTCATTTTCAAAAGAGAAAAAAGTGGCATAAGTCTGGATCTGGACGTTTTTCTCACCAAAAAACCATCCAAATCAGTATTTTCGAAACCTATTTTTAAATGTTTTTCTCTGAAGTCCGTCAGAAGTGCGTCTAAATCTCAAGGGAGCGTGCCAGGGCTGTGTTCAAGGCAGAACATGGGCGTACCTAAGACTTAGACATTTTTCAGCCATAATGGAACAAATCAAAACCATCCAGGACTAGAACTTAGATGTTTTGAGGTAACGAATAAGGCACAAAAAGGTGCCCTAAATAACCAGATGACCACTGAAGGGAATCAGGAATGACCTCCCCTTATTCCCTCAGTGGTCACTTACCCCCTTCTCACCCCTCAAAAATGTGATGAAAAACATTACTTGCCAGCCTCTGTGCCACCCTCAGATGTTATACTCAGGTCCATTAGAACAGCATGCAGGTCCCTGGAGTACTCTAGTAGCGGGTGCAGGACCTCAGGCTCCTACCTCCCCCTATCTGTTACACTTGTGGAGGAAACTTGTGAGCTCTCCAAAACTCACCAGAAACCCACTGTACCCACATATAGGTGTCCCCTCCACCCGTAAGGGCTATGGTAGTGGTGTACAGTTGGGGGTAGTGGGTTCTGGGTGGGTTTTGGGGGGCTCAGAAGACAAAGTAAGGGAGCAATGGTGAGATGTGTACCTGGGAGCATTTTACGAAGTCCACTGCAGTGCCCCCTAGGGTGCCCTACTGCTGTCCTGGGATGTCAGGGGGACCAGTCTACTAAAAATGCTGGCTCCTCCTACATCCCAATGGCTTGATTTTGTGTGTTTTGCACTTGGACGTGTTGGGGTTTGTTTGTTTTTTCGAAAATGGACCAAAAAAACAAAACGTCCAAATCACAAAACCTATTTTTGAAAACAAAAGGTAGACGTTTTTCTTTTTTTGAAAATGACGTTCTTTACTATTCAGATTTTGGACATTTAAAAAAAAAGTCCAAAGTCAGACATAGACGTCATATCGAAAAATGGCCCTCCAAGTAAACTGGTTATTGGAGCAAATATGCATAAATATCTCTCATAAATATTCATTGAGGAACCCAGAGTTCAGATCTATTTCTGGCTCTAGAAAACCCCACTTTCCCATTTCTGCTCCATGTTTTAAATATCTGGAACCAGTGATTGCATTACTGAAATCATTTCTTCCATATAACATAAGTACATAAGTAATGCCACACTGGGAAGAGACCAAGGGTCCATCGAGCCCAGCATCCTGTCCACGACAGCGGCCAATCCAGGCCAAGGGCACCTGGCAAGCTTCCCAAACGTACAAACATTCTATGCATGTTATTCCTGGAATTGTGGATTTTTCCCAAGTCCATTTAGTAGTGGTTTATGGACTTGTCCTTTAGGAAACCGTCTAATCCCTTTTTAAACTCTGCTGAGCTAACCGCCTTCACCACGTTATCCGGCAATGAATTCCAGAGTTTAATTACGCGTTGGGTGAAGAAATTTTTCTCCGATTTGTTTTAAATTTACTACACTGTAGTTTCATCGCATGCCCCCTAGTCCTAGTATTTTTGGAAAGCGCAAACAGACGCTTCACATCCACCTGTTCCACTCCACTCATTATATCATGTCTCCCCTCAGCCGTCTCTTCTCCAAACTGAAAAGCCCTAGCCTCCTTAGTCTTTCTTCATAGGGAAGTCGTCCCATTCCCGCTATCATTTTAGTTGCCCTTCACTGCACCTTTTCCAATTCTACTATATCTTTCTTGAGATGCAGCGACCAGAATTGAACACAATACTCAAGGTGCGGTCGCACCATGGAGCGATACAGCGGCATTATAACATCTTCACACCTGTTTTCCATACCTTTCCTAATAATACCCAACATTCTATTCGCTTTCCTAGCCGCAGTAGCACACTGAGCATTGAAAGCATCATTGAAAGACCCCGGATACAGATATTGCCAGTTTAGGGAAACTTTCTTCTGTTTACACTATAACCCAACAGGGAAAACACGCAATATGAATTATCTTCAACTTACCTATGCTCACGAGGAAGAGATATTACAGACAAACTAATTACTGAATAAGATTGTAGATTCTATTTATTAAAAAAGATTCTTGAAATATGATTAAACAATAGAAAACATTCTGGTTATTATTGGGGTCAGAGGTCAAAGCCTCTTTCCAGGTCAACAGGTGCTGAGTCAGCCTCAAGTAAATTTTCATCTACCCAGTAATGACACTGAACATTCCCTCTAACCGCTAAAGCTGAATCCAGCTATTGTGTGGCTGGTCCGGGGCGGAATGAGCACATAAATGAAAAAGGGGTCCTTTTACTAAGGTGTGCTGAAAATGGCCTGTACTGGTGGAAACGCATGTATTGGATGCGTGCAGGTCCATTTTCCAGCGCACCTGTAACAAAGGCCCTTTTTTTGGCCGAAAATGGACGTGCGGTAAAATAAAAATTGCTGCACGTCCATATTGGGCCTGAGACCTTACCATCACCCATTGGCTTAGCGGTAAGGTCTCACGTGTTAACTGGGCGGTAACGGTCTACGCATGTAAAATGACGATTACCTCCCGGTTTCTGCCACGAGTTGGAAAATAAAAAATATTTTCTGACGCACATAAAAAATCAAAATTACCGCCCGGGTCTCATGGTAGCCGGGCGGTTACTCCGAATTGACTCACGTCATGCAAACATACGCACCTACAGGGCTTAGTAAAAGCAGCCCTAAGTGACAGCCAGCAGCACATACCGTGATGTATAGAGGGGCATTTTCAAAAGGGACATCCAAGTTGCGATTTGGACGTCCTTGCAAAACGGCCTGATTCAGGGGCGGGGAAACCCGTATTTTTGAAACAAGATGGACGTCCATCTTTCATTTTGAAAATACCCTCAGATATGTCCAAATCCTTAAATTTGGTCGTCCCTAGATTTGGACGTCCTTAGACATGGACGTTTCTGACTTTCAGAGATTTTCGAAACCAAAGACGTCTATGTCAGAAATGTCCAAATGTAAGCCTTTTGGTCGTGGGAGGAGCCAGCATTTGTAGTACACTGGTCCCCCTGACATGCCAGAACACCAACTGGGCACCCTAGGGGGCACTGCAGTGGACTTCAGAAATTGCTCCCAGGTACATAGCTCCCTTACTTTGTGTGCTGAGCCCCCCAAACCCCACCAAAAACCAACTCCCCCCAACTGTACACCACTACCATAGCCCTTACAAGTGAAGGGGGCACCTAGATGTGGGTACAGTGGGTTTGTGGTGGGTTTTGGAGGGCTTGCTGTTTCCTCCACAAATGTAACAGGTAGCAGGGGTATGGGCCTGGGTCCACTTGTCTGAAGTGCACTGCAGTACCCACTAAAACTGCTCCAGGGACCTGCATACTGCTGTCATGGACGTGAGTATGACATTTGAAGCTGGCACAAAATATTTTTAAAGATGTTTTTTGAGGGTGGGAGGGGGTTAGTGACCACCGGGGGAGTAACGGGAGGTCATCCCCGATTCCCTCCGGTGCTCATCTGGTTATTTCGGGCACCTTTTTGAGCCTTAT
Source organism: Microcaecilia unicolor (assembly GCF_901765095.1). NCBI lineage: Eukaryota > Metazoa > Chordata > Amphibia > Gymnophiona > Siphonopidae > Microcaecilia > Microcaecilia unicolor. The sequence goes on from NC_044044.1 coordinate 29,766,486, forward strand.
TCGTAAGAGAAACACAACCAGGTAAAAACGTCCAAGTGTTCGTCCTTGAACTTTGGACGACCTTGCGACGGACTGCAGTTGAAGACGTCCTAAATCAAGTTTCGATTATACCGATTTGGACATTTCTGTGAGAAGGACGTCCATCTTCCGATTTATGTCAGAAGATGGACGTCCCTCTCTTTCGAAAATGAGCTCCTTAATGTCAGTATACTGACCCCCGCCTGTGGAATATTGCCCCCATTACTTCCAGTTTTTCTTTAAAGATATGTGGAGATTTCATGATTAGACAATGAAGACCCCTGAAACTGTCCTTTTCTTCTGAATGGAAATACTCCATTTATATTTTCACTGAGGGGTCTTTTTACAAAAGGTTGCGTCAAAAACTGGTCTGTTGCAGTGAGGTTGCATGCAGGGGCGTAGCCAGACACCCAATTTTGGGTGGGCCTGGGTCCAAGATAGGTGGGCAGAACTCCACCCTGTCCCATGAGTGATTCCGTCTCTCCCTCTCTCCCCTGCATGCGATATGATCTCTCAAACATCCCCCCTTCCCTGCATACCTTTTAAATATCAGATTTTCATCGGCAGTGAACAGCAACTAATACGCACTGCTCATGTTGGCTCCACAGCCTTCTCTCTGATGCAACTTCCTGTTTCTACTTAGGCAGGAATACATCAAAGGGGAGGCTGTGGGGCTGGTGTGAACAGTATGTGTCAGTCGCTGCTCGCTGCAGGCCAAGATCTTCTATTTACAAGGTATGCAGGAGGGACAGTTGTTGGAATTTTTCTGCTGGTGGGGCTTGGGGATCCCTGCCAGCTACATCATAGGTATGCTGCTACCGGGTAGGCCTGAGCTCAAAGTGGGTGGGCCTGGGCGTGCGCTGGACCCTTATTGTACCGTGACTGGAAAAAAGGGATTATTTTAATGAGCCAGAAAATGGGCGTGTGGCAAAATAAAAACAGAGTGTCCATTTTTGGTCTAAAACTTTATATCACCAGGCATTGACTTAGCAGTAAAGTCTCATACATTACCCAGCGGTAAGTTTGCAGCACACCCCAACTTCCATTTATCGCCAAGTAGGTGCCCCATGGTAGAAAATAGAAACTATTTTCAACCGCATGTTTTCAGTGCACACCAAATCTGGAATTACTGCCCAGGGCATGCTGTAGCTGGGTGGTAATGCCAATTTGGCATACGCTGGACGCACCTAGGCCCTTACACACCTTTGTAAAACTACTACTACTACTTATCATTTCTATAGCGCTACCGGACGTGCGCAGTGCTTTACACTTGAACATGAAGAGACAGTCCCTGTTCGACAGAGCTTACAATCTAATTAGGATAGACACACAGGATAATATGGAATAAGGACAAAGAGTAGCAAGATTCTGGAATCCCAAAGAGTAGCAACATTCCGGAATCCCAAAGAGTAGCAACATTCCGGAATCCCAAAGAGTAGCAACATTCCAGAATCCCAAAGATTATCAAGATTCTGGAACTCCAAAGTAAAGAATCTGGAACCCCAAAAAGTAGCAAGATTCCGTGCAGAATCCCAAAGACTACTACTACTACTTATCATTTCTATAGCGCTACTAGACGTACGCAGCGCTGTACACTTGAACATGAAGAGACAGTCCCTGCTCGACAGAGCTTACAATCTAATTAGGACAGACAAACAGGACAAATAAGGGATAAAGACAAAGAGTAGCAACATTCCGGAATCCCAAAGATTATCAAGATTCTGGAACTCCAAAGTAAAGAATCTGGAACCCCAAAAAGTAGCAAGATTCCGTGCAGAATCCCAAAGACTACTACTACTACTTATAATTTCTAAAGCGCTACTAGACGTACGCAGCGCTGTACACTTGAACATGAAGACACAGTCCCTGCTCGACAGAGCTTACAATCTAATTAGGACAGACAAACAGGACAAACAAGGGATATGGGTTAGGACAGACAGGACATATAAGGGATAGGAACCAAGTGGCACTTATTAAACAATATCATTACTACACCGAAATCATTCCTTTCTCTTTCTCTTGTGTTTAATCCAGAAAACAACAGGAGACCAGCTTCCTGACTCTGCCTTTTTATATCAGGGTGTATTTTGCATGTCATTTGTGAGTAGTGTGTCCTCTGTAAATAAACCCTTCAGTCTTCTTCCACATCTGATCTGACCCTGCAGGGCTGATGAATCCCAGCAGTTTCCTTAACTTCACTCCAAACATGAAGTCTTTGTGCGTTATTCTTTTTCTATTTGTTGTCTTGGCACGTAAGTACTCTGAAAATGCTTCAGAGAATGCATTCGTGTGCTTTACTTGCTTTAAGAAATTCTTAATTGTGACTCTTAAATGAATATTTCCTTCTTTTGTACAGAGGTCTGTTCTCAAGTGACTTTGAAGGAATCTGGTCCTGGAGTTGTGAAGGCCGGAGAGACTCTCAGCCTGACCTGTAAACTCTCCACTCCCTTAACTGGTTACTGGTGGAGCTGGATCCGGCAGCCTCCAGGGAAAAGACTGGAAAGGTTAGCAACCATAGAGAGTGGTGGAATCACAGGCTATGATTCACCATCTCTCCAAAGCAGATTAACTATCACCAGGGACAATTCCAAGTACGAGATCTACTTACAAGTGAGAGGCACGACAGCTGCAGACACAGCCACCTATTACTGTGCAAGGGCACAGTGTGAGGAGGGAAGGAAGATCCCCTACAGAAACTGCTCAAGAGAACTCTCTGCAGACAGAGGACAGGAAAACTGACTTCCTGAGTATTTAAACAAGACCTCAGAAAGGAACTCCAATGGTACTTATTTGCACCTGAAGCAGTAGAGGGTTAAGTGACGTGTCCAGAATCACAAGGCGCTGCAGTAGGAACTGAACCCAGTTTCCCTGGTTTTTAGACCACTGCAACTAGCCAATAGGCTACTCCTCTAGTTTATTATGTATTGATGATCAGAGAAAAATGGCTTCTTCCGCTCAACTCTTAGATCAGTAACCATTTAACTGTAAGGGGGTGTTTTTCAACCCAGTTCTCAAGGTTCACCTAGCCCGCCATGTTTTCAAAATATGCACAATCAATATTGCATGCAACTCTATCTCATGCATATACATTGTGGATATCCTGAAAACCCAACTGGCTGGGTGTGCCTCAAGGACTGTGTTGAGAACAAGTGCTTTAAGGGAATGTCCATCCGTTGACCAATCTGTCCATAAACATCATTCGGGATGCATTGTAAAATAAGTCAACAACACTTCTACCCCATCCTGAATCATCTTTCTTCTGCTACAGCCATACAAACACACCAGCAGAACATTTTAACTAACCCCTCCCCCCCAAACATTAAGAAGATCTATTAAAGGTTCCTTCTAAGACACAGCTAGTCCTCAACCCATGTTCCTACCAGTTGGATTGGTGGAGTAATATCACAGTTTCAGTCAAAAGAGACAGGCAGGTTCCCTAGGAATCTCAAAGAATCTCATCTGCCCCTAAGGACAGAAAGTACAATATTGCTGCATCACCCATGATGGTAGGAACATGGGTGGTGGCCATCGTTTCCTCTTCTTGTAAGTCCTCCAGCTACTTCCCTACTGGATGGGTGGTGCAGCAGCATCACGGTTTCAATCACCAGGATTTGGCAAGTCTCCCTGAGGTTTTGCAGATCCTATCTACCTCTTGCAGTTGAAAACATGAGATTGATACACGTCACTCACCTGTAGGAATGAAGGTGGTAGACACCCACACTCCTTCAAGGGCATGTTGAATCGATTCCTTCTCTAACACTACATAACTCATGCCAAAATAGTCTCAATTTCTATTCTATTTTTAGATTTGTGATTGAACTGTTAAGGAACTTAGGAGAAGGTTGGATTGGACCTTCACTTTTCTTTCATTCCTCTGTAACTCAGAATATGATACAGACACACATACATACAAACATACATATATACAAAAAACATACATACACACACATGCAGACATACATGGAGTGTCCTTTTCCTCTGAGTGGAACTATTCCAGTTACATTTTCACAGGGTGCCTTTCAGGACCTATTCGAAAACTGTCAATGAACTATGGAAATCAGGCTTCACTTTTTCTCTTGTATTTACCCTGGGTGGGGATTCACAAACTACCACAAAACCACCAGCCCCTCTCTGCCTTTTTATATCAGGGAGTACTTTGAATGTGATTTGCAACTACTGGAAGGTACCTGTGTGTCCTTTGTAAATAGGTGTCTCCGTCTTCTTCCACATCTGATCTGACACTGCAGAGCTGCTGAATCCCAATCATTACCTTGTACTTTATTTAAAACATGAAGCATTTGTACATTGTTATTTTTTTGGTCGATGTCCTGGCACGTAAGTACTCTGGAAATCCTTTAGAAGAAACTTTTGAGTGTTTTCTTTGCTTTGAGAAATCATCATCTTATCGTTTCCTTATTTTGTACAGAGGTCCGTTCCCAAGTGACCTTAAAGGAATCGGGTCCTGGAGTTGTGAAGCCCTCGGCCACTCTCACGCTGTCCTGTAAAGTCACCGGTAACAATATTGGTGATAACTACGGGTGGCACTGGATCCGGCAGTTTCCTGGAAAACCACTGGAATGGTTGGTACACATAAATGGTCTCAACGGGGCCACTAACTACAACCCCCCACTCCAAAGCCGATTAACTATCTCCAAAGACAATGCCAAGAACGAGTATTATTTAGAAATGAGGAACATGAAAACTGAAGACACGGCCAAATATTACTGCGCAAGACACACAGTGTGAGGAAGGAAGGGGAGGCTCAGACAAATACTGTGGGTCTTTTTTTTTTAGATGTAACGAGGGGGAAGCAGCTGACTATCTGGAGCGCCATTTCTGAAAATGTTACACCAACAGCACCCTCAACCCTGATAATATTAACTGAGTTGAATGTGGATAGAACACAGCATATTCTGTTGAGGTCTCACTGTGAATAGAAAAGAGTCCACAACATAACAGAGCTTTCTCCGAGAACTGAGACCTTTTATTCTGTGAAATCTTGGTTTCGTCATTTTTAAAACTCTAAATGCACTTTGTTCAGGAAGTCTGCACCCTATTCCCAGATCCCTTCCTACTTTCACGATTTCCTACCCCACCTTTCCCTTTCTCAGAACCGACCACTAATAAAGTAAACCTGGTGCACAAGAAGAACTAGAGAACGACTTGTTGAAACAAAGTTCATTAAAAAAAACTTAGGGGTCCTTTTTTTTAAGGTGTGCTAAGCCCTCAAGAGGACTGGCTTCCTCTTAAAGAACGTATAACTTTCAAAATATGCACTCTGGTGCATAAAATAATTCACGGTGATGCTCCGACCTACATGTTAGACCTTATTGACCTACCACCCAGGAATGCTAAAAGATCGGCACGCACGTTCCCAAATCTTCACTTCCCCAGCTGTAAAGGTCTAGCTTTTCATACTTGAGTTCACAAATGTGGAATTCTCTACCATTGGACCTGAAAATAATTCACAACCTAATTAACTTCCGTAAGGCACTGAAGACACATCTCTTTAACACGACATACCATAATGACTTATAATTGGAACTGTAATTCACCATCATTCACTTAACAATAGGATTACTCTCTTCCTATACCGTATTGTTTAATTTTAATATACAATCCATGTTCAATATGTGATAGCATTTGTATATCTTCCCTTTTTTTTATCTGACTGTTATTTAGCATTCATGTTCTATATATATTCCAACTGTATATATAGTAACATAGTAGATGACAGCAGAAAAAGACCTGCACGGTCCATCCAGTCTGCCCAAGAAATGTGCCACTTTTTTGTGTATACCTTACTTTGATTTGTACCTGTGCTCTTCAGGGCACAGACCGTATAAGTCTGCCCAGCACTATCCCCGCCTCCCAACCACCAGCCCCGCCTCCCAACCACCGGCTCTGGCACAGACCATATAAGTCTGCCCAGCACTATCCCCGCCTCCCACCACCGGCTCTGGCACAGAACGTATAAGTCTGCCTAGCACCATCCCCGCCTCCCAACCACCAGCCCCGCCTCCTAACCACCAGCCCCGCCTCCCAACCACCAGCTCTGGCACAGACCGTATAAGTCTGCCCAGCACTATCCCCGCCTCCCAACTACCAGCCCCTCCTCCCAACCACTGGCTCTGGCACAGACCGTATAAGTCTGCCCAGCACTATCCCCGCCTCCCAACCACCAGCCCCGCCTCCCACCACCGGCTCTGGCACAGACCGTATAAGTCTGCCCAGCACTATCCCCGCCTCCCAACTACCAGCCCCTCCTCCCAACCACTGGCTCTGGCACAGACCGTATAAGTCTGCCCAGCACCATCCCCACCTCCCAACCACCAGCCCCGCCTCCCACTACCGGCTCTGTTATCCAATCTCGGCTAAGCTCCTGAGGATCCATTTCTTCTGAACATTGATCCTCAGGAGTTTAGCCTTACATAGTTCCGTAATGGTGATATAAGTCATGACGGAAAAATTGTAAGCCACATTGAGCCTGCAAATAGGTGGGAAAATGTGGGATACAAATGCAACAAATAAATAAACTCTTAACCACAGGACGAGCTAAAGCATTTTGCAATAGTTTTCCCTTTTACATGTGCTGATCACACGGTATTTATTTATTTTTCTACTTATTTTTTGAAGGGGCGTGGCAAGGGTGGGGAATGAGCATGGAAGCGCTAGTTAGCATGCTGACATTAACGCACGCTAACTGAATAACACTGGCTTAGGGGCCCTTTTACCAAGCTGTGGTAAAAAGGACTCTGCAGTAGCTTCGGTGTGTGGATTTGCCGTGCGCCGAGGCCCCCTTTGCCACAGCGGGTGACGGTAAGGGATCCCGTACTAACCGGGCCTGGCACTGCCCAATTACCGCCGGGATAAAAAATGAAAAACAAATTTTCCGGTCATGCACGCTGGGGTCAGCACTACCACTGACATCTGCATTAGGCCAGCATTAGCGCCAGATTGCCGCGTGGTGACCCTCTTGTAAAAAGGCCCTTTAATGCGGGAACCCTTAGTGCTTCCTAAATAGAAGGGCGTTAATGGCTCCCGCATTAAGAGGCCCTTTTACAAAGGTGCTAAAAATAAGCACACACTAAATTCTTATTGGCATCTCCAGCATTTAGCACACGCTAATCATTAATGAATGCCAGTGGCGGTGGGGCGGTGGGCCGGTCCACCCTGGGTGCATGCCGCTGGGGGGTGTCGGCTCTGCTGGTTCCCTGCTCTCTCTGTTACTTCCTGTTCCGGGGCACAGAGAGCAGGGAACCAGCGGAGCCAACGCAGCTCCCAGCGACATGCACTCGGGGCGGTTCGGCCCTCCCGCCCATCCCTCGCTGCTTTCCCTCATCGCCTGATGCCTTCCCTCGTAAGTACGCTCTCTGGGGGGGGGGCGCCGTGGCGACCCGCCCTGGGTGTCAGCTGCCCTCACTACGGCACTGATGCACGCTAAAAACGCTAGCACAATAATTCACAGTTGGTCTGGTAGAAGATTTTCTTTTCTGGAAGTAGCAGAGATGGATAGATAAACCTATAGGGGTCTTTTTTTAAGCCTCGGTATCATTTTTAGCTCGTGGTAGAAATCAGCTGGCAGAAGCCACTGGGAATATAATGGGCATTTCAGTGTTCACCGCCAGCTGATTTCTTCCAGGAGCTAACAATGTTAACCGTGGCTTAGTAGAAGTCCCACTATGTCATCTCTTTGACCCCTACTTATCACTGTTTCAATTGCAAGGGGCTGCCAGGTCCCTGGAAGTTCTTCAGAACTTGCCTGCCCTTCATTGCATTGGGGTATGATTTAGAATAGAGTTGTGTATATGAACCTTTTTGTATTTATTTGGATTTTGCTCACACCTCCGTCAATGGTAGCTCAAGGTGAGTTACACTCAGGTACACTGGGTATTTCCCTGTCTCCGGAGGGCTCACAATCTAATTTCGTACCTGAGTCGATAGAGGGTTAAGTGACTTAAGGAGTAGCAGTGGGATCTGAACCGGGCACCTCAGGATGCCAAGACTGGTGCTCTAACCACTAGGCTACTCCTCCACTCCAATAAAATTGCATATGAACTTATGATGCCTGTACACTGACATCGTGCAATAATTCCTTTAGAAGTACCTGAAAATGGACAGGGATAGTTGTATCTGCATTTAGATGAGTTGCTTACCTTTCCCGAATCTGAGCTGAAGTCGACTTACAGATAACATAGTAACATAACATAGTAGATGACGGCAGAAAAAGACCTGCATGGTCCATCCAGTCTGCCCAACAAGATAAACTCATATGTGTATACCTTACCTTGATTTGTACCTTCCTTTTTCAGGGCACAGACTGTACAAGTCTGCCCAGCAGTATTTCCCACCTCCCAACCACCAGTCCCGCCTCCCATCACCGGCTCTGGCACAGACCGTATAAGTCTGCCCTCCACTATCCTCGCCTCCCAACCACCAACCCCTCTTCCCCCCACCTGCTCCACTTACAGATGAATTACGTTTATTTCTCTTGAGAAGTGAGACCCTCTTATTCCACAAAATATTTGTTTCATCAGCCTGAAGGAGGTATTTCTATAAGAGGGTGTTTCGATTTAGACACTAGGGTGGTGCCTATTTACCCTCATGTCCCCTTACGTCCCTACCCATAACCTCTGCTCTCAAGACAAATCCCTCCTTTCAGTACCCTTCTCCACCACTGCCAACTCCAGGCTCCGCCCTTTCTGCCTCGCCTCACCCCATGCTTGGAACAAACTCCCTGAGCCCATACGCCAGGCCCCCTCCCTGCCCATCTTCAAATCCTTGCTCAAAGCCCACCTCTTCAATGTCGCCTTCGGCACCTAACCACTACACCTCTACTCAGGAAATCTAGACTGCCCCAACTTGACGTTTCGTCCTATAGATTGTAAGCTCCTTTGAGCAGGGACCGTCCTTCATTGTTAATTTGTATAGCTCTGCGTAACCCTAGTAGCGCTCTTGAAATGTTAAGTAGTAGTAGTAGTAGTTCCTATTTCAAGCCTATTCTATAAAGAAAAGTAGTTTAAGAGCTAGGTGCTTGCAGTTTGATTTCTGTGTTAGATTTGATGACATGGGAAGCAACTGTTTGCCCTGGGATTTATAGTATGGCAGCCCTGGTCTGTCCTGACGTCATGCAAATGAGTGCTCTCTGTTTCTTGTTATAAGTGTTATAGCTTCTCTTATTCGCAGTCTGGTCACAGGAGAACCAGGGATCCTTTCCAGTTTGGATTTCCAGGAGTGAATCATGAAATTGCCGTTTGCTTTTCTTTTTCTATGGATCCTCCCTTCTTGTAAGTATTCTTCAGAGAAATGGATAAATTGTTCTGTGCTTTTGTGATCAGATTAGGTATAACTACGTTTCGCCTTTTCATAGGCGTTTTTGCCCAAGTTACCCTGTGGGAATCTGGGCCCGGAATTCTGAAGCCTTCGGTCACTGTCAAACTGAGCTGTAAAGTCACTGGTTCCACTATTGTTAGCAATTATGACTGGAATTGGATGCGGCAGCCTCCCGGGAAAGGACTGGAATATTTGGGACATATGTACGGTCCCACAGGAAGCACAAACTACAACCCTACTCTCCAAAGCCGACTAACTATCTCCAAAGACAATTCCGAGAATGAATATTATTTAGAAATGAGAAACGTGAAAGCTGAGGACACGGCCACGTATTACTGTGTGAGCAACACACAGCATGAGAAAGGAAAGAGGAACTTGTACAAATACTGAGGTTCTTTTAAGGAGGAATTAGCCAACTATCTGGAGCTCTCAGTCTGTTAATTACAGTACAACTGGTAACTAGGTGAAATGAATTATAGATTAATTATCTTAGGGCCCAATATTTAACCAGGCAGGAGATGCTACTACCCAGTTACTCACTCAGCAGGTCGGTCAGTGATATACAGCGGTGCTTAACTGCACAGTGCTGCTGACAATTGTCTCTAAACCACCACATCAAAACCAGGCAGTGGAGAGGGGGCCAGGGACAGAGTTGGGGAGGTGCCTGCTACCCACATAACTTCTGGTAGTGGGTTGAATCTTCCTCTATTCTCTCATCCCTTCCTCTCCCCGAACAAGAGCGTAACCCCTCCCCCAGAGCACTGGGCCCTTCCCGACCATTCACTCTCCCAACAATATCATACCTTCACCCACCCCACCCTCAATAAGAGCCTGGTCCTCTCCCAGACCCTGCAAGAGAAGTACCTCTTTATGTATCCCCAAGTGAAGCCCCCTCCAGGAAGCACCCCTCCTGACCCTCCCATGCCTCTCTCCTCATGAGGCCTCCCTCCTTTCCCTTGTAGGCCCCCTAGGCCTATCATGTCTTCCCTGGTGGTCCGGTAGTGCAGCTTAGTAAACAGGGGGGGAGGGGGGGGTAAGTGTATTCTGTAATGTACTGCACCTAAATTCTAATGCACGCAATTCAAAAGGGGTGTGGTTATGGGCAGGGAAATGGGTATTTCATGGGTGTTCCAAAATTTACATGCGTAGTTATAGAATATGGCTCAGTGCGCGTAAATCTACGCACTGGGATTTATGCCACATTTTCATTGGTGTTAATGGATGTGCATAGTTTTAGGGGCTGGGATATCGACTACTAAGTGTATTCTATATATCGCACTTAAATCTAGGCATCACCTATAGAATACGCCTGGGCGGAAATTTTTTCCATGCAGATCTTTTGGGTCGCCATATATAGAATCTGGCCCTAAGGGGGCAAGTCTATAACAGGGGCGGAGCTATGTGGGCCCCCATAGATTTGACCCTGGACCCCCCCCCCTGCGACGACCCTCTTGACTCCCCCTCCCGCCGCCAACCCTCCCCCACCATCGGCTACCTTGGCTGGCAGGGGACCGCAACCCCCGCCAGCCGAGGTCCTCTTCCGGTGCAAGGCTTCATTCTGGTTCTGTGAGTCTGACGTCCTGCAGAACCAGAACAAAGCCTTGCACATCAGCCAGCAACGTGGCCGCGCCGGAAGAAGAGGACTTCGGCTGGCGGGGGTTGGGGTCCTCCACCAGCAAAAGTGCCCAATGGTGACGGCGGCGGTGGGGGAGGGTTGGTGACGGGAGTGGGGGTCGAAAGGGTCGTTGCCAGGGGGGTCAAAGTTGGTGGTAGTGGTGGTGGGGGGGGGTCAAAAATGGTGGGGGGGTCAGCGGTGCTAGGGGGAGCTAAAATGTGCCCCTTCACCTCAGGCTCTGGACCCCCCCCCCTCCCGCTGAAGTCTGGCTACGCCCCTGGTCTATAAAGAAGACTATCAATTAAGCACCCAAAATCTGTACCAAAAATATTTCCGCCTAGGCGTATTCTACAAACCACGCCTAGATTTAGGCATTGTTTATGGAATTCGCCTAATGGCCATGCCTGCGCCTAATTCTAGGCGTAGACACTTATGCCTAGCAAAACTTGGTGAAAATTACCAGTGCCTACATTAGACACGGAGCCAGCACGTAGATTTTCAGAATGCCCATGGACATGCCCCATTCTTGGTAGCGCACGTTAGAATTTCCAGAATACGCTTTCCACCACTTTCCAGAATACGCTTAACTAATTGCGCACATAAATTCTAATCAATGCCAATTAGTGTCAATAATTGCTTGTTAAGCGAGAATGATTGGCACCGATTGGCTTATGAAGTAAATTGCACACACAAATACAGAATACGACCAGATTTGCACATGGATGTTTACCCGGTGGTAATTGGGCAGCGCCGTGTGCTACACGGTTACCGCCAGGCTCCCCCAAGAAATGGCCACGCAGCAAATGTACCCAGTAAAAGGTATTTCCCAGCACAGAAATACCTTTTCCCGGGTGGTGGAAAAGGGGGCCTCGGCGTGTAACAAACCCGCACGCTGATGCCACCTAAGTACATAAGCATTGCCATGCTGGGACAGACCAAGGGTCCATTGAGCCCAGCACCCTGTCACCAACAGCGGCCAAAAGAACAAGCAATTTGTCCCGCCCGTCCTAGAAATACTGTATTATTCCCTCGTCCATTCAATAACATTCTATGGCTTTTTCCTCCAGGAAGCCGTCCAACCCTTTTTTGAAGTCCGCTAAGTTAACCGCCTTAACCACCTTTTCTGGCAGCAAATTCCAGAGTTTAACTACGCATTGAGTGAAGAAAAATTTCCTCCGACTCGTTTTAAATTTACCACACTGCAGCTTCATCGCATGCCACCTTGTCCTAGTATTTTTGGAAAGCGTAAACAGACGCTCCACATCGACCCATTCCATTCCACTCATTATCTTATAGACCTCTATCAAATCTCCCCTCAGCCGCCTTTTCTCCAAGCTGATAGGGAAGTCGTCCTTTTATCACCATTGGCAAAAGAGGACACTAAGAGAGAACTGGAGACATCACATCAAGCAGTAAAATTCTTGAATAATATCATCTTTACTGAGGGGCCCTTTTACTAGGGCATTCTAATGGATTTAGCGCTCACTAATGATAAGCATGAGCTAAATTCCCAGTGGCGTTCCTTGGTCGGCCGCCACCCGGGGTGGATCGCTGCTGCACCCACCCCTGGGTGCAGCATCATCCGTCATCCCCCCCGGGTGCAGCACAACACCCCCACCCCTGCACATCACCTCCAAGCCTCCCCCCTCGGTTGCACTCTTCTTATCTGCTGTGGTTCTGGGCGCAGCCATGCGGCTGTCGGCTCTGTGGTTCCCTGCTCCCTCTGCCCAGGAACAGGAAGTAACAGCAGAGGGAGCAGGGAACCAGCAGAGCCGGCAGCCGGGGTGGACCGCCTCCACCGCCCCGCCCTCAGTACACCACTGTAAATGCCATTTATCCCATTATAGTCCTAAGGGCTGCATGGCAGTCAGCATCTGTCAATCTTTAGCAGGCACTAAATCCATTAGCATGCCTTAGTAAAGAGACCCCTTAATCAGTGGTGTACCAAGGGCGGGGCAGTGGGGGTGGTGCGCCCCGGGTGCAGGCCACTGGAGGGGTGCAGAGAGCAGCCGTGCACCTGTCAGCTCCGCTGGTTCCCTGCTCCCTCTTCCTGTTCCGGGGCAGCTGCTCCCAGCAGCTCAGTATGCACCCGGGAGGGGGGGGTTGATACGCCAGGGGGGGGTGTCATGCTGCACCTGGGAGGGGGGGGCGCATCGGCAATCCGCCCCGGGTGGCAGCCGACCTAGGATCGTCACTGCCCTTAATCAATACTGTATAAAAATATTCTCATAAATTCAAGAAAATATATCAGTGTATAAAGGTAAAAAGTGTACTTCTGTTCTCCAGGGAAATAAAATGTTTCTACTTTATTTTCATGAAGTGTTTTTCAGACATATTCAACAATCATTGTTACAAAGCGCCTTTGTTTATTCCTAGTACGTTGGTACAAGATGACTGGGGATCTCCTCTCCTTGTGCCTTTTTAAATCAGGGCGTCTTTTTGCATGTGATTTGCAAATGCTAGAGCGTAACCATGATGCACCTTCCGTAAATAGGCGCTTCCAGCTTCCTCCACATCTGATCCGACCCTGCAAAGGCTGCTGAATCCCAGTAGTTTCCTTAACTGCATTCATCATGAAGCCCTTGTGCATTTTTCTTTTCCTGTTTGGTGTTCTGTCACGTAAGTATTCAAGAAAAAAAAATCACTTTTATTTGTCTTAAGAAATGAACGCTTGTGCGACACTCTAGTAAACCAATCCTTATTTTGTGTAGGTGTCCGTTCTCAAAATAATTTACAGGAATCTGGTCCTGGAGTTCTAAAGCCTGGAGAGACTCTCAGAGTGACCTGTAAATTCGCTTCTGGCTTCAGTGGTAGCTGGTTAGCATGGATCCGGCAGCCTCCCGGGAAAGGACTGGAATGGTTGGGAGAGATCTCAAGCGGTGGAAGCACAAACTATGCACCATCTCTGCAAAGCAGATTAACCATCACCAGAGACAATTCCAAGTACGAGATCTACTTACAAGTGAGAGGCACGACAGCTGCAGACACGGCCACCTATTACTGTGCAAGAGCACAGTGTGAGGAAGGAAGGAAGATCCCCTACAGAAACTGCTCAACAGAACTCTCCGCAGACTGAAGACAGGAAAACTGAACTCTTATCTAAAGATACATTTGTGAGCATGGAATCCAGACCTCCAAAAGAGACTTCAACAATAAAACTAGGAGGGAAATTGTTTTTTTGTTTTTTTTTGGGGGGGGGGTAACTTGTGCCATTTTATCTGCTTTTCAGATACTTTTTCATTTGCTTCACACATTCATGTTAAAAAGGTTTTTGTGCACATTTGAATTTTTTCACATACACTAAAGGGGGATTGAACAAGCAGTGTTAGTAATGAGATGCAATATATATAAATGCATGATTTGCATCTCATTACTATGTAAACACCCTAATGCAACGTGGTGATATATCACAAGTCATGTTAGAGCCCAAAAACCACAGAAAAATAAACCCAGTTTACTGCTGGGGTTATTTTACTACTCACAAAATAGCAACCGAATGCTCCTGGGCCACTACCTGAGGGTCCCCCCAGACTTCCGGTTCCCTCCACCAAATACCCCTCCAAGTTGAGGCCTCTGACCCAAGCCCCCCCCCAAAAAAAAAAATTGTAGCCCCCACTCAAGCCCTCCATGTTTCAGCCCCCACCAAGCCCCCTGAGTTGCAATCCCCCACTCAAGCTCCCCACCAAGCCTCCCCCCCCCCAAATCAAGATCACAAGGAGCAGCAACTACAGACACAGGATTTTAACCCTGCCTTCCCTTGTTTTCAACAACCTCTGACTCTAACCACCAATATTTAGGATGAAAAGAGATTGAAATGAATGATTAATCCTGAAGAGGGCGACCTAAGTTCACCAGTCAAAATGTGCCTGGATGTATTTTTTTTTTTCACAGGGCCTTTTACTAAGCTGCAGGGGGGGGGGGGGTTAAAGTGCAGATAGTGCATGTCAAATCAGCACTACTTCCGGGATAGCGCATATGCCTGGCGGTAATTCCGAGTCTGGCGCATGCCGAATCCCGCAGTGGAAAATAAGTTTCTACCGCAAGGGACATTCCTGGCAGTAATCAGCAATTGGCATGGGCTGCTTGGTTACCATGTGGGTAGCGCGTGAGCCCTCAATGGGTGGTGATTAGGGCTCAGACCGTAAATTGGTGCCTGCTGGTTTTAATTTTAGCGCATGCCCATTTCCTGGCCCATTTTTTAAAAAGCTAGAAACACCTAATTGCTCTCAGTGTTAGCATCTCCTAGGATAAATTTACTTAGTACTATCTCTTTTAAATCCTAAGCTCTAAACTTCAAAATCTATGTTCTCTTATATGGAGGAAAAAACCTCAACAGACTCCCAAATCATAGCTCTATGGCTATCAATTCGTTGGAGTGCTTGCTGTCATCATAGGCTCCAAAAACCTCCTTCTCCCTCCTGTTTGTTTACAGTTTATATCTTCACAGACTATTGTCCCGATTATAGGTCAAACCAGCACTTATCTTTGCTTTGACGTTTTGCTGCTTCCGTTATTTAAGTCGCTCGGTCCTCTTTGTGCCACGGCGGACACTGGTCCAGGTTTCGGTAGGGAGCAGGGAGCCGACAGGCGCGCAGCTGCTCTCTGCACCCTCCAGCAGCCAAGAATGCACCCGGAGGGGGAGGGAGGCTTGATGCGCTGGGGAGTGGGGGTCATTGTGCTGGGGGGGGAGGTGTCATGCTGCACCCTGGGGGGGGACGGATACCGCTGCACCCCAGGAGGGGGGTGCGCAGCGGCGATCCGCCCCGGGTGGCAGCCGACCTAGGATCGCCACTGGGCTTACTTTAACAACCGGCTTCCAAAATTCTGAAAAACTCGCGAGCCATGCAAGCCGGCTCCAGCACACCACTGGGCAAAAATATTTATAACAATGGAACCCTGGCGTGAATCCCTGTCCCTAAATTAGGGCACAGATTGCCCCCAATCTGCTTATGACCCTCCCTCTGCACCTCCATTTTGGAGCCATGCGTAATTTTTGCACACAGATCTGGGGACGTAAATATAGGCACATAAGTTTTAATTGATGGCAATTAGCACCCATAATTCATTGTTAAAGTTCAATTATGGGCATTAATCGGCGTATTAATCAATTAAATTTCGCACGCATGCGGACACGATTCGGAGGTGGGGAGGAACAAAACGGATAGACAGACGCACGAGAGGCTTCAAAATCTCCCTCCTATACCTCTTCCAATAACCTTTCTGTAGCCTGGTGGCAGCGTAAGAATCACAAAATATAAATGCGGGGATGAGATACCTGGTATTTCTAATTTCACATTTTCACCATCCCTTTAATGTTAAAATGTCTTCTGCACTGTATATCAGCTGATTTCAGTAACGGGTAGATTTGACTCTGAAGTGGGACGACTCCGCCCTTTTAAAGACAAATCTCCTTTCTCTGGGTTTCATGCAAATGAGTGCGCTCACTTTCTATTCAAATAAGGGTTTACCTTCCCAGCCCTTCACAGGGAGCCAGTTTAGGTTCTGGTCTCAGGATCCAATCATGAAATCTCTTTCTGCCCTTCTCTTGCTACTGACCCTCTCTTCACGTGGGTATTCTTTACAAGCACAGAAAACAGCTCTAAACTTTTGCAATGAGTTTAATGTGTGTCTCTTTCTCCTTTTTCTAGGTGTTCTTTCTCAAATTACCCTGGTGGAATCTGGTCCTGGAGCTGTGACACCTTCAGCCACTCTCAGAGTGACCTGTAAAGTCACCGGTTACAGTGTTGGCAGTGACACCTACTGGGGCTGGATCCGGCAGCCTCCTGGGAAAACACTGGAATGGTTGATCTATGTAAATGTGGTTGGACGCACATGGTCCAACCCCTCTCTCCAAAGCCGGTTAGCTATCTCCAAAGACATCTCCAAGAACGAATTTTATTTAGAAATGAGGGACATGAAAACTGAAGACACGGCCACTTATTACTGTATGAGATACACAATGTGAGGAAGGAAGGGTGAACTCGTACAAATACCGAGGAAATAGCTGAGTATATTTGTATATCTGAAAACCTGACTGGCTGGGTTTGTTAAAAGAGCCGGTGGGATTAGAACCACTGAGTTTCTTCCAAGTACTTATGACCTAGATTGGCCACTGTTGGAAGCAGGTTACTGGACTAGATGGACCATTGGTCTGACAAAATACAGCTATTCTTATGTTCTAAACCCAGCTAAATGCAATCAATCACATTCTAATTTGGCAACAACAACAGCAAAACCAAAGATTTTATATGTGGCCTTTGATAACAATGTATTTTTTTTGTATCACAAACGATACTTTTCCCTTTACTATCAAGGCTGACATTACTAATAACGCCAGGCGCTGGTTTAAGTAACAGAAACGAAACGTTTCCTGACATCTTGATGCCCAAATAGCTCAAAGGAAGTTGTGATGAGAAATCTGCCAAACATTTTCCCAGTTTAGTGAACCCCTGAGACAGGACGGAGATTTACTGCCCTCCTGGCGGATGCTTCCTTCCACATTGTCACTGAGAACACAACCCCCCCCCCCCCCCCCAGGGTAGCTTCCGTTAGTCCAGTGTTACAAGGTTACTTTCTGTTCCTCTAGGGCAACTGGAAGGAACCGGAGTAGATGACTTTCACAGTTGTCTTTGGTTGAATCAAGATGGCTCCTGATTTCTTCAGCTGGGGGGGGGGGGGTTTCCCATATGCTGCCCTGCCACCGGCACCCACCTCTTCTCTTTACTGCGGCTGCCTGAGCCTCTGACGAAACAGGAAGTTACATCAGAGAGGCGGCCTCAGTAAAGGGAAGAGGCGGGTGCTGGCGGCAGAGCAGCGTATGGGAATCGCTGCCGGGTTTGAAACGTGATGAAACAGGTAAACGCCACAAAGGGGGAGATGCCGCTCCCCCCCCCCCCCCCGAAGAGTATGCCACTCCTGAAGAGCGCCGCCTGAGGCCCCCACCTCAGGCAGCCTAATGGTCAGGCCACCCAGGCATTAATTGTTCCCAGTTATCTGCTGTGTTATTACCAGTTAACCCTTTAGTGTCCAATGTTCCCATCAATCTGTTCCCACATGGCTTATTACGGGAGCAATGGACACTAAAGGGTTCTCCATGCTGGTAAGTCTCTGTAGGGTAACCCCCTGTGGTAATATTTTTCCCTAATAACCACTAGCTATGGAAATGACGTGTACTGGAGGTGGAGCACATGGCAAAGCCTGTTGCAATGTGCCGACCCTTTAATTAAAGGGCCCCTAAGAGAGAACTGGAGACATCACACGAAGCAGTAAAATTCCTGAAAGTGTCATATTTACTGTATACAGACACAAAAGAGAGGGTAAAACAGCATACAAAATAATACAGAAACAACACTGGGCCTTCAGGATTGAGATGATCAAAGTCTCTTATTTATTAATTGACAGATAGACCCGACACGGGCCATGTTTCGGCGCACTGGCGCCTGCCTCAGGGGTCAGCTAATCCTGATCAAAAATTGTAGGTGGTAGTGTTTAGCACCTTTGATATGGAATGGAGTCTCAATTGCTCCGAGAGCCTAATCAGCAAGGACAACGCTGTCAGTCTAAAAAAACTGTATAAAAATGTTTACATGAATGCAACAAAATTTATCAGCACATAAAAATAAAAATGATAAAAAGTGAACTTCCCTAAAGAAAGAGAATCTTGCTATTTTATTTTCACGGAGTGTTTTCTGGCATATTTAACAATCACCGATTGCTACAAAACTCCTTTGTTTATTCCCAGTACATCACCACAAGACAACTGAGGGCCTCCTCTCCCTGTGCCTTTTTAAATCAGGGTGTATTTTGCATGTGATTTGCAAATATTAGAGGGTAACCGTGTGTCCTCTGTAAATAGACGCCTCCACCTTCCTCCACATCTGATCCGAACTTGCAGGGCTGCTGACACCCAGCAGGTTCCTTAACTAAATTCAAAATGAAGCCCTTGTGCATTTCTCTTTTTCTGTTTGGTGTTCTGTCACGTAAGTATTCAAGAAAAAAAAATCACTTTTATTTGTCTTAAGCAATGAATGCTTGTGTGACACTCTAGTAAACCAATCCTTATTTTGTGTAGGTGTCCATTCTCAAAATAATTTACAGGAATCTGGTCCCGGAGTTCTAAAGCCTGGAGAGACTCTCAGAGTGACCTGTAAATTCTCTTCTGGCTTCAGTGGTAGCTGGTTAGCATGGATCCGGCAGCCTCCCGGGAAAGGACTGGAATGGTTGGGAGAGATCTACAGCAGTGGAAGCACAAACTATGCACCATCTCTGCAAAGCAGATTAACCATCACCAGAGACAATTCCAAGTACGAGACCTACTTACAAGTGAGAGGCACGACAGCTGCAGACACGGCCACCTATTACTGTGCAAGAGCACAGTGTGAGGAAGGAAGGAAGATCCCCTACAGAAACTGCTCAAGAGAACTCTCTGCAGACTGAAGACAGGAAAACTCGACTTTAATCTAAAAATACATTTTTATTTGTTTGTTTGTTGCATTTGTATCCCACATTTCCCCACCTATTTGCAGGCTCAATGTGACTTACATTGTGCCGGAGTGGCGATCGCCGTTTCCGGGTTGAGAAATACAAAGTGATATCGCATTAGAGTTCGTAAATGAGAAGGTAAATTACAAAGTAGCTTTGCATTAAAGTTCATAAATTATAGAGTAGATTATAGAGTAAGTTAGACAATCAAATATAGAAAGTTCATATCCTGCATAAGAAGTAGAGTGGTCGTGAGTAGTGCGTAACGCTCATTAGTTTTTGAGTATATAATCCAGACCTCCAAAAGGGAGACTCGTTTCCGTCCTCTACCCGATTACTACAGGAGTAGCATGGGATCTCTTACCGTCTTCTAAATAGGCAGAGGTAAGGGTTCCCAGCGGGAATGGCCACGTGCTACCAGGGAAATTAGCACATGGCCATTACAAAAAAAGCCAACCACAACCATTTTTCAGCCATGCTAGAAAGGGTCCGGGGCTAACCCCAGCACCGTCCACTTTCTAGTGCACCTTAGTAAAAGGACAGCTTCATGAGATATAAGAACCCATTTTTGTTTAGATTAGATAAAAGGAAAAAAGGGATCCCATATATAGAGCAGTTTTGAAGGTCAACCACACATCTAGAAGAGTTTCTTCGATCATCCATGAATCTGGCAAATGTTTAATTAATCAGTCCATATCTAGCCATCCATCGGGGCTCCTTTTTTTCCATCTCAGACTTGGTCTTGTTGCATATTACTGTGCAAAAGGTGCAGGAGTGGCACAGTGATAAACCCTGCTGCAAAATCTCAACGAGGCCTGTTGACTAAACCGCCGCAAAGTTTTGCACTTTGTAGAAATATGCAGCGTAAGCATCTTACTATATAAATGAAGAGTGACTGACGTGCCGCGTCAAAGATCACTCCCGCACCGTCTGTCATTTACAGGAGCTACCCCGACGAGCTGCGAGAGCGCTTCTTAACCCAGATCCTGTTTCCCCTCCCCTCATATGGAGGCGGGGGGCTGCCGAGGGGCTGCCAGGGTTACGCAGCGCTGTACAAGTTTAGACAAGGGGAAGGACAGTCCCTGCTCAAGAGAGCTTACAATATAAAGGTTACAAACTATGTAGTCAGTGTAGGTATCAGGAATGGGGAAGGTGGTTAGGTGCCAAAAGCAAGGGAGAAGAGATGGGCTTTGAGTAAGGACTTGAAGATGGGCAGGGAGGGCGCATGGCGTATGGGCTCAGGAAGTCTGTTCCAGGCATAAGGTGATGCGAGGCAGAAGGGGCGGAGTCTGGAGTTGGCGGTGGTGGAGAAGGGAACAGATAAGAACATGGCCTCGTCTTGGGGGGGTCTCCCTCACAACCCAGTACATGGCCTCATCTGGGGCTGTCTCCCCCCACCCTAGTACACAGCTTCGTCTGGGGGGGTC
The DNA here is from genome assembly GCF_901765095.1 of Microcaecilia unicolor. Lineage (NCBI taxonomy): Eukaryota > Metazoa > Chordata > Amphibia > Gymnophiona > Siphonopidae > Microcaecilia > Microcaecilia unicolor. The sequence goes on from NC_044044.1 coordinate 29,787,360, forward strand.
TCCCTCCTCACACCCCAGTACCTGGCCTCGTCTGGGGGTCTCCCCCCACCCTAGTACATGGCCTCGTCTTGGGGGGTCTCCCTCACACCCCAGTACATGGCCTCTACTACTACTACTTAGCATTTCTAAAGCGCTACTAGGGTTACGCAGCGCTGTACAAGTTTAAACATGGGGAAGGACAGTCCCTGCTCAAGAGAGCTTACAATCTAAAGGTAACAAACTATGTAGTCAGTGTAGGTATCATGAATAGGGAAGGTGGTTAGGCGCCAAAAGCAAGGGAGAAGAGATGGGCTTTGAGTAAGGACTTGAAAATGGGCAGGGAGGGCGCATGGCGTATGGGCTCGGGAAGTCTGTTCCAGGCATAAGGTGATGCGAGGCAGAAGGGGCGGAGTCTGGAGTTAGCGGTGGTGGAGAAGGGTACAGATAGGAGTGATTTGTCCTGAGAGCGGAGGTTACGGGTGGGAACATAGGGGGAGAGGAGGGTAGAGAGGTAATGGGGGGCTGCAGATTGAGTGCACTTGAAGGTCAATGGGAGTTCATTCTTTTTTGGCAACAAAAAGATTAAAGGTATTATATGTGGCCTTTAGTTGAGAATAATGTAACTTTTCTTACACAATCAATAGATACTTTGTTCTTTACTTTCAAGGCTTGACGTTGCCCAATAACAAATTGCAACATGGAGGAAAAATATCTCCTTAATTCTTCTATTAGCAGTACCTGGATATACTGTAACCATTACCCAATAACAGTTGGTTTTAAGTAACAGAAAGGAAGCTGTGAGGATAAATCTGCCAAACATTCCCCCAGTCCAGTAACCCTTGAGACAGGACAGCGATTTACTGCCTCCGGCAGGTGCTTCCTTCCACTTTCTCACTGAGAACACAACCCTCCCATCTGAAGCAAATAGAAATATATGAAACCTCGGTGTGATACACTGTAACTAGTACTCATATTCTGTAAAGAAAAGCATTATTTATTTGCATGTTGATATACCGACCACTGTGTGATGGCCTTCCTAGGCAGCCTTCCTAGGCAGTTTATAATCAATTCTTAATAAATAATAAAGTATATAGAAAAGGTGGGGGGGGGGGGGAAGAACAAAGGAGGTGCAGGTCTCTGTAGGCTGGTTAAAGGGAGGGTATAAGAGTTAATAAGCGGTTTGGAAATAGCAAAGCTTGAATGTTGGGTATTAATAGAATGTTGGGTATTATTAGGAAAGGTATGGAAAACAGGTGTGAGGATGTTATAATGCCGTTGTATCGCTCCATGGTGCGACCGCACCTTGAGTATTGTGTTCAATTCTGGTCGCCGCATCTCAAGAAAGATATAGTGGAATTGGAAAAGGTGCAGCGAAGGGCGACTAAAATGATAGCGGGGATGGGACGACTTCCCTATGAAGAAAGACTAAGGAGGCTAGGGCTATTCAGCTTGGAGAAGAGACGGCTGAGGGGAGACATGATAGAGGTATATAAAATAATGAGTGGAGTGGAACAGGTGGATGTGAAGCGTCTGTTCACGCTTTCCAAAAATACTAGGACTAGGGGGCATGCGATGAAACTACAGTGTAGTAAATTTAAAACAAATCGGAGAAAATTTTTCTTCACCCAACGTGTAATTAAACTCTGGAATTTGTTGCCGGAGAAAGTGGTGAAGGCGGTTAGCTTGGCAGAGTTTAAAAAGGGGTTATACGGTTTCCTAAAGAACAAGTCCATAAACCGCTACTAAATGGACTTGGGAAACATCCACAATTCCAGGAATAACACGTATAGAATGTTTGTACGTTTGGGAAGCTCGCCAGGTGCCCTTGGCCTGGATTGGCCGCTGTCGTGGACAGGATGCTGGGCTCGATGGACCCTTGGTCTTTTCCCAGTGTGGCATTACTTATGTACTTATAGAATTTACCCTCAATCTCTCTCCCTGGGCACCTCAGAGGGAATGTCGACAGTGAGTTTTCTGGCACAAATGTAGATATTTGATTTCAGTGGGGAAAAGCACTCAGAAATAATATCTATGGCATGAAAACACTGATAAACATTTTGAAAGTGTTAATTACACCCAGTGCATTTGTTCTAGCAAAAAAGGTGCCGGTACTCAAATGCCAGGCCACCCTTCAGAGGTGGAGCGATCACTGAGGGACCCACCCCACAATAGCCAGGCCCCCTGCAACCAGTCACAGAATCTATGACAAGACAGAATTGGTGTGTAGAGCCTGAGCTCTTTCATTAAAACTTGGGGACCATGGGCCAATTTTAGCAGACAAAGGAAAAGGTGCCGGTACTCAGTACCCCCCCAAGTACCCCCTCAAAAAAAAAGCCCTGATTACACCTATGAATAGACACCCGAGAGAGAAAGAGAGGGGAGCAAATGTTCTCTCAAATGCCCCCTTCAGTTTGGATTTCTCCTTTGGAGTTATGGCTGAGGGATAAACAGATAGATAAAGCAAGGACAGAGGGAGCGATCGTGAACTGGGAGGAGTGGGATTATAGGGGGAAGTCCAATGTCTAAGAAAACCCATGACTGAGGAGTCTGGCTGAGAATTTTATTTCGTATTATAATGACTTTACACTACACTGCTGAGCTTCTACAAGCGTTCATCAGCTTGTCCTGCAGCGCCCCCTAGCGAGTCTGGTTCTCAGGACATCCACATTATATATGTATCAGACAGATTTGCATACAGAGTGTCCATTGCTTAAAAGCAAACATTTTTTTTTCCTTTTAGCCTGCTTTCAGTTAAAAAATGAATCTCTCTTAACCGGACCTTAACTTTTCCCCATGCTTTTCCATTAAACAAATGCTTGAAAATGATAGAATTCATTCTAAACATGTTTACCTCAATTATTATATTTACATCACGTCACTTTACTGTTGTTATGATGTTAACAAAACTGTACATTTTTATGTTAAACTAGATGTGCTGTACAATGTCTGGGGTGAATCTCTTCATAAAGGCGGTTAATAAATCCCAGTAAATAAATATATAAACCGCAGACATTTCAAGTGAAATTGAATGCATATTGAGCAAGTAAAGTCTATCTACAAATCCCTTTATTCTGTTTTTTGATGTACTTTTGCACAGACAGTGAACACTGGTTCTGGGGTCCTTTTACAAAGGTGCGCCAGCAGTTTTAGGGTGAGCTAATCATTAGCGTGTGATAAACGCTAGCACATTGATTAGCTTGGCAGAGTTTAAAAAGGGGTTGGACGGTTTCCTAAAGGACAAGTCCATAAACCGCTACTAAATGGACTTGGGAAAAATCCACAATTCCAGGAATAACATGTATAGAATGTTTGTACGTTTGGGAAGCTCGCCAGGTGCCCTTGGCCTGGATTGGCCGCTGTCGTGGACAGGATGTTGGGCTCGATGGACCTTTGGTCTTTTCCCAGTATGGCATTACTTATGTACTTATGTTCACGCTTTCCAAAAATACTAGGACTAGGGGGCATGCGATGAAACTACAGTGTAGTAAATTTAAAACAAATCGGAGAAACTTTTTCTTCACCCAACGCGTAATTAAACTCTGGAATTCGTTGCCGGAGAATGTGGTGAAGGTGGTTAGCTTGGCAGAGTTTAAAAAGGGGTTAGACGGTTTCCTAAAGGACAAGTCCAGAAACCGCTACTAAATGGACTTGGGAAAAATCCACAATTTCGGGAATAACTTGTATAAAACGTTTGTACATTTGGGAAGCTCGCCAGGTGCCCTTGGCCTGGATTGGCCGCTGTCGTGGACAGGATGCTGGGCTCGATGGACCCTTGGTCTTTTCCCAGTGTGGCATTACTTACGTACTTAAATATATGGGTAACTCTAACATTTCGCATGTCCTTATTTTTAGCACACGCTAAAAATGCTAGCGAGCCTTAGTAAAAGACCCGCTCAGTTCTCTACTAGGATTATACACAGAGGGGATTTCTCTGTCTCCAAATGGGTTTGTTTTGCACATCAACTCAATAATTAATGTTTTACCGGATGTTTCACTCAGTCACGTAGCTCTTCAAAAGCCCACAAAAATTAATAACAAATGAGTAAAAACTGGTGGAGAAAAAAAAGCACCACAAACAGTCGGCTACCTGATGGAAAACTGGCCCCATCCAAAGGTCAAAGAAAAAAAAATTCAACTTTTAAATAATGTGCCAAAAATGATTTGCAACAAAATCTGAGAAAACAAATCCACCACAACAACAAAAAACATCAGAGAAAAATCAGTGTTAACCCTCATCTATTCATATATCAATAGAGTTCATATATCTATAGTTCACTTAGAGGGTACATAAGTATTGCCATACTGGGAAAGACCAAAGGTCCATCGAGCCCAGCATCCTGTTTCCAACAGTGGCCAATCCAGGTCACAAATACCCGGCAAGATCCCAAAAAAGTACAAAACATTTTATGCTGCTTATCCCAGAAATAGTGGATTTTCCCAAAGTCCATTTAATAACGGTCTATGGACTTTTCCTTTAGGAAGCCATCCAAACCCTTTTTAAACTCCGCTAAGCTGACCGCCTTTACCACATTCTCTGGCAACGAATTCCAGAGTTTAATTACACGGTGAGTGAAAAAATATTTTCTCCGATTTGTTTTAAATTTACTACTTTGTAGCTTCATTGCATGCCCCCTAGTCCTAGTATTTTTGGAAAGCGTAAACAGACGTGTCACATCTACCCGTTCCACTCCACTCATTATTTTATAGACCTCTATCATATCTCCCCTCAGCCGTCTTTTCTCCAAGCTGAAGAGTCTTAGCCACTTCAGCCTTTCTTCATAGGGAAGTCGTCCCGTCCCCTTTATCATTTTCGTCGCCCTTCTCTGCACCTTTTACTAAACTGAGGAAGAGTTTTTAGCTCACGGTAGAAATCAGCTGGCGGTAAATGCTGAGACACCTATAGCTCCCACGAGCTAAAAACAGTACCGAGGCTTAGTAAAATACTCCCCCCCCCCCCCCCCCCACACACACACACCTTAGCTTTATTGGAGGCCTATGACTGTTTCCATCCTACTGAGACAAATATTGTCCCTTAATTCACCTCTCCTAATCCCAGTAATTCTCATTTCTATGTAACACCACTTCTGAAATTTCCATTTTTTCTCTGAGATCTTTATAGAGAGATCTGTATAGAGAGAGGTGTGACCAGCGGAAGAAAGGAGGTGTTGATGCCCCTGTATAAGTTGTTGGTGAGGCCCCGCCTGGAGTATTGTGTTCAGTTTTGGAGGCTGTGTTTTGCTAAGGATGTAAAAAGAATTGAAGCAGTGCAAAGAAAAGCTACGAGAATAGTATGGGATTTGCATTACAAAACGTATGAGGAGAGACTTGCTGACCTGAACATGTATACCCTGGAGGAAAGGAGAAACAGGGGTGATATGATACAGACGTTCAAATATTTGAAACATATTAATCCGCAAACTAACCTTTACCGGAGATGGGAAGGTGGTGGAACGAGAGGATATGAAATGAGATTGAAGGGGGGCAGACTCAAGAAAAATGTTAGGAAGTATTTTTTCACAGAGAGAGTGGTGGATACTTGGAATGCCCTCCCGCGGGAGGTGGTGCAGATGAAAAAGGTAACAGAGTTCAAAAATGCGTGGGATAAACATAAAGGAATCCTTAGTGGAGATTGGGTGGCAGAGCCGGTGGGGGAGGCGGGGCTAGTGGTTGGGAGGCGGGGCTAGTGCTGGGCAAGACTTCTACGGTCTGTGCCCTGAAAATAGCAGATGCAAATCAAGGTCAGGTATACACATAAAGTAGCATATATGAGTTTATCTTGTTGGGCAGACTGGATGGACCATACAGGTCTTTCTCTACCGTCATCTACTAGGTTACCACGTTACTATGTTCAGTTTGGCATTAGCTACTCTGGAACCCAGTGCTCTATGTTTTGTTAAGACTCTTAGAAGTGCAATAACATTTTTTTGGTTATAGATAACCTTTTTTGGGCCAATAAAAAAGTTCTTTAAATATGATGTAAGTGATCTTTTAAAACACATGGGGATCCTTTTACAAAGACGCGCTAAAAAATGGCTTGCGGTGGTATAGGCGCGGGTTTCAGGCATGCACCAATCCATTGTTTTAGCGCCCCTGTTAAAAAGGCCTTTTTAACATTTTTGCTGAAAATGGACGTGCGGCAAAATGAAAATTGCCGCGCGTCCATTTTGGGTCTGAGACCTTACCGCCAGCCATTGACCTAGCGGTACAGACTCACGCAGTAACCGGGCGGTAATGGCCTACGCGTGCCAAATACCACTTGGCGCATGTCCATGACGCATGCCCAAAAATAAAAAATATTTTTCAGACGCGTGTATCGGACACACGCCAAAAATGAAATTGCTGCAAGAGCCATGCAGTAGTCAGGCAGTAACGCCATTTAGGCTCGCATTGGCAGAGCCGGTGGGAGAGGCGGGGCTGGTGGTTGGGAGGCGGGGCTAGTGCTGGGCAGACTTCTACGGTCTGTGCCCTGAAAATGGCAGATACAAATCAAAGTCAGGTATACACATAAAGTAGCACATATGAGTTTATCTTGTTGGGCAGACTGGATGGACCGTGCAGGTCTTTCTCTGCCATCATCTACTATGTTACCATGTTAGTAAAAGGGCCCCATAGGAATCTAAATGATTCCAAAATGCATGTGGGATATTATCTTGACGTGACCAACAGGCTGCCTCAATAACAGTCATCTCGACCCTCAGAGCATTAGTTCACTAAAACTGTGCACAGCAGAAATTATATCACAAATATTGAGTATAAAATAGGTCTCCCCCAACCACAAACTTGGCATTGATCTGAGCTCATTCAGATCTTCCCTCTCATTTTGTTTGCAACACTCATCTGCGTGGCTGATTCTATTTTTAGTCACTGTGCAAATTCAGCCCCATACATGCAAAATCCTGATTTCGACGCAGGTTGTTTCCATTAAATACAACATCAAGGTGTGAAAATCAGTTGTGGCGGTTCCGAGTTTCCTGTCTTCACAGAAACATGGCGCTTTTACTCGTGTTTTCCTATCTTCTCTTTTGGACCAACGGTAAATTACATAATAGATAATAAAACAGAGGATTCATTTCTCTGTGTGTGTACTCTGCAGATATAAGTATACATATTTTTTTATTTCTAGGTGGCAATTGCGAAGCTGTTCTGACCCAGCCTGAAGCAGAAGTTAGAAAGCCAGGAGATTCCCTCAGACTGAGTTGTAAAGGGTCCGGTTACACATTTGCTGACTATGGAATGCACTGGGTCAGGCAGGCTCCTGGGAAAGGACTGGAATGGGTGGCATTCATAAGTGCTCCTAGCGGAAGCGAGAAGAGATACGCCCAGTCTCTTCAAGGAAGAACGACCATCTCCAGAGACAATCCCAGCAGCATGGTGCACCTAGAGATCAGTAGTATTAAAATCGAAGACACGGCCATGTATTACTGTGCAAGAAGCACAGTGCAAGATGGCCATTCCCTAGTCATACAAAAACCCTGTATTCCCCAACCACATATTGAAATAACTATGTGGAGGAGTAGCCTAGTGGTTAGTGCAGTGGATTTTGATCCTGTGGAACCGAGTTTGATTCCCACTACAGCTCCTTGTGACTCTGGGCAAGTCACTTAACCCTCCATTGCCCCAGGTACAAGTAAGTACCTGTATATATGTAAACCACTTTGAATGTAGTTGCAAAAACCTCAGAAAGGCAGTATATCAAGTCCCATTTCCCTTTCCCTTATGACATCACAATATCAGAAGTGAGCCAAGTATTGGGCAATCAAGCCATTGTGACATCATTGATGAGGTTGGCTCTTATTGGTGGAATGAGTGGAGTAGCCTAGTGGTTAGTGCAATGGACTTTAAGCCATTGTGACATCACTGATGAGGTTGGCTCTTATTGGTGGAATGAGTGGAGGAGTAGCCTAGTGGTTAGTGCAGTGGACTTTGATCCTGGGGAACTGGGTTCGATTCCCACTGCAGCTCCTTGTGACTCTGGGCAAGTCACTTAACCCTCCGTTGCCCCAGGTACAAATAAGTACCTGTATATACTATATAAACTACTTTGAATGTAGTTGCAGAAACCATAGAAAGGCAGTATATCAAGTCCCATTTCCCTGTCCCTATGGAGTGTCTGTTTCTCTACCTTAAAAATGAAGCTTCCTGCCACACAGCCCTATGAGAGTTCAACCAGGGAAGAGTTTCTTCGATTGGTGATGTTGCATTTATCCCGACCTCCAATAAGTACTATTTTTTGTTTGTTTGTTTTTTAAATAAAGTCAGAATGTTAAAAGTTACCAGAACAGCTCTAATTCCCATTTACAAACGAGGAGTATTATTATGGGAGCCTCATTTGATTTTCCTCCCTTCCTGGGGGGGGGTAGAAGGATTCTCAGACCTTGTACAAGAGTGACATCTAGCGGCCAGACCTAATATGCACCTGAAGGTTAAGAGGGAAGAATGATCACTGTCCAAAAATTGGAATTCTGAGAAAAATGACTCCAAAGTTTTAAAGACTCTTTTATGTATATTAAGAGGGTATTTTTAAAAGGTATTTATAATGTTCATCCACATATTTGTAATAATATTAATGTCAACATATAAAACACAAGTGACCGACTCACCTGCAAATGCGCAGTACAGACTTCCCTCTCTGTCCCGCCCTTGCGTCAAGACGTGATGACATCAGAGGGTGGAACAGATAGGGAAATGGACGCTACCGGCCTGCTGCTGCTGCTGCTGGACACAAAGGAAAGGAACATCGCCGCGCACCAACCTCCACACTCCCCCCCATCCCCGATGTTGCCGCCGCTCCCTCCCCCCTCCGTATCGGGCCCCCTGCACTGACATGACAGTGCCTCTCACCTCCATGTGGAAGCTTCACACGGAGGTGAGAGGTGCTCTCATGTCAGTGGAGGGGGCCAGGCATGGAGGGGGAAGGGAGCTGCAGAGAGGAGGATAGCTGGACATGGGGGAGGGCAGGGGCAGAGAGGAGGGTAGCTGGACATGTGGGGAGGGCAGGGGCAGAGAGGAGGGTTGCTGGACATGGGGGGAGGGCAGGAGAAAGAACAGAGTGGGGCAAAGAGGAGGGTTGCTGGATATGGGGGGAGGGCAGGGGAGAGAGGAGGGTTGGTGGACATGGGGGAGAAGGCAGGGGAGAGAGCGGGGTTGCTGGACATGGATCAATGGAGGGGAGGGGAGGGTACAGGAGAGAGGAGGGTGGCTGGACATGGGGGGAGGGCAGGGGGAGAGAGGAGGGTTGCTGGACATAGGGAGAGAGCAGGGCAGAGAACAGGGTGGGAGGGAGGCCAAGGGAAAGAGGAGGGTTGCTCGATATAGGGGGAGGGCAGGAGAGAGAGGAGGGTCGGTGGACGGGGTGAGGCCAGGGGAGACAGGAGGGCTGTTGGATATAGGGGGAGGGCAGGGAAGAGAGCAGGGTTGCTGGACATGGATCGGGGGCAGGGAGGGCAGGGGAGAGAGTAGGTTTGCTGGACATGGAGGTTAGAATTACAAATCTCGCCCGTTTTAACGGGCTTAACGGCTAGTTTGTAACATAAACATTCACTAGGCGGCAGCATTAACTACATTTTTGAAAAATACGGACCTTGATCATTCTTCCACCCGAGTCTTCACCTGTATAATGCTCTGGAGCAGGGTTTCTCAATCCAGTCCTCGGGACATACCTAGCCAGTCAGGTTTTCATGCTATCCACAGCAAATATGGAAGAGATAAATTTGCATGCACTACCTTCCATTGTATGCAAATCTATCTGATACATTTTCATTGCAGATACTCTGAAAACCTGATTGACTAGGTGTGTACCGAGGACTGGGTTGAGAACCACTAGTCTGGAGGAAACTATGGCCTGTGGTCCTTTGACTCAAAAGTTTCGTTGCAGCTTCTGGTTGAAGGGTTATAAAATAGAGGAAAAATACACCGGAAAGTTGCTGTCGCGTCTCACGCGCCTACCTGTGCTTCTCTTCCCGCGGGGGGTGGGAGTCGGTGGCCACGGCGCGGCCGTGGGGGTCGGCAGCCCAGGTCGGGATCCGGCCTCGCTGGGGGAAGCGCCGGGGAGAGATCCACGCCGCCCAAGATGGCGGCGCTAGTGCACGGGGTCAACGTCTTCCCCGCTCCGGAGTTGGAGGGCTCTGAAGCTCCGCCTCCCCACACCCGATTGGAGAGACTCGCCGTTGGGGGCGGGAAGGCGCGAGATTTAACTCCGAGGATGGCAGACATCGGCGCTTCCGGTTCTCGTATCAGAAGCCGGCACAGTGGGTTTGTGTGTTTTGCTAGCCGCCCTTGCTAGCTGCCATTCAGAGACTGTGCTAACCTTTCTTCACGGATTGCTAGCCGCCCTTGCTAGCTGCCATTCAGAGACTGTGCTAACCTTTCTTCACGGATTGCTAGCCGTCCTTGCTAGCTGCCATTCAGAGACTGTGCTTGCTGACTACCAGCCAGGCCAGCCGTCACCCCGCGGTTCCAGCAGTCCTGCTGGCCGCCTGCAGCTGGGGGCTCAACCCTCGGTGAACGGCGGCCGCCGCAGGTGAAGATTCGGGGTGCACGGTTGTCCTCTGAGGTCTTTCGGGGCCTCAGGGAACCTAAGGGCTCACCAACAGTAGAAACAGGACAGTTGCAACTGAAAGTTCTTGGCAACTCCATCCTAAGAGAAGCCAGTTCCATGTGCTGGATACACCAAGGAGCAAGAAGAAATGATCTGGCAATGAAAAAATAACCTCAAATAATCAGGTCATGATTTTTCCAAGCCTCTGATTTCTGTGCTCAAAAGTAATTCTGATATATCTAAGCAAGAACATTTTAGATTTATATTTAAAACGTATTCTGTAGTACAAATCCTGATTTCAGAAAAATAAAAGTCAGCACTTCTTAGCTAAAAGAAATGTTTTCATTCTGGCTGGCCAGTTGATTCAAAATACAGTAATTTTAGTTATGGGAAGGTCTGGTGATGGGAACAATTTAGTAATAGAGAAATCTTAGACAGCCAAATTCAATGAAGAGCAAAAATCACTCATTTTAATTCTGTGAAAAATAGTTTAATATAGCTCAGGAAAGATGTGTTGTCCCAACAGATCAGTGAATGAGGGATTTAAAAAATAGCTTTTTGTATGAACGTTTGTCACTGTGATACGCTAGCGGGTACGACCACAGTGAAATACTTCCTTACAAAATCCTACTTAAGGGAAAGGAATCGTCTTTGGCATGGTCCTAAATGATGAAGCTTTGGGGAAAGTCATTAATGTGGTAATAAGATATAAAATAACGTATATGCTTGTAACATGCCTTTTCCCTGTCCCCAGAGGGAAAAGGACTTGATATACTGCCTTTCTGTGGTTTTAGCAACTACATTCAAAGCGGTTTACATATATTCAGGTACTTATTTTGTACCTGGGGCAATGGAGGGTTAAGTGACTTGCTCAGAGTCACAAGGAGCTGCAGTGGGAATTGAACCCAGTTCCCCAGAATCAGAGTCCGCTGCACTAACCACTAGGCTACTCCTCCACTAGCAACAGTCCATGTAGAAGCCTGCCCTTGCAGATCACCAATGCGGCTGTGCAGGCTTCTGTTTCTGTGAGCCAGGACGTCAGACTCACAGAAACAGAAGCCTGCGCGGCCGCGTTGCTGATCTGCAAGGGCAGGCTTCTACATGGAATGTTGCTAGTGGAATAGCAACATTAACATTCCATGTAGAATCTCAAATAGTAGCAACATTCCATGTAGAATCTCCAATAGGGAAAGGGAAATGTGACTTGATATACTGCCTTTCTGTGGTTTTAGCAACTACATTCAAAGCGGTTTACATATATTCAGGTACTTATTTTGTACCTGGGGCAATGGAGGGTTAAGTGACTTGCTCAGAGTCACAAGGAGCTGCAGTGGGAATTGAACCCATTTCCCCTGGTTCTCAGGTCACTGCAGGGGCGTAGCTACGGGTGGGCCTGGGTGGGCCCAGGCCCACCCAATTTCAGCTCAGGCCCGCCCACCGAAGCGTGCGCACACACTGTGCAGCGGCGTAGCGACCACAGCAGAAACGGCACCCGCTCGCTCTAGCTCAGCTGAGCTGATCTCTCCAGGGCAGGCTCCAGCCCGATTTCGGCTCAGGCCCGCCTGCCCACTGACCCACCCACGTGGCAAGCGCACACACTGCAGCAACGTACCACGTCGCGCAGTCATGGCCATCCACTCAGGGCCGGCTCAGCTGATCTCTCCAGCAGACTCATCCTGCCTACCGTCGGCTCGGGGGGGGTGGGGCGCAGGAAAATGCACTCGTTGCAGCAGCAGCAGCAGGTCCCGTCGCGGCCGCGCAGCGCATCGTAGTTCCCTCCATCCATATGATCCTACGCGGTAGTACTTTATGACGTTGCTGCTGTGTGCGGCGGTGTGCTCCGCTCGCATCTGAGGGCAGGCTAAAAAAAAATAGCTGCAGGTGCACGCAGGCCGTGTTGAGTATTGAACTAGAGCCTCAGCCTGGCCCTGCCCTGTGGAAAATGGAAAGGTTCGAGTCCGAGTGAGATCATTTGAGAATCAAGTTCCTGCCAGTGCCAGCCCAGCAGGTAATACAATTGTATATGCTTTTTTTTTTAAAATCATAATTATATATATATATATATATATATAGCCCACCCATATTATCTCTGGGCCCAGCCAAAATGTCAGGTCTGGCTACGCCACTGGGTCACTGTACTAACCATTAGGTTACTCCTTTGCTCAAGAGGGCTTGTAGACTAAGGGTTAAATTTATTAAAGTTACTGCTATGTGCTAACATATTAATACATATTGTATACCACAGCTCCTGTGTTTTATGCATGTAATAATGTATGTTAGTGGTGACACTTTAGTAAATCTAGCCCTGAGGCAAGATAAAGTCCTCCATCCACATCCCTACCATTTGAGGGTGGTGCATCAAAAATGGTGGTTTCATTTAGGAGGTGCAGATGAGTTTTGTGGGACTCCCAGGGAACCTGCCTACCCCTGCTAATTGAAATTGTGACCTTGGTGGTGGGAACACAGGTGGAGGAGGCTGGTACACCTTAAAAGGAACATTGAGGAAGGATGAAAAGACTTGCCCAAGGGCCTGAAGGAGTACCAGAAGGATCTGAACTGTGATTTCTCTGCTATTGAGCTTGCTATTCTGCTAGGCTATTTCCCCATCCTCTTTTGCTGGTCATTTAGGCTTTTAAGTCTAGTGGATACCTGAATTTGGTACCTGTAATTAAAACTTTGTGTTGATAACCAAATGATTGCCAAGCCTGGTCTGTGTAATAGAATATGCAGATAACCAAATATCATTACAATGTGAAGAACCCACCTCTAATCACAGCTAACTCATGAGGTCAGTTTCTAGCCCTGGTCCTGATTAAGCTGGAAGCCCAAGAAGGGCATGAGAAAACTGTCCTGTTGACAGAAAAGATAATCAGTCCCATGAGTCAACTTCAAGAAGATCCAGTGCCACTGGGGAGATCGAGATCAACTACTTACCAAGTTTTTCATCATTATAATGCCGCTGTATCGCTCCATGGTGCGACCGCACCTGGAGTATTGTGTTCAGTACTGGTCTCCGTATCTCAAAAAAGATATAGTAGAATTGGAAAAGGTACAGCGAAGGGCGACGAAAATGATAGTGGGGATGGGACGACTTTCCTATGAAGAGAGGCTGAGAAGGCTAGGGCTTTTCAGCTTGGAGAAGAGACGGCTGAGGGGAGATATGATAGAAGTGTATAAAATAATGAGTGGAATGGATCGGGTGGATGTGAAGCGACTGTTCACGCTATCCAAAAATACTAGGACTAGAGGGCATGAGTTGAAGCTACAGTGTGGTAAATTTAAAACGAATCGGAGAAAAGTTTTCTTCACCCAACGTGTAATTAGACTCTGGAATTCGTTGCCGGAGAACGTGGTACGGGCGGTTAGCTTGACGGAGTTTAAAAAGGGGTTAGATAGATTCCTAAAGGACAAGTCCATAGACCGCTATTAAATGGACTTGGAAAAATTCCGCATTTTTAGGTATAACTTGTCTGGAATGTTTTTACGTTTGGGGAGCGTGCCAGGTGCCCTTGACCTGGATTGGCCACTGTCGGTGACAGGATGCTGGGCTAGATGGACCTTTGGTCTTTCCCAGTATGGCACTACTTATGTACTTATGTAGGAGTCTGATTCTTTCCACTCTCCCATTTTGTCCCTCTTTTCCTCACTGAACATATTCATTTCTATTTAAGTTCCTCCAGCTCTATAAATTTATTTTAAAAATGTCATATATCACAAATCAAAATGTCAAGAGACAGAAAGAATGATTCATTGTCTATTTCTTCTGAAAGATTGACCACCCTCTGCCTCTAGCATTTCTTCCCCCTCACCTCTTACAATATCCCAAGAAGTTCTGCAATCCAACAGCCGAGATAAATTGAGACCAGACCCCTCACTTAGTCACTCCAATGCCTGCTCTGCTGGAGAAAATACAGATCCTGAACTATTATTTCCAGCCTTCAATGGACAAGACTAATCCCTTTAACGAAAATATCAGTGTAAATCTATGAAAATCACAATTGCATCACTCAAACAATTTGGGTTCTGAGAGCTCTGTTCATCTACTGTAGGCTGCCTTTCTTGCAGACACAACCTTCCTGGCTACAAAAGATAGGACGAGGATTTGTTACGGATCTTTCTTACCGTGGCTACTACAGTACTACAGTTTTGGGGGGTTACTACAGCACGGTGATACACTGCCTTACAAAATCATACTAAAGTGAAGAAGCCACATCTTATGATCTTACTTGGACACATTCTGGGGTAAAATAATAATAATAAAGCTTAAATCTGTAGTCAGTACCTGAGTTTGGTGGTTGACTTGAATATTTGTACTGATGATTGAATAACGTGACCTTTTTCCAGTCCAGTTCAAGAGCAGGCAATGAAAGAGGCACACCATCAGAAGACATCTATGCATCCAAATTAACGACAGCTTGACTAGAGTTCCATGCATCCAGTCCTACAATTATCATATCCTATAACTGAAAAACAAGGTAACTAAAAAGTAAAGATAAGGCTAGTCGGTTCCAAATAGCATTTTAAGAAATGTTAAGTCCATTCAGTTTCTGGTCTTGTTCTTCCTTTTGTCAAGAAACCTGTTGATTTTCTTAACAACTGTCTTTATCCTCTTACCCTTCAAGGTCTTTGCAGTCGTAAAACAAATGTTTTTCCAAGTGATTGATTTGAACATCATTCTTTCCGTTAAAACCACTTTCCCTTTCATCCCCACACAATCCATAAAAGATTTCAGCAAAACAACCACTACTCCACCGCTGTCCTTCCAGAAAGAAGAAAAGTCCAGAATAACCTCTTCCAACTCCCAATAAATGTTTGAAGAGACCACTGAACCTTCTGCGTTGGAGCTATGGAATCACAAATCTCTGTCCCTTGAAAGATTTTAATCCTGATGCAGGTCTGCTTGTGTACATCGCTTTTCTTGCGGACGTATTTCTGGCTATAGACATTGAGAAGGATTTTGTATGAGTAGCTATCACTGTGACTATATAGTGGGAGCTACCACAGTGGCACATGACATGATAAAAACCTAGAGACCCTTTCAGAGCAAATAGAAAGTGAGAGGAAGAAGACATCATGCCAACATTTCTTGAAATCTGATATTTACAATGGACACGTGTTCTAACTTTAGTTTTTATGTGCCCCTTCTCTCCAAAGGTAAGACGTACCCATAAAATACGAAGGCTCTTTATTTCTTTCATTCTTCATTTCTCTTGTTTAAAACTTTTATGTCATTGTTCTTTGATTTGATCAAAGAAATGCTCATTATCTGTTAAAAAAAAAAGTATAAGGGCTTAGTAATATGTTTCATTACAGTTAGTACAGTAGACTGAATGTTACATAAGAATTTAAGAACAGCCATACTGGGTCACACCAATGGTCCATCTAGCCCAGTATCCTGCTTCCGACAGTGGCCAAGCCAGGTCACAAGTACCTGGCAAAAACCCAAATAGTAGCAACATTCCAGAATCTCAATCAGTAACAAGATTCCGGAACTCCAAAGAATAGCAAGATTCCATGCAGAACCTCAAAGTGGAGCAACATTGCACCTGGCAAAAACCCAAATAGTGGCAACATTCCAGAACCTCAAAGAGTAACAAGATTCCGGAACCCCAGAGAGCAACAACATTCCAATCTCAGGGCATGCAGTGGCTTATCCGTGTCTATCCCATTAAAAGCTGTGTGTGGTATAAACAGTGCATGGAGCTGTGCATCTGACAGTCAAGATAAGACTTTGCCGACTCTCCATATGATAAAATAGATCCTATTTCATTCATATTTAAACTATAAATCAAAGCCACAGCCAGCGCATTTTAGTTCTTCCAAGGACAACACAGAAAGAGCAGCAACTTGAGTAGTTCAATGAAGGGAGCCTCTTTGAATGCTCTCTGAGGATACTACAATTTCACAGGAGACCCAACCGAAACAGGAGTGTAGAGCGCTGCGTATGCCTTGTAGCGCTATAGAAATGCTAAATAGTAGTAATAGTAGTAGTAGTAGAGCCAAGCAGTCAGTGTGGATTAGCAGATTGCCCAGGCCGTGTGGTCTTTATCAGCCCTCAGGTTCTAGGTTTCTGCATTTCGTCTGTGAATTTATTGCAGTTGAACTCTACAGGGCAGCTCTCCAGTTTTCCACCTCTTCTAATGGAGTCGGGACTGAGGTTTTTGCCAGCATCTGTCTCACTGTGACACCCCCACCCACCACACAGTGATTAGTCTCCACTCAAAAACAGAATCCAGAGCCCCCTAAATCTGATACAATTGGTCTGTGTCATGAAACATGTATTTCCTCTGGGGAAACTCTATATTAAGCCATAGTTCCGGAAACCTGCATTTTTAATTGTGCTGACGCTTTGTGTATGCCAGTATCAAATAAATCGAAAACGTTCTGTCATCTAGGATAGGCACTGAGTTACTGTTTAATGAATGGACATGGAAATTCGACAAAGATGTTGTGTTTGGACTTACTGGAATCGTTTCTTCTTGTCACAATATGCCAAGAATTTAACTTCCTTCTGGAACAAGAAAGGAGCACGAAAGCTTTATCACAAGTAACCAACAATGTGATAATTTGAAAGCTTCAGGACCTTTTATGCGACACAGACGATTGTGCAATTAACAAAGTCTCTTACAGTATAAAAGGATTATTGCTGTCTTTGTACTGTGAATATGATCCTTGGAAAGCAGAAGCCAAGGAAAATCTATTAAATGAGGGTAAGAATGAACTGTGCGGCTTCAATTCCTCTCTCTCACACACACACAAACACAGACAATCACTACATACAGAAAAACACACACACACACACACTACTTACATACACATTTACACACTGAGACACACACAAACGCACACAGACAATCACTACATACACACACACACAAACGCACACAGACAATCACTACATACAGACACACACAAACGCACACAATCACTACATACAGACACACACAAACGCACTACTTACATACACATTTACACACTGAGACACACACAAACGCAAACAATCACTACATACAGACACACACAAACGCAAACAGACAATCACTACATACAGACACACACAAATGCACACACACAATCACTACATATAGACACACACACACACACAAACATACACACACAATCACTACATACAGACACACACACACACAAACATACACACACAATCACTACATACAGACACACACAATCATATATATATATATAATTGTGATTCATTAGTCTGTTGTTTCAGTGCTGACCATTTAAGGCTGTGATGTTCTGCAGAGGTTTTTGTACAACGATCAGCCACTGTGGATTCCTGGAGTAGCACAATGATAAACGGCACTGCAAGAACTGAATCCAAGCAGCACACATTCCAGTATTCGTTTCGAACAGTAGACTCTCAAACCCGTGCTTGTGAACCCACCGCCATGTGAATTTTCAGTCTGTATATAATGAATATGCACAAGATAAATATGTCTGTTTATGCCATGCATAAGTCATTCTGCACATCCTGAAACCCTAGTTGGCAGCAGTTCTGCCTGTACAGTTGGGATGTCCTCTCAACCCCCATCCTTGGGACACACCCAGTCAATCAGGTTTGCAGGATACCCACAATGAATATGCATGAGCTAGATTTCCATACAATGAAGGCACTGTATGCAAATTTATTTTATGCAAATTCATTGTGGCTATCCTGAAAACCTGACCGGCTGGGTGTGTCCCGAGGATGGGGGTTGAGAACCCCAGCTCCAAGGTGAGCAGGATTCTGCTATTCACATTCCTACCATTGGAGGTGGGTCAGCGATTTCACAGGTTCAGTCATGAGAGGCGTCAGGACCTCTGGGAATCCTGTAGAATTTCCACTTCCAATGGTAAGAATATGATGGATTGCATGTATTGGACGCCTGCAGGTCCATTTTCCAGCGCACCTGCAAAAAAGGCCTTTTTTTGCTGAAAATGGATGTGCAGCAAAATAAAAATCAGCGCACGTCCATTTGCGGCCACCCATTGGCTTAGCGGTAAGGTCTTTCATGTTAACCGAGCAGTAATCATCTGCACGCATACGCTGCCAATTACCGCCCAGTTAGCCCCACACAGTACAAAATAGAAATTATTGCATGTAGAAATTAGAATTACCATTAGGGGAATGCGGTAGCCAGGTGGTAGTTCTAATTTGATGCACGCCATGGGCGTAGCCAGACCTCGGCAGGAGGGGGAGCCAGAGCCTGAGGTGGGGGGGGGCACTGTTTAGCCACCTCCCCCCACCGCCGACTCCCCTTGCCACCACTGACCCCCCCCCCCCCCCCCGCCACTTTGGACCACCGCCGCAATTGCAAACCCCCCACCCCACCACTGCTGCATCAGGTACCTTGTTTGCTGGTGGGGGTCCCCAATCCCCGCCAGCCAAAGAGTCTTCTTTAGCGCCGGTCGACTCCAGTGCCTTCATTGTGGGATCATCTGTTTCTGACGCCTTACGTCCTGCACGGGGCTACATGCACGGTGCAGGACATAAGGCATCAGAAACAGATGATCCCACAACGAAGGCGCCGGAGTCGACCGGCGCTGAAGAAAACTCTTCGGCTGGCAGGGTTTGGGGTCCCCCGCCAGCAAACAAGGTACCTGATGCGGCAGCGGGGTGGGGGGGGGTCAAATGTAGAAGGGGCCAGGGCGTAATCTGTGGGGGCCCATGCCCCCGTGGCCCCACGTAGCTACACCCCTGATGCACGCTGTACGCACATAGGAGCCTACACGTCTTAGCAAGTGGGCCCCTATGTGTATGGATTGCTTTCTTGCAGACACATCCTTTCCGATTACGGAAGACGAGAGGAGGATTTTGCATGTGTATCTAACACTGTAACTATTACAGCAGGAGCAACCGACATGGTACAAGTCATAGTAAAAACCCCATAGACTCCTTCACTGCGGCGACCCTGGAAGGGTGAAGGAAGGCAGAGCGTCAACGCTGCCTGGAATCTGAGATCTGGGAAGAACGCCCGCTCCAATGTTGACGGTGTCGCCAAGTTTAAAATACATTCTCACAAAACGCTGAGGCTGTAAGGTAAATAGCACTCTTCCTTTGCTCATTCACTTTCCTTATTTATTTTCAGTTTTACTCGTTCCGTTCTCCTTATCTCTGTTCACAGAAATATCCTTATCCGGTCTAAAGGAAGTCTGAACGTAAAAGAGTTTGTCTAAATGCATTCATCATTATTTCAGTCGGCTCAATGTGGATCTATGTGCTGGAAGGTTGTACGACTGACCATCTGGAAGAGAATTTACCACTATTAAATATGACGATTTGTTTTATTTGATTACAATGATGCTAATTTATCACTCACCAGCGTGTAAAGATGTCAGCTCATTTTTTTTCTTATTTACATAATATTTCATCTATACAGGGCTGGACTTCAGTTTTTCACCTCCCTTGAGCCGGGACAGAGGATTTTGCTGGGGTCTGTATCACTGTGACAACTATCCCCCACCGTGATTATTCTCCGCTCAAAAACAGAACCCAGAGCTCCCCGAAATCTGATGCAACCAACTTTTTTTTTTTTTCAGAGAATTTATTTCCTCTTTTAAATTGGGGAAACTTTTTACTAAGCCACAGATCTGGAATCCTGCGTCTTTAATTGTGTTGGCACTTTCTGTATACCCGTGTCATATAAATAAAAAAAACTGAATGTATGAGCAGATCCTCAGTCGCTTCCGATGGGCTGGGAGAATTTGTTTATGGGTAGACGTGGGGAAATTCGACAAGGATGCTGTGCTTGGATTTACTGGGACGCTTTCCTCAGACAAACCCGTCAAAAACGGAGGAGAATTCGGCTTTCTTTCCAGAAACAAAAAAAAAGGAACTCGAATGTCTTATCAAAACTAACCCACAATTTAAAACCTCCGGCACCTTTTCTGCAACACACATTTTGTGTGATCAATAAAATCCCCTATAGTACGGCAGGATATTTCTTCCTTTGAACTATGAAAGGGTCTTTGGAAAACAGGGACCAAGGAAAATCTGTTAAATTTGGGTACGTATGAACCCTGCTGCTCCGATCTCTCCCTCATGACTCACACACACACACATTCTGACTCATTAAGCTGATGATTCACTGCTGACCGTTTAAGCCCATGAAATGTTCTGCAGAGGTTTTTGTACAACAATCAAACACTGTGCATAACTGGGGTGGCACAGTGACAAACACCACTGCAAAAACTTGAATTAAGCAGCACACCATTCCAGATGTTCACTGGGACTATACCTTGGACGTTGTGATTATTGATGTTATGAAACCAATTCGCCTGCAAAATATGTCAGCTTTCTCCTTTTCCCACTGATTTCTGAAGCGCCTCTGCATTTCCGCCTCGGTTTGATATTCAAAGTTGCAGAATTTTTGGAAAGGGTTCATAGGTTCCCTGGAAAACAGTGGAGTCATTTATCTGCCAACTCAGGGGTCCCTTTTACTAAAGCCACGTAAGCCCACTACCACGTGGCTCTTGTGGTAATTTCATCTTTGGCGCCAATCCGATACACGTGTCTGAAAAATATGTTTTTATTTTCGGGCACGCGTAACGGGCGCGCGCCGAGTGGCATTTGGCACACGTAGGTCATCACCGCCCGGTTACCGTGTGAGTCTTTACCGCTAGGTCAACGGCTGGCAGTAAGGTCTCAGACCCAAAATGGACGCACAGCAAAAACTTTCATTTTGCCGCACGTCCATTTTCGGCAAAAAACAAAAAGGCCTTTTTTTTTTTTACAGGCGCGCTAAAAAATGGATCGGTGTGCGTCCAAAACCCGCGCCTAAACTACCGCAAGCCATTTTTCAGTGCGCCATTGTAAAAGGACCCCTTAAAGGGGAAACTTCCTGTTGAACAGACCAGCACCTACAAAAAAATGGGCAGACCAACCCGGTGGCTCAGTAATATCTGGGTCCCATTCCTGGTTATGCCTCTGTAATGCTGGGGTTGCTGCGAAGGTGGTATTCAGAGCTCCTGATGGGACAGAGTCTCTCCCATCAATTGACATTTTTATGTATTGAACCCTAACATAGGGCTGAAAGCTATGCTGAGTCAGGATGGATTTATTAAATCAGGAGCAATGGAAGAAAGCATGATGGTCACCAGTGAAAA
Source organism: Microcaecilia unicolor (assembly GCF_901765095.1). Classification (NCBI taxonomy): domain Eukaryota; kingdom Metazoa; phylum Chordata; class Amphibia; order Gymnophiona; family Siphonopidae; genus Microcaecilia; species Microcaecilia unicolor. The sequence continues at coordinate 29,808,982 of NC_044044.1, forward strand.
ATCATGGCACCATTATCCAGCAGAAACTGGTTCCTATGCAGCTGGATGGCCGGGGGGAACATCTGACAGTCTGGGAGTGAATTTAGCATTAGTACCTATGATATTTAATTAATATGTACCTTATTGGTTTACAATGAATTTAATTGCTCCTATTGAACTCACCATGATATAAAAAACTGAAAGCTACAGATTGTTAAATTTCAAGAGTTTATACATAAAACATCTTTTCAAATAATGTTAACTATAATCAGGATTTCAGCCCATACAATTAAATTTCAAGCATAGCAGAGAAACAGCAGTGAAATGTGTTGGTCTTCTGAAGTAGCCCGCTTTAATTTTTCTCCAAAGGCTGAGTAAATCCACAGCAGACTAAATTCCTCAGTGAAGTTTTTCCTCAGGGCGGCTGTTCAGTCCCCCCCCCCCCCCCCCCCCCCATCTCCTCTTTTGAAGCTGGGACAGAGGTTTTTGCGGGTGTCTGTATCACCGTGATAGCTACCCCTCAGTGATTAATCTCTGTTGAAAAACAGAATCCAGAGAGCCCTCCCCAAGTGATGCACGAAAAATAGTATTACAGTTCAGAAAAGGTATATTAACTCGTATATCAGGAAGCCCGAATATTGATTTTAGCTGGCACTTTTTGAATGTAAATTGATTAATATCTAGGGCTCCTGATAATAAAGACTGATAAAACACCTCCCACCACCACCACCACCACCACCTGTTGCAAAAAGTTACAAAAGAGGTTTTCTAAACATCTGGCTTATTTCATACTCATCGCTCAGCATTTGTGGCTTTGTGTGACACAAATCTGAAGGTCTGTTTCCTATGGAAGAGGCACCCAGGAATAGCACCTGTAGCAGAAAAACACTGAGAAACCCTGACTTTTTGTACCTTCAAAAACCCCTAATTAGCTGGAAATTAACACCTCAATTTGCAATGTATCAGCGCTAAGAATAGAAGCCTTAGCTTAAGTGCTAGAAATGGCAGATTGAATTTTTAAATAACCACTACGATTACATTCCATGAGCACTTACGTGTGGTTTAGTGAACAAACGTGAAAATGCTCGGGGATGCTCCGTTTGTACTTACCTGACCCCTTTCTCCAACGGATCTTGTCACAAGAATTCCACTGAGTTATTCCTTACTCTCCTTTTAAATTGATGTATCCTCTGTTTATTTTTAGCTTATATTGTAAACCGCCCTGAAGGTCTCCCACCCTAGGATGGTATTTCAAAAGTTTAATAAACTCGGAAACCTTTACTACAATCAACCCACCATGAGATAATTCAAGATCTCCGGTCCTTCTTTTCTTGTGACACACGACACATGGACTGAGATCTCAATATGATCTGTTATATTAGAACTTTTTTTTTTTTTTCTTCCTTTGTGTCAGTGATGAGCGTTTTTGAAAAACCAGGACCAAAGAAAATGCAATAATCAGAGACTAGTATTGTGTAATAATTACAAGCATTGTGCAACCGCTCTCTCCCCCCCCCCCCCCCACTATCCCTCTCTCTCCCTCTCCCCCCCCCCCATCCCTCTCTCTCCCTCTCCCCCATCCCTCTCTCTCCCTCTCCCCCCATCCCTCTCTCTCCCTCTCCCCCCCATCCCTCTCTCTCCCTCTCCCCCCCATCCCTCTCTCTCCCTCTCCCCCCCATCCCTCTCTTTCTCTCTGTGATTCATCCATCTGATGAAGTCACAATGGACCATTTAGAATTCCACTAGTCTGCAAAAGTTTTTGTATGACCCTGAGCCACTGTGAGAGGGATGGGGGAGCACCATGATTAATGCAATTGCAAAAACTCAAAGAAAGCTGCATGTCAGTATAAAGTGCTCCCAGAACACACACCCCCTGTTACTCAGCCGGCGGCAGACGGTGCAGTTAACTGCCGCCGCAGATATTCAATGCTGGGCTATTTCTAGTGACCAGCATTCAGTATCCGGGCACTTTTGGCCGGCTGTAACTTAACAGGCTATGTGAATATTCAGTGCTGGCCAGTTGAGGGGTCCTTTTACTAAGGTGCACTGAAAAAATGACCTAGGCTACTGTAGGCACCATGAATTGCATGCACGCAGGTCCATTTTTCAGCGCGCCTGCAAAAAAAGGCCTTTCGTTGGCCGAAAATGGACGTGCGGCAAAATAAAAATCATCATTGCGTCCATTCTGGGCCTGAGATCTTACCGCCGCCCATTGACTTAGCGGTAAGGTCTCACGCATTAACCAGACGGTAATCGTCAGCACGCATACACTGCCGATTACCGCCCGGTTAGCGACGACACATGGTGGAAAATAAAAAATACTTTCTGCCGCACGTATCGGACGTGTGTAAAAAATGGAATTACCACCCAGACGGTAGTTCCAAATTGACATACATTGAATGAGCTTAGGTGCCCTACATGCCTTAGTAAAAGGACCCTTAAGTTAATAATGGGCAAAAATAGGGCTGCTGGTTAGGTGGGTCTGCTTTACCTGCTAAACCTTGCCGGCCACTGCTGGAATATTTATTACTACATTTGTACCCCGCGCTTTCCCACTCAAAGCAGGTTCAATGCGGCTTACCATAGTAATAGGGATTACTGATAGAGAAAATATAAGTTAAGTATAGCAGAATAACAGAAGAGATAGGTAGGTAGAGAAGGGCAAGGGCGAAGGGAGTAGGAGAGGTATAAGCAAGGGTAGGTAAGCGTTGGAGGAGGGGTAGAGGAGGCGGGAGGAGGATGGGATAAGGGATAAGCATAGGGAATTTTGGTGCAAGAAGTAGTCCAGGTCATTGTCATTGTCTCCTGGATATTTGTAGGGTAGTAGGGTTCATAGGATTAGATTGGGTCATTTGGGTAGGCTTGCTTGAACAGATGGGTTTTTAGTGATTTCCGGAAGGGTAGGTAGTCACTGATTGATCGGATAGGTCTGGGGAGGGCATTCCAGAGTTGGCTGCCTAAGAAGGAGAAATATTCATGAATAACCAGCAATATCACGTGCTTATAGCCAGTTAGCCGCTGTCCTTCACATTCTATATAGCGCACCTAGAAATCAGCACGGATTCTATAACAATGCGCTTAATTTAAGAAGCTTAACAAGCTAATGAGCACTGATTACAGCACTTAAGAAATAATGAGCACTAATTGGCACTGATTAGAATTTAGACGCACAGCTCGCTATGTGTATTTTGTAATGATGTGCGTCAAACTTCTAACATGCGCAGACAAAACTGGACACAGTTATAGGCGGGGGAAATGGGTATTTCCTGGGCATTCTGAAATTTACACGCCTAGTTATTGAACATGGCCCAGTTGTCTAAATCTACATGCTGGGATTTACGCCGTGTTTTCGTTGATGTAAACAGATGCACGTAGATTTAGGCATTGAAATATCAAATAAGCGTATTCTATAATTGGGTGCCGATTGTAGAACACACTTAGTTGGCACTGATTTGCGGATGGGATTTGTGTTTCAAGACGTATGAGGAGAGACTTGCTGACCTGAACATGTATACCCTGGAGGCAGGGGCATAGCCAGACTTCGGCGGGAGGGGGGTCCAGGGCCCGAGGTGAGGGGGCACATTTTAGCCCCCCCCCCGGCGCCGCCAACTCCCCCCCCCCATTGCCAACTCCCCTTGCCACCATTGCCGACCGCTGCTATTGCCGACCCCCCCACCGCCGCCACCACCAAATTTGACATCCCCCTCCTGCCGCCAACCCTCCCCTACCTTTGCTGGCAGGGGACCCCAACCCCCGCCAGCCGAGGTCCTCTTCTTCCCACGCTCGGCTTCGTTCAGTTTCTAACGTCCTGCATGTTGTACGTGCAGGACGTCAGACTCACAGAAACAGAACGAGCTTCGTTCTGTTTCTGTGAGTCTGACGTCCTGCACAAACAACGTGCAAGACGTCAGCTCGCACAAAATTTGCATACCATTAGTGTAGAGTTGTAAAGGTGGTATTTTCAGCCTCAAAGTATCCATCACACATCTAGGCTCATGCTTACAGATCACCATGTAAATGTCTGGAAACCTCAATGAACAGGCTGGTCTCTGTTTGTGTGGAATATAAACATTAATAAAGAAACAGAAATGTCCAGTAGAAGCTTTCTCCTTTCAGTCGTAGCTCTGCCCATGACTGCTACGATGTGGAAAACTTTTTGAATGACTCTAAATCACTGTGATGGGGGGGGGTGGGCAGCACAGTGGTTAACAGTAGTACAAAAACCCTTGTTCTCAAACTCAACCACAATGCCGTCGAGAGCACTTTAGTTGTGTTGAAATGTGCCCAGGTGGCACATTTAAAACCTAAAATGTACAACTATCACAAAATACCAGATGAGGACCAAGAAATACCAATATAATAATGAAAACGCATATCTCAATAAAAGTGTGCTGGCGAAGATCACAGGCGCAGCTTCCTGGTCAGCTTATTAAATCATCGCTACTCCATATATTATCAAGATTTTCTTTCCTCTTTTCTACAAACAAAGGGATCCTCTTTTACAAAGCTGGGGTAGGGCGACTGCGTGGGTAGCGTCCGACAAAACAGCGCTACTGTGGGGAGCGCCCAGGCACCCTACGGTTGGTTTTGTGATTGCCGCACAGCGTTTCCCGCACCAGAAAATATTCTTCTACTTTCTAGCACGGGGGCGTGGTGTAGGCATGCCCAGCGGTATTCGGCCATCGCCGCATACTATCCAATTACCACCAGGTTAGCAAGTGAGCCCCTTATTGGCTCCTAAATAGGTGGCAGTACGGGTTAAGGCAGTAAATTGCCATGCGCCGATATTTTTATTTGCCACACAGCCATTTCCGGCTATGGTAAAACGTGACCTGTGCGCATGGCAATTCCATGACTGTCGCAGGCCACTTTTTACCACAGCTTTGTAAAAGGATCCCAAAAAGTGCTGATAATACTTAGACCCCCCCCCCTTTTATCAAGCCACGCTAGTGGCTGCAAGTGCGGTAATATCGACAAATCTCATTCACCTTGAATGGGCTCCGTTGGTATTGCCGTGTGGCTTACTAAAAGGAGGACTTACCTATATAATGCTCCATGGAGGGGCATAATCGAACGGGGACGCCCATCGCTAAGGGCACCCATCTCTGAGTACGGCGCGGCAAAGGGGCGGGGCCAACCGTATTTTCGAACGAGATGGGCGTCCATCTTTCGCTTCAAAAATACGGTTGGGGCCGGCAAAATCTCGACCTAAATGCTGAGATCGCCGGATGTAGAGATGGGCGCCCTCGGTTTTCCCCCATAATGGAAACCGATGGCGCCCATCTCAAAAACGAACCAAACCAAGGCATTTGGTTGTGGGAGGGGCCAGGATTCATAGTGCACTGGTCCCCCTCACATGCTAGGGCACCAACCGGGCACCCTAGGGGGCACTACAGTGGACTTGGCAAATTGGTCCCAGGTGAATAGCTCCCTTACCTTGGGTGCTGAGCCCCCCAAAACCCACTACCCATAACTATACATCACTACCATCGCCCTAAGGAGTGAAGGGGGGCACCCACATGTGGGTACAGTGGGTTTCGGGTGAGTTTTGAAGGGCTCCCATTTTCCACCACAAGTGTAACAGGTAGGGAGGGGATGGCCTGGGTCCGCCTGCCTGAGGTATATTGCACCCACAAAAACTGCTCCAGGGACCTGCATACTGCTGTCATGGACCGGAGTATGACATCTGAGGCTAGCATAAAGGCTTGCAAAAAAGGTTCTGAAAGTTATTTTTTTGAGGGTGGGAGGGGGTTAGTGACCACTGGGGGAGTCAGGGGAGGTGATCCCCCATTCCCTCCGGTGGTCATCTGGGCAGTTCGGGCACTATTTTGTGACTTAGACCTAAAAAAAAGGGACCAAAAAAATGGACCAAATTCTCGCCAGGGACGCCCATTTTTTTCCATTATCGGCCGCAGTCAGCCATCTCTTAACCACACCCCAGCACACCCCTGTCCCGCCTTCTACTACTACTACTACTACTATTTAGCATTTCTATAGCGCTACAAGGCATACGCAGTGCTGCACAAACATAGAAGAAAGACAGTCCCTGCTCAAAGAGCTTACAATCTAATAGACAAAAAATAAATAAAGTAAGCAAATCAAATCAATTAATGTGAACGGGAAGGAAGAGAGGAGGGTAGGTGGAGGCGAGTGGTTACAAGTGGTTACGAGTCAAAAGCAATGTTAAAGAGGTGGGCTTTCAGTCTAGATTTAAAGGTGGCCAAGGATGGGGCAAGACGTAGGGGCTCAGGAAGTTTATTCCAGGCGTAGGGTGCAGCGAGACAGAAGGCGCGAAGTCTGGAGTTGGCAGTAGTGGAGAAGGGAACAGATAAGAAGGATTTATCCATGGAGCGGAGTGCCCGGGAACTTTGGCCGTCCCAGCGACTGAAAGCAGTTCGGGACGCCCAAAATCGGCTTTCGATTCTGGCGCCCCTGATAGAAGGACGCCCATCTCCCGATTTGTGTCGAAAGATGGGCGCCCTTCTCTTTCGAAAATGAGCTGGATAGTCTCTTACGTATTCAAAAAAAGTATCCTCATGCAAAGAATTAAAAGTATTTTTTTAAGAAATATTTTGAATAAATACTGGCATTTAAAACCTACGAAACACGGTGGTAAAAATTAAAAATAACTTCAAATAACTATATTCAACATCCCCAAATCCACACTATCTATTTTCAAGTAGGCAGACAATTAGTATGCTTGGGTCTTTCATATCATTAAAGGGTCTAATACCGACATTTCTCATCAGTTCTTTTTTTTCTTCTACTATAAATACAAATTTATTCCTATAGAAACTTGTTGAAATACAGTACAATACAATAATTTATATTCCACAAAATACCTGCTCATTATGGATTAGAAAAGGATACCTTCAATCAAAGCATAAAAATCACAATCATAATAAAACATTCAAAAATGTTAAAAACTAAACGTCATCAAACTAAATCAATCTTCAAAGATTTCCCAAAAATATATCACTTTAGTTTTCAATGGAAAAACATATCGGGGGTTCTTTTACTAAACAGCAATAAGCATTAACGCATGTTTAATGCGGGGGAAAAGGATCACTGCAGACTGCGTTAAAGCGTTTTGCAGTCATTTACCTGTCAGCAGGTATTAATCGTATGCTACTTACTTTTTAAACATTTTCAGGAGCGGACGTGTCATGAGTGGAGAATGGGTGCGGAAGCTTTATCCAGTTAGCGTGTTTGCATTAGTGTGTGCTAATTGCAGGGCTTTTTTTCAGGTGGTACTTGGGGGTACTGAGTACCGGCACCTTTTCCATTGTCTGCTAAAATTGACCCATGGACGCCAAGTTTTAATGAAAGAGCTCAGGCCCTACACACCAATTCTGCCTTGTCATAGATTCTGTGACTGGTTGAAGGAGTCCTGGCTATTGTGGGGTGGGTCCCTCAGTGATCATCCCACCCCTGAAGGGTGGCCTCGCATTTGAGTACTAGCACCTTTTCCATTGTCTGCTAAAATTGACCCATGGACCCCAAGTTTTAATGAAAGAGCTCAGGCTCTACACACCAATTCTGCCTTGTCATAGATTCTGTGACTGGTTGAAGGGGACCTGGCTATTGTGGGGTGGGTCCCTCAGTGATCACCCCACCCCTAAAGGGTGGCCTGGCATTTGAGTACCGGCACCTTTTCCATTGTCTGCTAAAATTGACCCATGGACCCCAAGTTTTAATGAAAGAGCTCAGGCTCTACACACCAATTCTGCCTTGACATAGATTCTGTGACTGGTTGAAGGGGTCCTGGCTATTGTGGGGTGGGTCCCTTAGTGATCACCCCACCCCTGAAGGGTGGCCTAGCATTTGAGTACCGGCACCTTTTTTGCTAGAAAAAACCCACTGGCCCAGACCTCACTGTTTGCTTGTGTCTCTCTGTCCTGACTGCGTGTCTTGTCTCTCAGGGAGCCTGGCCTCACTGTGTATGTCTTTCTGTCCTGTGTCAGTCTCTCAGGGAGCCTGGACTCGCTGTGTGTGGGTGTCTCTCGCTATGTCCTGTGCAGGGCTTTTTTTCAGGTGGTACTTGGGGGTACTGAGTACCGGCACCTTTTCCATTGTCTGCTAAAATTGACCCATGGACACCAAGTTTTAATGAAAGAGCTCAGGCTCTACACACCAATTCTGCCTTGCCATAGATTCTGTGACTGGTTGAAGGGGTCCTGGCTATTGTGGGGTGGGTCCCTTACTGATCACCCCACCCCTGAAGGGTGGCCTTGCATTTGAGTACCGGCACCTTTTTTGCTAGAAAAACCCACACTGGCTAATTGGTTAATGCTGACTTAACACAGGAGCATTAGCACCTCCTAAATGGAAAAATTGGCGAGGGACCTGCAAAAATAAAAAGGAAAAAAAGCACATGGGAAAGTAATGTGTTAAAATGAGCTAAGACCATTTCTTAGTGCATCTTCGTAAAATGGTCTCATAATTAGATTGAAGTTGTACATCTATTGGAAAGCCTTCCAGATCAAGTAGCCTGAAATGTGAAAGTTAGTAACTGAAAGGAAATGTTTCTTTCTATCTTTACTCCCCAACAGCCAACAGGAAGCTGTGATGAGTAACCCCTGAGACAGGATAGAGATTTACTGCCTCCGGACAGATGTTTCCTTCCACATTCGCAGTTGAACCAATAATAAGATAGTGAAAGACGAAAATCAGTGTGATCTATCTACATATTGGGCCAAATTCAGTACATGATGCTGAAAATTAGACGCCGGGAGATATCAGCCCTTGGCGCTATTATATAAAGGGCTGTCAGGGATCAATGCCAATTCCCGCACTCAACTTTGGACACAAGGCCTTATGCCAGCTGAAACCTGATGTAAATTCTGGTACAGAAGTTGAGCGTGCATCCCCAGAGTTCCATAACACTGCACACAACTTTTCCGACCAAAGCACAGGGGTCACATGATCCCCAGACATCAGATCCTCCAGCAGTTATCCAGCCGCTCTTCCCTCTAACCAGTGCCAGCACGATTACCTTTGCAATCTTAGACACATAGCTGGTTATGTTCTTGACACTAAGCAAAAAATTATTAGAGGAAGAGAACCCTGTAGGTATTAATTACAACAACAAAAACAAAAGGATTCTCTTATGAAACATACCATGAGCAGTAAATATTAAAGATAAGGAGGAAACAGCCTCAAGAAGCTCCCAGCTATAAACAGCAGGAGCAGGACTGCTTCATCATCGGCCAAAAAAACCCTCCTTCAAAATTTCAATTACTTTAAGTCTAGCAACTTTGTCAAAATGTACTTGAACAATTAAAGAGTAACATGACCAGCTATCAATACTTGGCTAGAGCGTCCTTCTTTCCTTCAATAGACAGACCATGACCAACAGTAGCCAGCGTTTTGTCCAGCTGCTTCAGGGTCAAAAGGCCAAAAAGTTAAACTCCGCTCATAGCTTGACAGAACAAAATAGACTATGAAGCAGCTAGATGAAACGCTGGCCATCATTGGTCATGGTATGTTTCATAAGAGAATCCTTTTGCTTTTGTTATGTTCTTGACAATGTCACAGTAACCTGTTAATCTTGCCCATTAGACATTTGGGGGGGGGGGCAAAATTCACTGAGGGATAAAGGGGCAACCCCCTCCCCATCCCCAGTAGTGTGCTGCTCAATAGCAGCTGATCACTAATTCTAAACGTAATTCGGAGCAAGTGTTACTCCCGACATGGATCTTTCATGACGTGGAGGGGCATTTTCGAATGGGGACAACCATCTCTAAGGGTGCCCATCTCTGAGGACGTCCCCATGAAGGGGTGGGGCATCCCGTATTATCGAAACAAGATGGGTGTCCATCTTTCATTTCGATAATATGGTCGGGGACGCCCAAATCTCAACATTTAGGTCAACCTAAGAGATGGATGACCTCGGTTTTCGCCGATCTCAAAAATGACCAAATCCAAGCCATTTGGACATGGGAGGAGCCAGCATTCGTAGTGCACTGGTCCCCGTCACATGCCAGGACACCAACCGGGCACCCTAGGGGGCACTGCAGTGGACTTCACAAATTGCTCCTAGGTGCATAGCTCCCTTACCTTCGGTGCTGAGCCCCCAAACCCACTCCCCACAACTGTACAACACTACCATAGCCCTTAAAGGGTGAAGGGGGCACCTACATGTGGGAACAGTGGGTTTCGGGTGGGTTTTCGAGGGCTCACATTTACCACCACAAGTGTAATAGGTATGGGGGGATGGGCCTGGGTACGCCTGCCTGAAGTGCACTGCACCCACTAAAAACTGCTCCAGGGACCTGCATACTGCTGTCAGGGAGCTGGGTATGACATTTGAGGCTGGCATAGAGGCTGGAAAAATTTGTTTTTAAATTTTTTTTGGGGGGGTGGGAGGGGGTTGGTGACCACTGGGGGAGTAAGGGGAGGTCATCCCCGATTCCCTCCGGTGGTCATTTGGTCAGTTTAGGCACCTTTTTGAGGCTTGGTCGTGAAAAACATTGCACCAAGTAAAGTTGGCCAAATGCTCATCAGGGACGCCCTTCTTTTTTCTATTATTGGCTGAGGACGCCCATCTCTTAAGCAAGCCCCCGACCCACCTTCGGTACACTGCCAACACGCCCCCGGGAATTTTGGTCATCCCCGCGATGGAAAGCAGTTGAGGACGCCCAAAATCGACTTTCGATTATGCCGATTTGAGCGACCCTGAGAGAAGGACGCCCATCTCTCGATTTGTGTCAGAAGATGGGTGCCCTTCTCTTTCGATTATGCCCCTGATAGACATTTAGGGGTAAATTCTATAAATGGTGCCTAAAAAAAACTGCTTAAGCGATATTTTATAAGATGCACCAAAGTTCAGCACAGTTTATAGAATACACGCTTACGCAAAGAGTCATGTGTAAATTTAGGTGCAGCCATTTGCACCAATGAAAATGTGATACAAATGCCCATGCCTAAATTTACACATGAAGCACCATTATCCTGTTACCAGAGAAGCTTTTCCTTTCTGAGCACACTACCAGAACCCTCATCCACACTCTTATCACCTCTCGCTTAGACTATTGCAACTTGCTTCTCACAGGTCTCCCACTTAGCCATCTCTCTCCTCTTCAATCTGTTCAAAATTCTGCTGCACGACTAATATTCCGCCAGTGTCGTTATGCTCGTATTAGCCCTCTCCTCAAGTCACTTCACTGGCTTCCTATCCGTTTCCGCATACAGTTCAAACTCCTCTTATTGACTTATAAGCGCGTTCACTCTGCAGCTCCTCAGTACCTCTCCACCCTCATCTCTCCCTACATTCCTCCCCGGGAACTCCGTTCACTGGCTAAATCTCTCTTATCTGCACCCTTCTCCTCCACCGCTAACTCCAGACTCAGTTCCTTTCATCTTGCTGCACCATATGCCTGGAATAGACTTCCTGAGCCGGTACGTCAAGCTCCATCTCTGGCCGTCTTCAAATCTAAGCTAAAAGCCCACCTTTTTGATGCTGCTTTTAACTCCTAACCCTTATTCACTTGTTCAGAACCCTTATTTTATCATCCTCACTTTAATATTCCCTTATCTCTTGTTTGTCCCGTTTGTCTGTCCTAATTAGATTGTAAGCTCTGTCGAGCAGGGTCTGTCTCTTCATGTTCAAGTGTACAGCGCTGCCTACGTCTAGTAGCGCTATAGAAATGAGTAGTAGTAGTAGTAATTTCACACGTAACTTGAAGCCACACCATTTCCCTCCCATTTCCATGACCCCCTTTTTGGAACACGCGTAAATTTTAGGTGTGGATCCCACACCTAACATTATGCATGTTAGCCCCAATTAAATCTAATTAGTGCCAACAGGCACCTGCCTCGGGAGTCAAATAAATTTAGTCAAAGTTGATGGTTGCAATCAGTACCACAAGACATCCAAGAACAAAAATATCAAAAGAACGCAGACGGATAAAGTCTGAAGGTGGAACGAACAATCACAGACAGTACAGTATGGTCGTCATGTTAGTAATTTTACAAAGTTGATTTACTGTTAATAAATATTCTGTGTCGGAACAACATTGGTCTACCCCCAACTTTTTTTGTTTTCTTTGTTCTGTTTGGTCATTTGGAGGATGCTTCTGCTATTCTATTTGGTGAGAGGTTGATACGTCTGAGAAATTGAGAGATTAATTTCCGTCGGGGAAGGCCATGTTCTGCAATAGATTCCTCTTCTTGCAAATAACCTGCTGTTACTTATAGAAGATCTCATGCAAAACTACTTCCCTTTTCCCTTTCAAATAGCTGCGCAAAGCTCTCTGCATGAACTCTGAGCTCAGGCTTTGAACAAGCAATAGCAGCAACCATGTGGCTTCTCTTAAGTTTGTTGTCTTCTCTGAGTTGCTTCTTAGGTAAGTCGGACATTCCTATCACTATAAAATCAGCAATAACTTAATCTTTATTGAAAATTGTGCATTTCTATTTTTCAGGGGTGGATTCCCAGATAACCTTGACTCAGTCAACTTCAGAACTTAAAAAGCCCGGAGAATCTATCCAACTGTCTTGCAAAGCCTCAGGATTCACTTTCAGTGATTACTGGATGGCTTGGCTCCGCCAGACTGCTGGCCAAGGGCTCCAGTGGATCGGAGAGATCAAGGGAGACTCAAGTGTTAAAAACTATGGAGAGAGCTTCAAGCAGCGTTTCACTATCTCAAGAGAAAATTCGAACAGCAAGCTCTACTTGCATATCTCCAACATGAGGATTGAAGATTCAGCCACCTACTATTGTGCCAAGTATATGGGGTGGGAGCACAATGGTATATCCCTATACAAAAACCTTACATAGAGGAAGATACACCTTAACTATCTTCATCTGGCTGCACGCACAGAGTAAACATTCACAGTTCTTTGGAAATTAGAAGACGTTGATAAATGTGGACCTTTCAGTTAATTATTATTATTATTAACATTTGTATAGCGCTACCAAACGCATGCAGCGCTGAACATCCAACATAGAGACAGACAGTCCCTGCTCAAAAGAGCTTACAATCTAAAAATAAGACAGACAGACAAGACAATTAAGGGTGAGGGAAGTACTGGGTGAGAAGGAACAAGGGGAGGTCAATTGAGTAGTGGTTAGGAGCCAAAACATTCCATCTAGAATCTCCAATAGTAGCAACATTCCATGTTCCACTGCACTAACCACTAGGCTACTCCTCCACTAGCAACATTCCATGTAGAAGCCTGCCCTTGCAGATCACCAATGCGGCCGCGCAGGCTTCTGTTTCTGTGAGTCTGACGTCCTGTACGTGCAGGACGTCAGACTCACAGAAACAGAAGCCTGCGCGGCCGCGTTGCTCATCTGCAAGGGCAGGCTTCTACATGGAATGTTATTATTATTAACATTTGTATAGCGCTACCGACACACACAGCGCTGAATACCTGACACAGAGAGACAGTCCCTGCTCGATAGAGCTTACAATCTAAAAATACAGACAAACAAGACAATTAAGGGCGAGGGAAGTACTGGGTGAGAAGGAACAAGGGGAGGGCAATTGAGTAGTGGTTAGGAGCCAAAACATTCCATCTAGAATCTCCAATAGTAGCAACATTCCGTGTAGAATCTCCAATAGTAGCAACATTCCGTATTCCACTGCACTAACCACTAGGCTACTCCTCCACTAGCAACATTCCATGTAGAAGCCTGCCCTTGCAGATCACCAATGCGGCCGCGCAGGCTTCTGTTTCTGTGAGTCTGACGTCCTGCACGTATGTGCAGGACGTCAGACTCACAGAAACAGAAGCCTGCGCGGCCGCGTTGCTCATCTGCAAGGGCAGGCTTCTACATGGAATGTTATTATTATTAACATTTGTATAGCGCTACCAAACGCATGCAGCGCTGAACACCTGACATAGAGAGACAGTCCCTGCTCAATAGAGCTTACAATCTAAAAATAATACAGACAGACAAGACAATTAAGGGCGAGGGAAGTACTGGGCGAGAAGGAACTAGGGGAGGGCAATTGAGTAGTGGCTAGGAGCCAAAAGCAGTGGTGAAAAGGTGGGTTTTTAGCATAGATTTGAAAACAGGTAGAGATGGAGCTAGACGTACAGGCTCAGTACAGTTAATCCCAGAAGACCAACATTTCGTCATGCAGGTTACTGGGAAAACCTTTCTGGAAAAGGGTGACAAACTAGTTAAGTATTTAGGTAAAAGCAATGCCTTTATGAGGTTAGTGAATGCTTCTTGAGCCAAGTGTTGTACAAAGTGGAAAATGAGCAGAAACATCCTGATTTTCACTCCCCTCCTCCATCTGAACACTCAGGAGGACCTTTCTAAAGATGCCGGAGAAACATTTAACACTGACATTTGCAACAATCCATGCATAAACTTCCCTATTCAGAAATTGGCTACAACTTTCAAAATGTGGCAAAGCATCTGACCACAGCTTTATTAAAATCGCATCAAGAATTCCATCTTAAAAACACTTAACCCTTTAAAACCCTTCCTGACTGACCCATTCCTAGAGCGGCTTTTGTGTTCAGTTTTGGAGGCCGTATCTTGTTAAGGATGTAAAAAGAATTGAAGCGGTGCAAAGAAAGCTACGAGAATGGTATGGGATTTGCGTTACAAGACGTATGAGGAGAGACTTGCTGACCTGAACATGTATACTCTGAGGAAAGGAGAAACAGGGGTGATATGATACAGACGTTCAAATATTTGAAAGGTATTAATCCGCAAACGAATCTTTTCCGGAGATGGGAAGGTGGTAGAATGAGAGGACATGAAATGAGATTGAAGGGGGGGCAGACTCAAGAAAAATGTCAGGAAGTATTTCTTCACGGAGAGAGTGGTGGATGCTTGGAATGCCCTCCCGCGGGAGGTGGTGGAAATGAAAACAGTAACGGAATTCAAACATGCGTGGGATAAGCATAAAGGAATCCTGTGCCGAAGGAATGGATCCTAAGGAGCTTAGTCAAGATCGGGAGGCGGGGCTGGTGGTTGGGAGGCGAGGATAGAGCTGGGCAGACTTATACGGTCTGTGCCAGAGCCAGTGGTTGGGAGGCGGGGCTGGTGGTTGGGAGGCGGGGATAGTGCTGGGCAGACTTATACGGTCTGTGCCAGAGCCAGTGGTTGGGAGGCGGGGCTGGTGGTTGGGAGGCGGGGATAGTGCTGGGCAGACTTATACGGTCTGTGCCAGAGCCAGTGGTTGGGAGGCGGGGCTGGTGGTTGGGAGGCGGGGATAGTGCTGGGCAGACTTATACGGTCTGTGCCCTGAAGAGCACAGGTACAAATCAAAGTAGGGTATACATAAAAAGTAGCACATATGAGTTATCTTGTTGGGCAGACTGGATGGACCGTGCAGGTCTTTTTCTGCCGTCATCTACTATGTTACTATGTTATGTTACTTTTCCTCCCACCCCATATAGCTAGTTGGTGATGAACTAGCCTGGTCTGATACAGCCATATAGAATTACCATAAACTTAACCTCTGCAAGACCTGTGGTGACTCAGAGTCTTACCACAACTCATGGTGGTTGTCTCACGCAAGCAAATATCATTCCATAATGACTTACTTCTTCATATCTCCCTTTTTCCCAGGCCACATCCAGGTCCATCCAACCCCTTTTGTTACCCACCCAGTACAACAGCTGCAAACACTACCTCCACCCAAACCCTACTCACAATCTCCACCAACAAAGTAACAAATATTAACAAGAAGGGAGAAAAATTCAAGTGACAACTTCTCTACCTGCTCCTTCCCTAGCAGCCCACCCACCCAAAATAACCAAGCCCACCAAACCTCTTGCCCACAATTCCTCCCGTCCACTTTTCCCTGCCCAGTCATAAACTCCCTTACTTGCACTCCCCCCCACCCCCTCTTGGTACTATATTTGATCCTCACAAAAATCTTCCTCAAACCCAACCCCCCACCTACACCTCTTTTCCTTGCAACTAGGATTTGGCTCAGCTGAAGTTATGAGCCCCCAGCTTAAGGCTGAGGGCACCCTTAGTATGTCTTGCAAAGTTTTTTTTTTCTGGGTAATAGCTCCAAATAGGTTAAATGCGCCCATACATAAGTACATAACTATTGCCATAGTGGGGAAGACCAAAGGTCCATCAAGCCCAGCATCCTGTTTCCAACAGTGGCCAATCCAAGTCACAAATACCTGGCAAGATCCCAAAAATGTACAAAACATTTTATACTGCTTAGCCTAGAAATAGTGGATTTTCCCCAAGTCCATTTAATAATGGTCTATGGACTTTTCCTTTAGGAAGCCGTCCAAACCCTTTTTAAAACTCCGCTAAGCTAATCGCCTTTACCACATTCTCTGGCAACGAATTCCAGAGTTTAATTACACGTTAAGTGAAGAACAATTTTCTCCAATTCGTTTTAATTTTACTACATTGTAGCTTCATCGCATGCCCCCTAGTCCTAGTATTTTTGGAAAGCGTAAACAGACGCTTCACATCTACCCGTTCCACTCCACTCATTATTTTATAGACCTCTATCATATCTCCCCTCAGCCACCTTTTCTCCAAGCTGAAGAACCCTAGCCACTTTAGCCTTTCCTCATAGGGAAGTCATCCCATCCCCTTTATCATTTTTGTCGGCCTTCTCTGCACCTTTTCTAATTCCACTATCAGAAATGAACCTCACTGGCGATGCCAGGGTATGTTGGAGATGCCCTCAGTCTCTCAGATTCACTGCTAATGCCCATCTCAGCATTTGTGCCAAAGACAGCCTGGTTCTGTGTAACATGCACAGGCCACGTTAAACTTCCATGAACTATAAGATAAATGAATGAAATACAGACAAAGTTAAAATAAAAATGGAGGGTTTTTTTTAGCCAGTGATGACTTGAAGTCCAGCGAGTCATAAAAAAAAGTATATCAATGACCAAGGGCATTCAGAGGCTTTTTTCCTCCAAATAAATAAATAAAAACAAAAAAATTAAAAATAAGTGTATTTAGGAAAGCAGATGTTACCACGATTTGGTCACCACATACATGTTTATGAAATAACATACACAGGCAACATTCCAGTGTGCATTTGGAATAATCAATCCAGTGCCATTCAACTCCGTTGGGATCACGTCTGTGCCACATGTTCATGGTCTCTGCATTTTCGTACAGAATGGTCACTTGGCACTGACATCTCTCACCTTTTCCCCTTTACCACAGCATCTGGTTTTCTTGCACTGAGCTTTTTTTATCTGTAGGGAGAAGAATCTACCCAGAACTACCTAAATTTCAGAAAATTATTGAAATCAGTATTGTTTAAGAAGGCTTATTCCCCAGGTTCAACCTAATTTAAATAAATCTCTTACCATTAATAAGATCCAAGGACACTAATTACTTGTTATTATCTCACTAGCCGTTAAGCCCGTTAAAACGGGCGAGATTTCCAGCTACCCTCCTCGCTGCCGCTCCCTCCCCCCTCCGTGCCGGGCCCCCCTGCACTGACCTGACAGCGCCTCTCACCTCCGTGTGAAAGCGCTGCAGGCAGCAGCAGATCGCTCTGCTGCTGCCTGCAGCGTTTCCACACGGAGATGAGAGGCGCTGTCAGGTCATTGCAGGGGGCCCGGCACGGAGGGAGGGACGGGAGCGGCGGCGGGGATGGGGAGAGGGTGGAGGTTGGTGCGCGCCATGTTCGTTTCCAGGCTCCAGCGGCAGCGCCCGACAGTCAGACTCCGTTTCCCTCTCTGTTCCGCCCTCTGACGTCATCGCGTCTTGACGCGAGGGCGGGACAGAGAGAGAAGTCTCTACTGCGCATTTGCAGGTGAGTCGGTCACTTGCCATTTATATGTTTGATGCTTATTGCTGTTTAATTGTCATTTCCTATCTTATTCTCAATTTGTTTAATTCGTTCTACTTGCACTGTAGCCTCACTACAGATTTATGTAAGCCACTTTGAGCGTGCTATCAGTGGGGAAAATGTGGGCTATAAATGTAATAAATAAATAAATAAAATATCCCCAGTAACTGCAACTTGAAGCTTCTCCACAATTGTGTCCAGATTGTCATCCCAGCTGTTTTCTAGCACAGCGGGGTTATAATGTTGACATTGCTTCTCTGTTGCCGTGTGAGGGGATTTGGACTCTCCCTCTTCCTTTGATAACCATCTCATGCTCTGGTTGGGAGGGTCTGGGACAGGAAACCTCTTCCTCCGGGAGGTTCTTATCCACTGTGTTTGTGCTGTTTTACACATTTCTGCCATGACTTAGCATGTTGAAGAGCTTTTAAAGGCTGGGAATGGTGTTTGAGAAGGAAACCAAGGCATCTGGTACCAGGGGAAATGTACAGAGAAACAAGGGAACACCAGAACACCTACTGTACCTCATGCAATATTGCATTTATTGCTGAATTGAAGGCTTTTTTTTTAAGTTGCCTATCTCCAGAAAGAACCCAGGAAGAATACAATATACAACACGGTCTATAATTCTAAATTTTAAGTGTACGATTCAGTGTGCCACGTTGCATACCGTGATTGTCTATATAGATGCAGACAGTAGACACAGGCACATTTAGAGGATCCTGTCTCTTGAAAAAACTGTGCAAAACCATGAAGGAAATGCATCCAAAACTTGCTTTTTTCCGCATGTCGGCATTGAACTGTTGACTTCTATCATTGGACAGAAAACATGGAATTACTATATGTGATCAAAGGTCCATGATTGAACTGCTACTACTGCTACTTAACATTTCTAGAGCGCTACTAAGGTTACGCAGCGCTGTACAGTTTAACAAAGAAGGACAGTCCCTGCTCGAAGGCGCTTACAATCTAAAGGACGAAATGTCAAGTTGGGGCAGTCTAGATTTCCTGAAGAGAGGTGTAGTGGATAGGTGCCGAAGGCGACATTGAAGAGGTGGGCTTTGAGTAAGGATTTGAAGATGGGCAGGGAGGGGGCCTGGCGTATGGGCTCAGGGAGTTTATTCCCTGCATACATGTTTCTCTTTGCTTTGACTCATCTCCTTTCTCCGCGACTCCTGTTTTCACTGTCATCAGTTCGACTGGAGTTGACGTCTTGATTTTCTCTGTTATTTTGGTTTTTGTAAATGTTAAAGCATTTGGAGACAGAAGCACTTGAGCAGTGCAGGGAAGACGGTGACACGAGAGCCAGATGAGTTTTGCTCCACATGTATCAATGAAATGATCACAATATTTTCAAAGAGAGAGAAAAAAAAAAACTACAGCAGTGTTTGGAATTAGACAAAAAACTGTCATAAGTTTTTCTCCATCTGTGCGTCAAATGAAGGTACAAGAAAATAGATTAACAATGATTCACACCAACTAAATTTTATTCCAGTATGTAGATGGCCTGTGGTTACCTTTCTTTGAGGGCTGCTATGATAAAAGTTGGAATACAGGCCCTTCAGATCTGACTTAGGATTCGCTTGTCTACTCTTAACAATCCATTAATTCAAGAACTAGTGGGCAGGATCTCTGAGAATCTACTGTAGGCTTCATTTTTGTATAACCCAGTGGAGGTAACCAACGTTGTGCTACTGGGCTGCCTTCAATTACTGGGGACAAGGAACCATGGTCACAGTGACTTCAGGTAATTTTTTAAAAAAATGCTTTTTATTGACTTGTTCAAGGCCAAAAAAACGTTCTACAAAAAAGGGGCTTGAGGTGGGTTTTTATACCATGTGCGGCAGCAAACTGTAATACTGTGATAACTGGGGAGCAATGGACTACTGGGGACAAGGGACCCTGGTGACAGTCAGCTCAGGTAAGATCGAATCAGATGTTTCATTAAGTCTGATGTTCTAATTCAAAACTTAAGATACCAGAAACGCTCAGACTTAGGAGGCGAAGCTAGCCATGTGTTTTAACGGGGTGTTTGCTTTTTGGGGGCAGCCATAGATCGCACATTCTATAATGTTCCCGCTGTCGTTGATACATAATATTTTTAATGGTAAACTCATAATTCAAGGTCGTTCTAGGAGCACCAGTTTATTTCAAGGAAGTGAGGAATCCAGATAAGAAAATATTACGAAAGGCCTGCTAAGTTATTTCTTCACGTTTCTGAAATTAAAATCGAAGACACAATGCAAATCTAATGATGCCAGAAGACCCAATGCCAAATACTTGCAATCCTGTTGCAATATATTGGCTATTTCCTAGTTCCTGAATTTTAGACACTAAGCAAAAAATTAACTAAGAAACAGGCTTACTACTGCTAGAGCGCTACTAGGGTTACGCAGCGCTGTACAGATTAACAAAAAAGGACAGTCCCTGCTCCAAGGAGCTTACAATCTAATGGGCGAAATGTAAGTAAGGGCAGTCTAGGTTTCCTGAATAGAGGTAAAATGGTTAGGTGCCAAAGGCGACATTGAAGAGGTGGACTTTGAGCAAGGCTTTGAAGATGGGCAGGGAGGGGGCCTGGCGCATGGGCTCAGGGCTTAGAGAAAGGACGTTCAGGCCCTTCTAATAGGACACAAGACGTTACAATCTCCATTCTCTGCTACAAAACTGTGTTTTTGTACGAGACAAATGGGCAAAGGCGTCTTTGTGTAACTGGTATTTCGATAACTGGGGACAAGGAACCATGGTGACAGTCACCACAGGTAAGATTTAATCGTTTAATCCCAGATAAGTCTATGTACAGATGTCATGTGGAAAAAGGTTCCTTTAAGAAATAATGAGTTTGCAAGCATGTTTGAGCACCGAGAGCAGGAGGAGATAAATCAATGAGGGGTTGGAATGCTTTTGATTCCTGGGGACAAGGGACCCTCGTTACCGTCACCACAGGTAAATAACCGATGTCACAGCTAAGGACAGAATATTACAATTCTATTACTGTATCTGTTTGTTTATTGGGGGGGGGGGGTCAAGGGATATTGGTCACAATGACTTCAGGTAAATATGACCATAATCTATTTAAACATCTTCAGATTCTGTCCTGCCAGGTAAAGAAACAGGATGTTGCTGAAATTCCATATTTACCTTTTTAAAGGCAGGGCACTCTGAATAGTTGAAATAATTATAACCACCATTGAAATTTAAGAAGGGCAGAAGGGGCAGGTAGCTTAATCGTGAGGTCTCCCGATAGTGAGACACTTCTGCTTAATAATAAGAAGAAAGAAATGGGATAAAAACCCCAGATTAAACTCATGTGTTGGGTCAGAGAAATATTTTAAATACTGAACCCTAAAAAGCAGATATCCAGCCAAGTAAGTCAGACTTTCCATAGGTCTTGTGCATTTAAATATCGACGGCTGTGATCACTACTTCATTGCTGGAGACAGGGACCATGCTGGCTGTCACTTTAGGTACAGAAAGAACTGTTCCAGAAAACTCATCCATTCCCAAAGCAAAGAGAATGGACCAGTAAATTGTGCAAAGACCCACAACTTTTAAAGGAAGCTTGAATTCTACTAGACTAGCAAAACAATTGGGGATGAGCCACACTAAGAAAACAGGCCTAGGAAGGGGTTTTGTACACTGAGGACAAGTTAATGGGTCACTGTGCTACTATGGTTACTTCGACATCTGGGGACAAGGCACAAAATTGACCGTCAGCACAGGTAAAGTCATAGCCTCTTATTCTTTTTAAGTCTGAGTGACCAAAATTAATTGTTTATCGTGTTAGGGGGAAAGCCAATAGATTAGATCAGTGTGTTAAGGACTCTGTTTTACAAAGATTTCACTCTGTGCCTCTGCTGAAACTCTTTGTAAATTAGGGGCCTAATTACCTTTTTTTTTTTAATCTAGTAAAATAGTTGATCTCACAACGTTTGATTGGAAATGTACGGTAGAGTTTGACACATCCAGACAGATTTGCAGGGCTGTAGGTTTTTTTGTGCAATCGGGTTCCAACAGGTAACCCTGTGATGACTATTTTGACTACTGGGGACAGGGGGCCCTGGTGACAGTGACGACAGATAACAACTTCTTTTCTCCTTCTCTCTTAATTTAACAAGTCCCAAAAAGTGTCTTTCAAAAATTAAGGCTGTGTAATGTCGGAAAAAGAACTATTAGAATGGAATTCGCTATGGGAATGTGGAAAGTGCAGTCAGACAAATTAGGCAGGATAATAGGAAACCAGCAGATAACTTTGATTCAAGTGAGGTATTTCTATAACAATCTGAGAAAAGTCTTAGGTAAGTAACATTTATTCTGTTTCGCTGTTTAGAGAGATCAGAAACTGAAGTGTATGGACTTATAAATTCATGCAGATCAGAGGTTAGTCTTGGCAGTGGAAAAAACCAAAATTACTCTGTGTTAATTCCATATTGATTTGGTGAGATCATCCTTCCACAAAAATTTAGAAACGGTTATTTGTGTTCAGGGTTGTTCTTTTGGCAAATGGTGGTGGGGAAGTTTAGTATCCCTGTCTGCATTACTGGGGTTCAGGAACCCAAGTCCCATCACTACAGGTAAAAAGTTGATTTTCCTTTTTGTGGATTTGATCCCCTGCTCAAGAGTGATAATTGGTTTGGTTCAAGGGTAGGAAAGAGCTGTAATACTGTGACTATGATGCTTTCGATGTCTGGGGTCAAGGGATAATTGTGACCATAACATCAGGTAAATCAAAATCGCTTCAAGGTTTTTTTTTTAATCTATAATTTGCTTTTCATTTTAGCTTTTAACAGCTTTTAAAAACGCATCTTACCTTATAAAGAAATCTTATAAACTTCTGTAGCTGGAATTTTAGTACAAGGAAATTAGATTGACAGAAATGAAAAGAGACCCCTCCTCCCTAGAGTTTTGTGCATCAGAGGCAAAGAAATGTATTAATGTGTTACTGGGGTCTTGATGTCTGGGGTCAAGGGACAAGTCTGACCGTAACATCAGGTAATAAACACCCCTTTCATTCATATATATATTTTCTCATTGGAAATGTTGGTAATTTAAAATCTCCTGTTTAGAATAACGTTAGGAATCTCTCTCTTTAAAGATGCTTTCTACTTTGCAAAACTATTTATGACAGGGGAACCTTTTCATGTAACGATTCATTTTCAAACTTAAAATAAAACATCACGCCTTCAGGGTTCAACCGCAGGGAAATAATTTTTGTACGAGAAAACTTGGGGAAAATAGCACTGTGTATCTTGATGTTTGGGGTCAAGGGACCATGTTGACTGTGACCACAGGTATGCCTTTCACACTTTTGATTCTTAATATTTGCTTTCAGAAAAGGGGTTTATTTAATTCTCTGGTTGGTTAAATGAGATCTAATCTGTAGGCAGCCAGAATATGCAATGTAACAACTGATTGTCATACAATTCAAGACAAGGTCATCGTGACCTTCGGGTCTAGAAAATTAGCAATCACTATAGAACTTTTGTTAAAATTATGTTTATATGTCCAGGAGCTCAGTAAATTCCTTCCAGAAGACGAAAAGAGCTTTAATTTCACTTTGCCTTCTTTTAAAATAGACTCCATACGTTTAAATTAATTTTGCTTCATTAAATTACATTTTTGTTTTCTGAAAATTAGGCTAAGTTTTTGAACGGTTAGATAAGACAACTGAAATTGTGAGGCAGGCTTTGAATACTGGGGGGGGGGAGCAGGAACCAAGGTCATGGTTAAAATAAAAAGACAATAAGATTACCCCATTTTTCCCCACCTCACTTTAAAGATAACTCGATATAACGATTTTAAAAACAAAAAATTGGCGATAAAATCTGTATTTTGAGTAACGATTTTGAGTAATGGAGTGAAAGAAGTAAGATGGCTTGCTAGTAAAGGAATCCCATGCTAGAAAAAAAAATAATATGTACCAATGCATTAAAAGTAGTATAGGTTACATATTTCAATTAGGAAGTCAATTAAAAATAATGTATAGTATAGTACCTGAATAGAGACATATGTAAACCACCTCGATTTGTGCTTCAAAAGAGGCAGTATATCAAAAATTGAGAAATTTAAACATTCAGATTTTGCTTTGGTATAATCACAAAAATAGAATCTTGGGCAGAGTAAGTTTTAATGATGGGGCAACGCCCGGTCAGTTAGAATAAGTAGTTTTTGTACAGATCTTTGGAGTCTTTTCTCACTGTGTTATGCTTTTGATGTCTGGGGTCCAGGGACCTTTCTGACAGTGTCATCAGGTAAGACTTTCTTTTATTTTGCTTTTCATCTGGTCGTATCAATTTATTTAAAGCCAGCGATAAGAAAGAGAACTTTAAAAGTAACTGTGCCCATTTTAAGAATGTAGGGAGTCTGGAGTTAATTAGGCGTCTGATGGCACCATGAATCAAAGTTTAATATGGTAAGAACTTCATCAGATTTAACGAACAGAAAAAAAACCACATGATAGTTATCCAAGATGTAACAGAATTCTTATGACGTACAATCTCCGTTTCTATATAAACTGTACCAGAAGTTAATATTTTGTTTTATTGGTGAGAAAGGAGAAGGAATATAGATGTTGAAAAAGTAATTTAGAAAATGGGTCAGTTCACGTTTTAGTTTAGCAGGGCGATGGAATTGATTCAAAGTGAATTTCTACAACTGTCATCTCAGGTAACGTTTTCACTCTGTCCTATATATGCCTATGTTATTTCAATAAATACAGAGAAACTAGACATTTTAAACTAAAAAAAAAACAACCTTCTACTAATAATTTATACAGTCTGGTCCTGGTAATCAAGTATTAGGTTATTGGTAAAGCAGAACACAGAAATGGCCCAGTGTGATAACTGGTTTGACTTCTGGGGACCAGGGACCATGGTCACAGTAACCACAGGTAAAATTTCAGTTTGAATTTTTTAGTTGAATGTCCTTTAAAGAAAAGTCCTAGAATATCTTAAGTTACAGGTTTAGGTTTTAGTTACATGTTAATGGGGCACAATTTCAACGTGTGCCTGGGAGTACTGGGGTCAGGGAACGTTGGTGACCGTCACAACAGGTATTCTTAACTCTTTAATTGTGGGGGAGAGGGTTAAATGGTTTAAGTGTATTTATTTCAGGGGGGGGGGGTTGTCGCTATATCTATGGCCATGCCAAGGACTTTGATTTTCAAACAATTTCTTTCATTCTGTGCCTATGACAGAAATCTTTGGCAATGAAAGTCCTCATAGTAATAACCCTTTTATCAGTAGATTCATGCCTTGACTGATAAGCAGAAATCTTAGCTTGTTTTTTTTTGAGTTTTTTTGTTGGTTGAATTTCACAGAAACAAACAAAAGGGCAGCCAAGAGTTAGGTTTCCGCTTTTTATTTCAAAGTGATGCAATTTGAAAATGTTATTCTAGGGTTGTATGTTGTTTATTCTCTATGGGGGACAAAAGATTCTGGTTTAAGATTCTCAGTGTAGGTTACCGTAAAATGTAATACTGAGATATCTTCATATTTTTAACTAAAGGCCCTAAATGAAATATTTGGCCCAGATAAGGGCCGTACGGTTGTTAGTCAAGTTTAGTCTTAAGTCCAGACACTGAAATATTTCACGGTGACTCCTATCATGGTTTGGCTTACTGGGGACAAGGGACCCATGTCACGGTCACATCAGGTAACTCTAATAAATTCTTTTTCACGCCTTGAAATTATAATTTTCCACTGGAGTTTTTTTTTTTTATATAATACCTCAGAAACAGAATGTACAGCAAAGAATAGAGAAAATAAGGCGAAATGTATTTCTTTTTGCAAAATATTTTTTTTCCACTGCAAAAGAGTGTTTTATAGAAAGAAAAAGATCCAGTTTTTTGTAGGAACTAAATAGGAGATCTTACCGATTTGGGTTCACGATCACCGTGACATCAAGTTAAAAAAGAAAAAAAGCATTGACATACAGTATTTTATTTAAAAGATAGAATATCGCTTACTTAGAAAAGACGGCAAAGTTCGTTGGGACTTGAATTTGGAAAAAATGCTAAGTAGTAGTAGTTTATTGGGCTGCCATGAAAGAGGGACCAACGTTATAGTGACTTTGAGCACCAATACATGACTGTTTATTCTTTTATTAAATTATTTTTAGGTTGTTTTTCTACCACCAGGTTTTGGTATAGACTGAAGTAGACGCTATTTAGAACCATGACGCCATGACGCTTTGATTACTGGAGTCTGATTAACACTTTTTTTTTAATTAACAAGATGTTAGAAAATCTAATTATTTTTTGTAGGCTTAGATGTTTAATTAGAAAATGTAAACCTTGACTAGAAATAGGACATGAGAGAAGCTTTAAAATTTAAAAGTTAATAAAAAACAACGTTTGATCCCAGACTTTGTAAAAGTATCAAGTGGCAAATTGTTTTAAGTTTTCCTGATGATCATAGCTAGCAACAACGGACCACAACCACGCAATCTTCAGTAAAACCCAATGTTTATATGTCTTTTGGTTTAATTAAGTCTAAAGACATCTCAGAATTTGATGACCACAGTTTCTTTAGAAAAGAATTAAATGATAAACAAGTAATATTAGTGATTATAGTCTCTATGCTTTGTGCACTATTTTTTTTTAATCCTAAACTCTACCATTTTCTTTCTCTCTCGGCCTTTGCAAGGAAAGTATTAATTAATTTTAAATTAAAATTAACTTTAAATTTTTGAGATAACCAGCATGTACATTTTCGGATTATATCCTAGAAACATTGTGGTGGGGGACATGTTATTGATCAACTTACTTAGTAGAAAAGAATTTTTTAAAAAGTAATTTTAAACATCTATTAATTTCTATCAATTAATTAAAACTAGAGCTTTCAATTTGAAGTTTTGAGTTTGGTACAGTCAGCTAATGGGTACAAGGTACCAAAATCACCATCACAAAAAGAAGAACAAGGCAAAGAAATAATTATTGCTATTTTTACATATCTCTTTTTAATGTTTAATCGCATTAACCGGCAGCAAATAAAAGTGCAAAATACGGCTTGAAAGGGTTCCTGAAGAAAAACTTGCACGAAACAAGGACTATTCTTAGAAAAGGGAGAAAGAGATTAGAAAAAGAAGAAGTGGGGAAACAAAAAAAACCATAGAAGGAATAAAAATTATAACCATTGGGTAAATTAATAACATTTAAAAAAATTAAAGAAAGAAAAATGAAGCCCCCACACTTGTTTCTAAAGAAAGCAAACAGCCTGCAATTAAAGAGAATTTAGGGCACTTAGGAGTCTCATATTTTGTCAATATGTTTTATTTTTGGAAATTAAAGTTTCCAGGGCACATTTTCCTTCAAGCTACGAAGCCTAAAAGACTAGAGAAAGTCAGGCAACTATTTTAATGGTAGTTTTTAATTTAACACAAATTAAGTTGGTCAGTTTTTTTTTTCAATCTTTGATCCTGAAGCTTATACAATGGCAATTTTAAATCAATAATTGTAAGGAAGAGCATTTTAATTGTGGGCAATTATTCTTTATGCTCCTTAGAGAAAGTTTTTAGAAATATTTTTTTTAATTAAGATTTATATTTTTCATATACATGTTCATATATATATATATTTGAATATTTTTACTGTTCACCTTTAGAAAATATCAATATGTATATGTGTTTGTATAGATAGTTATATATTATATATATATTTCAACTAAATAGTTTGAAAAATAGGTAAGTAGATTTTAATATTAATGCTACATTAGTGGAACTGTAAAGAAATATGTCTACATTTTGTATAAAACACCATCTACTAACTTTAATTTAATTTTGAAATTCTCAAAAAGCCTAAACTATTCGAGCTCATATAATCTGTCCTAAATTGTTTAAAATGGTATAAAGCTTAAGAAGTTTCTAGAAGTACGGTAGGCACTGATTTAAAACATGAGTGTGAAAAGTTTATCAGTGGAAGGTCACTGTGTACTGGGACAACAGAGGAATTGGTCTTTTTTTACTGGCTTCTGCAATCCTGGGGACTTCAATCATTGCCACAACCGGTAAGAACTTTCTTACATTTTGCCCTTAAATAATTTTTTTATGTTTTTATAGTTTTTGTAAGTACAGAAATTTTAGGAAACTGCTCGTTTAGAACGGATTATGTCTTGAGCGGATGATTTGGTGAAAGTTTCCAGAGTTCACTATTTGTCCTGTTTACAAAGGCATGCTAGTGTTTTTAGTGCTGGCTAAAAATGAATGCGTGATTACTGTATAGAAGCCCATTTTTAGAGCCTTTGCAAACTGAGCCCTATGTTTTAAACCATTAAAAAGTCAGAGGAGTTTCAATTGGTTTTATTTTTTTTTTTTTTAAAGGCGTTCATTTTATGATACATCTTTAAAAGATTTGATGATGAAAAAAAAATTGCAGTATTCCAACACTTAAACTTTAGACATATTGGTTAGTGGAAACTTGTGTTGTTCTGTGCTATAGAAGGTTTTAATCAGGGCATTTCTAGTTATTTTGAAGACATCACTTGTGTAATTAATTTATTTAATACAAGTATAGTAGCCATGTTTACTAAATAGGGTTTGCTTTGTGGTTTAATTGAGAAGGTCATTTAACTGTAGTCTGCTAAAGATTTTAGATTTATTTCCAAGTGTTTAAATAACTGACGTCTCTTACACAGTTTATATTTAGATCAAGATGTGTAATTGTTAGGTGTTCATGCATGAGTTAACCTATTTAGGGAGCATGGTAGAGTAATTTATCTTACTTGAACTACAATTTAATTTAGCAAATGTTATCTGTTTCAGAATGTTTTATAGAGTAGATCCCTGCTTTTCAAAGATTTTACCCGGTCTGTGCCTCCTGGGGAAAAGGTTTTTGAAAACAGGATGGTTTCTTCCTTCATGTTATGAGTAGTTATGAGTTATAACTTTGAGAATGTTTTATGCAATAGATGTTATACGTATGTATAAATATATTTCAAACATTTATATATAAAGTGTGATAAAAATACTTTTACATTATATTGCTTTAATATAGTGTTATTTACTTGATTAATTCACTACCTACCGAATCATAAAATCTCTAGGCGACTTACAATATAGGATGGATATTGTCTTATAATATATTATAAATTAAAATATCTAAGGTATTATACTTTATACATTTACTACGTTAATATTTTGCTGAATTCTTTAAGTTGAACCTGATAATATAATTCCGTTCAGTTGTTATATATACAGTTTTTTTATATATTTTTATATTATCTATTCCATTTTAATTCATATTTCTAAGGTTACTTTAATTATATATAGATAGATAGATATTGATTGAGTGATATAAATGTTGATATATATTGAAATATAAACACACATATAGATATAGAGAAACACAGCAAAATAATTGAAATATTTTAGAAAAACATGTAAAATCAGTCTGACTAAAAGAATTACCAATCAAAGAATTTGGTAATAAATGCAAAACTGTATATATACCAATTCTAAAATGATATAATCCATTTTAACTATATTTTTCTATTTTATACGTAGATATACTTGCAAGGTTTATTTCATATAGTTAGTGGTGGATTTTTAGGTAACCTAGATGTACATAAGGAGATGATTAACTTATTGTTATGGCTTCATGGAGTTTTTAAAGATATGCTAAGATAGAATAATGATTCTCAGCTAACATTTTTTGATAACGGGTCGCATTTTTAGCTGTACATTAAGTTGTCCATATATTTCTATATCGTGTGTATTTATTTATATATATAATGGTTTAGAAATGAGGGGCATTTGTTTGATGACCCATAAAGATATATGATAATTAAAGTCCATCTTTCTATGCAATTTTGAACGGGCTGAAAGATTGTTCCGGTAATGCAATGTTTAATGAAAGGATAACTAACTATAAGCCACTAATATGTCCTCCTAAAATATAGTGATCTATGTAGCTACATTCTGTATATTTTATAAAGGTTCGTATGCATTTATACTAGAAAACATTCTTGATAAGAACTACTATTTATACAGAATTCAAAATACAGCTATATTCATCACTATATCTGAAAAGCGTGTGTGTCCTCTAGTTAACTAGCCTACGTTTAAATATGCTTATGTATTTCGGTA
Organism: Microcaecilia unicolor; assembly: GCF_901765095.1. Taxonomy (NCBI): domain Eukaryota; kingdom Metazoa; phylum Chordata; class Amphibia; order Gymnophiona; family Siphonopidae; genus Microcaecilia; species Microcaecilia unicolor. The sequence goes on from NC_044044.1 coordinate 29,838,792, forward strand.
CAACAATATTAATCTTTTAGACAGATGATCCGGGCATCAGGCTGGTGCTTTACAGCTTGAAGCCCCTGCATCCATATTCCCCACTTTACACTGCTATTGTATATTATGGGGGTTTACCACATAGCCCCCCCCCCATATCTTTAGCTAAGACTGTATGATACTGTAATGCAGAACAGAGTCCCCTGGACCCCTGGCTAGTTTTGTATATTATTTCAGTATACCACAGAGACCCCCCTGGACCTCTGGCAGGTACTGCATATTACTGTAGTATAGCACGGAGCCCCCCGGACCCCGCCAACCTTTGGCTAGTGCTGTGGGTAATGTAGTATAGAACAGAGCCCATCGAACCCCCCCTCGGACCCCTAGCTTTTGCTGTAATTACTGTAGTATAGCACGGAGCCCCCTCCCCAGATCCCACTGGACCTGTGGCTGGTGCCCTATTTTACTGTAGCATTGCACGGAGCCACCAGACCCCCCGAACCTTTGGCTAGTGCTGTATGATAATGTAGTATAGAACAGAGCCCATCGAAACCCCCTCGGACCCCTAGCTTTTGCTGTACTTACTGTAGTATAGCATGGAGCCCCCTCCCCAGATCCCACTGGACCTGTGGCTGGTGCTGTATTTTACTGTAGCATTGCACGGAGCCACCAGACCCCCCGAACCTTTGGCTAGTGCTGTATGATAATGTAGTATAGAACTGAGCCCATCGAACCCCCCTCGGACCCCTAGCTTTTGCTGTAATTACTGTAGTATAGCGCGGAGCCCCCCCCCCCAGACCCCCCCGAACCTTTGGCTAGTGCTGTATGATAATGTAGTATAGAACAGAGCCCATCGAACCCCCCTCGGACCCCTAGCTTTTGCTGTAATTACTGTAGTATAGCACGGAGCCCCCTCCCCAGATCCCACTGGACCTGTGGCTGGTGCTGTATTTTACTGTAGTATAGCATGGAGCCCCCCAGACCCCCCCAACCTTTGGCTAGTGCTGTGGGTAATGTAGTATAGAACAGAGCCCATCGAACCCCCCCTCGGACCCCTAGCTTTTGCTGTAATTACTGTAGTATAGCACGGAGCCCCCCAGACCCCCCGAACCTTTGGCTAGTGCTGTATGATAATGTAGTATAGAACAGAGCCCATCGAACCCCCCCTCGGACCCCTAGCTTTTGCTGTAATTACTGTAGTATAGCACGGAGCCCCCTCCCCAGATCCCACTGGACCTGTGGCTGGTGCTCTATTTTACTGTAGCATTGCACGGAGCCACCAGACCCCCCCAAACCTTTGGCTAGTGCTGTATGATAATGTAGTATAGAACAGAGCCCATCGAAACCCCCTCGGACCCCTAGCTTTTGCTGTACTTACTGTAGTATAGCACGGAGCCCCCTCCCCAGATCCCACTGGACCTGTGGCTGGTGCTGTATTTTACTGTAGCATTGCACGGAGCCACCAGACCCCCCGAACCTTTGGCTAGTGCTGTATGATAATGTAGTATAGAACAGAGCCCATCGAAACCCCCTCGGACCCCTAGCTTTTGCTGTACTTACTGTAGTATAGCATGGAGCCCCCTCCCCAGATCCCACTGGACCTGTGGCTGGTGCTGTATTTTACTGTAGCATTGCACGGAGCCACCAGACCCCCCGAACCTTTGGCTAGTGCTGTATGATAATGTAGTATAGAACAGAGCCCATCGAACCCCCCTCGGACCCCTAGCTTTTGCTGTAATTACTGTAGTATAGCGCGGAGCCCCCCCCCCCCCCAGACCCCCCCCGAACCTTTGGCTAGTGCTGTATGATAATGTAGTATAGAACAGAGCCCATCGAACCCCCCTCGGACCCCTAGCTTTTGCTGTACTTACTGTAGTATAGCACGGAGCCCCCTCCCCAGATCCCACTGGACCTGTGGCTGGTGCTGTATTTTACTGTAGTATAGCACGGAGCCCCCCAGACCCCCCGAACCTTTGGCTAGTGCTGTGGGTAATGTAGTATAGAACAGAGCCCATCGAACCCCCCCTCGGACCCCTAGCTTTTGCTGTAATTACTGTAGTATAGCACGGAGCCCCCCAGACCCCCCAAACCTTTGGCTAGTGCTGTATGATAATGTAGTATAGAACAGAGCCCATCGAACCCCCCCTCGGACCCCTAGCTTTTGCTGTAATTACTGTAGTATAGCACGGAGCCCCCTCCCCAGATCCCACTGGACCTGTGGCTGGTGCCCTATTTTACTGTAGCATTGCACGGAGCCACCAGACCCCCCCAAACCTTTGGCTAGTGCTGTATGATAATGTAGTATAGAACAGAGCCCATCGAAACCCCCTCGGACCCCTAGCTTTTGCTGTACTTACTGTAGTATAGCATGGAGCCCCCTCCCCAGATCCCACTGGACCTGTGGCTGGTGCTGTATTTTACTGTAGCATTGCACGGAGCCACCAGACCCCCCGAACCTTTGGCTAGTGCTGTATGATAATGTAGTATAGAACAGAGCCCATCGAACCCCCCTCGGACCCCTAGCTTTTGCTGTAATTACTGTAGTATAGCGCGGAGCCCCCCCCCCCCCAGACCCCCCCCCGAACCTTTGGCTAGTGCTGTATGATAATGTAGTATAGAACAGAGCCCATCGAACCCCCCTCGGACCCCTAGCTTTTGCTGTAATTACTGTAGTATAGCACGGAGCCCCCTCCCCAGATCCCACTGGACCTGTGGCTGGTGCTGTATTTTACTGTAGTATAGCACGGAGCCCCCCAGACCCCCCGAACCTTTGGCTAGTGCTGTGGGTAATGTAGTATAGAACAGAGCCCATCGAACCCCCCCTCGGACCCCTAGCTTTTGCTGTAATTACTGTAGTATAGCACGGAGCCCCCCAGACCCCCCAAACCTTTGGCTAGTGCTGTATGATAATGTAGTATAGAACAGAGCCCATCGAACCCCCCCTCGGACCCCTAGCTTTTGCTGTAATTACTGTAGTATAGCACGGAGCCCCCTCCCCAGATCCCACTGGACCTGTGGCTGGTGCCCTATTTTACTGTAGCATTGCACGGAGCCACCAGACCCCCCCAAACCTTTGGCTAGTGCTGTATGATAATGTAGTATAGAACAGAGCCCATCGAAACCCCCTCGGACCCCTAGCTTTTGCTGTACTTACTGTAGTATAGCATGGAGCCCCCTCCCCAGATCCCACTGGACCTGTGGCTGGTGCTGTATTTTACTGTAGCATTGCACGGAGCCACCAGACCCCCCGAACCTTTGGCTAGTGCTGTATGATAATGTAGTATAGAACTGAGCCCATCGAACCCCCCTCGGACCCCTAGCTTTTGCTGTAATTACTGTAGTATAGCACAGAGCCCCCTCCCCAGATCCCACTGGACCTGTGGCTGGTGCTGTATTTTACTGTAGTATAGCACGGAGCCCCCCAGACCCCCCGAACCTTTGGCTAGTGCTGTGGGTAATGTAGAATAGAACAGAACCCATCGAACCCCCCAGACCCCTAGCTTTTGCTGTAATTACTGTAGTATAGCGCGGAGCCCCCCCCCCCCAGACCCCCCCCCCGAACCTTTGGCTAGTGCTGTATGATAATGTAGTATAGAACAGAGCCCATCGAACCCCCCTTGGACCCCTAGCTTTTGCTGTACTTACTGTAGTATAGCACGGAGCCCCCTCCCCAGATCCCACTGGACCTGTGGCTGGTGCTGTATTTTACTGTAGTATAGCACGGAGCCCCCCAGACCCCCCGAACCTTTGGCTAGTGCTGTGGGTAATGTAGTATAGAACAGAGCCCATCGAACCCCCCCTCGGACCCCTAGCTTTTGCTGTAATTACTGTAGTATAGCACGGAGCCCCCCAGACCCCCCAAACCTTTGGCTAGTGCTGTATGATAATGTAGTATAGAACAGAGCCCATCGAACCCCCCCTCGGACCCCTAGCTTTTGCTGTAATTACTGTAGTATAGCACGGAGCCCCCTCCCCAGATCCCACTGGACCTGTGGCTGGTGCCCTATTTTACTGTAGCATTGCACGGAGCCACCAGACCCCCCCAAACCTTTGGCTAGTGCTGTATGATAATGTAGTATAGAACAGAGCCCATCGAAACCCCCTCGGACCCCTAGCTTTTGCTGTACTTACTGTAGTATAGCATGGAGCCCCCTCCCCAGATCCCACTGGACCTGTGGCTGGTGCTGTATTTTACTGTAGCATTGCACGGAGCCACCAGACCCCCCGAACCTTTGGCTAGTGCTGTATGATAATGTAGTATAGAACAGAGCCCATCGAACCCCCCTCGGACCCCTAGCTTTTGCTGTAATTACTGTAGTATAGCACAGAGCCCCCTCCCCAGATCCCACTGGACCTGTGGCTGGTGCTGTATTTTACTGTAGTATAGCACGGAGCCCCCCAGACCCCCCGAACCTTTGGCTAGTGCTGTGGGTAATGTAGAATAGAACAGAACCCATCGAACCCCCCAGACCCCTAGCTTTTGCTGTAATTACTGTAGTATAGCGCAGAGCCCCCCCCCCCCCAGACCCCCCCCCGAACCTTTGGCTAGTGCTGTATGATAATGTAGTATAGAACAGAGCCCATCGAACCCCCCTTGGACCCCTAGCTTTTGCTGTACTTACTGTAGTATAGCACGGAGCCCCCTCCCCAGATCCCACTGGACCTGTGGCTGGTGCTGTATTTTACTGTAGTATAGCACGGAGCCCCCCAGACCCCCCGAACCTTTGGCTAGTGCTGTATGATAATATAGTATAGAACAGAGCCCATCGAAACCCCCCCCCCGGACCCCTAGTTTTTGCTTTAATTACTGTAGTATAGCACGGAGCCCCCCAGACCCTCCGAACCTTTGGCTAATGCTGTATTATAATGTAGTATAGCCCATCAAACCCCCCCCCGGACCCCTAGCTTTTACTGTAATTACTGTAGTATAGCACAGAGCCCCCTCCCCAGATCCCACTGGACCTGTGGCTGGTGCTGTATTTTACTGTAGTATAGCATGGAGGCCCCCAGACCCCCCCAACCTTTGGTTAGTGCTGTGGGTAATGTACTATAGAACAGAACCCATCGAACCCACCCAGACCCCTAGCTTTTGCTGTAATTACTGTAGTATAGCGCGGAGCCCCCCCCCAGACCCCCCCGAACCTTTGGCTAGTGCTGTATGATAATGTAGTATAGAACAGAGCCCATCGAACCCCCCTCAGACCCCTAGCTTTTGCTGTAATTACTGTAGTATAGCACGGAGCCCCCCAGACCCCCCCGAACCTTTGGCTAGTGCTGTATGATAATGTAGTATAGAACAGAGCCCATCGAACCCCCCTCAGACCCCTAGCTTTTGCTGTAATTACTGTAGTATAGCACAGAGCCCCCCCCCCAGACCCCCCGAATCTTTGGCTAGTGCTGTATGATAATGTAGTATAGAACAGAGCCCATCGAACCCCCCCTCGGACCCCTAGCTTTTGCTGTAATTACTGTAGTATAGCACGGAGCCCCCAGACCCCCCGAACCTTTGGCTAGTGCTGTATGATAATGTAGTATCGAACCCCCCCTCGGACCCCTAGCTTTTGCTGTAATTACTGTAGTATAGCGCGGAGCCCCCCCCCCAGACCCCCCGAACCTTTGGCTAGTGCTGTGGGTAATGTAGTATAGAACAGAGCCCATCGAACCCCCTAGACCCCTAGCTTTTGCTGTAATAACTGTAGTATAGCGCGGAGCCCCCCCCCCCCCAGACCCCCCGAACCTTTGGCTAGTGCTGTATGATAATGTAGTATAGAACAGAGCCCATCGAACCCCCCTCGGACCCCTAGCTTTTGCTGTAATTACTGTAGTATAGCGCGGAGCCCCCCCCCCCCCAGACCCCCGAACCTTTGGCTAGTGCTGTATGATAATGTAGTATAGAACAGAGCCCATCGAAACTCCCTCGGACCCCTAGCTTTTACTGTAATTACTGTAGTATAGCATGGAGCCCCCTCCCCAGATCCCACTGGACCTGTGGCTGGTGCTGTATTTTACTGTAGCATTGCACGGAGCCACCAGACCCCCCGAACCTTTGGCTAGTGCTGTATGATAATGTAGTATAGAACAGAGCCCATCGAACCCCCCTCGGACCCCTAGCTTTTGCTGTAATTACTGTAGTATAGCACAGAGCCCCCCAGACCCCCCGAACCTTTGGCTAGTGCTGTGGGTAATGTAGTATAGAACAGAACCCATCGAACCCCCCAGACCCCTAGCTTTTGCTGTAATTACTGTAGTATAGCACAGAGCCCCCTCTCCAGATCCCACTGGACCTGTGGCTGGTGCTGTATTTTACTGTAGTATAGCACGGAGCCCCCCAGACCCCCCGAACCTTTGGCTAGTGCTGTGGGTAATGTAGTATAGAACAGAGCCCATCGAACCCCCCTCGGACCCCTAGCTTTTGCTGTAATTACTGTAGTATAGCACGGAGCCCCCTCCCCAGATCCCACTGGACCTGTGGCTGGTGCTGTATTTTACTGTAGCATAGCACGGAGCCACCAGACCCCCCGAACCTTTGGCTAGTGCTGTATGATAATGTAGTATAGAACAGAGCCCATCGAACCCCCCTCGGACCCCTAGCTTTTGCTGTAATTATTGTAGTATAGCACGGAGCCCCCCAGACCCCCCGAACCTTTGGCTAGTGCTGTGGGTAATGTAGTATAGAACAGAACCCATCGAACCCCCCAGACCCCTAGCTTTTGCTGTAATTACTGTAGTATAGCACAGAGCCCCCTCCCCAGATCCCACTGGACCTGTGGCTGGTGCTGTATTTTACTGTAGTATAGCACGGAGCCCCCCAGACCCCCCGAACCTTTGGCTAGTGCTGTGGGTAATGTAGTATAGAACAGAGCCCATCGAACCCCCCTCAGACCCCTAGCTTTTGCTGTAATTACTGTAGTATAGCACGGAGCCCCCCAGACCCCCCAAACCTTTGGCTAGTGCTGTATGATAATGTAGTATAGAACAGAGCCCATCAAACCTCCCTCGGACCCCTAGCTTTTGCTGTAATTACTGTAGTATAGCACAGAGCCCCCTCCCCAGATCCCACTGGACTGTGGCTGGTGCTGTATTTTACTGTAGTATATCACGGAGCCCCCCAGACCCCCCCGAACCTTTGGCTAGTGCTGTATGATAATATAGTATAGAACAGAGCCCATCGAAACCCCCCCCCCCCCGACCCCTAGTTTTTGCTTTAATTACTGTAGTATAGCACGGAGCCCCCCAGACCCTCCGAACCTTTGGCTAATGCTGTATTATAATGTAGTATAGCCCATCGAACCCCCCCCCCCCCCGGACCCCTAGCTTTTGCTGTAATTACTGTAGTATAGCACGGAGCCCCCTCCCCAGATCCCACTGGACCTGTGGCTGGTGCTGTATTTTACTGTAGTATAGCACGGAACCCCCCAGACCTCCCCCCCGAACCTTTGGCTAGTGCTGTTTGATAATGTAGTATAGAACAGAGCCCATCAAATCTCCCCCCCAGACCCCCAGCTTTTGCTGTAATTACTGTAGTATAGCACGGAGCCCCCTCCTCAGATCCCACTGGACCTGTGGCTGGTGCTGTATTTTACTGTAGTATAGCACGGAACCCCCCAGACACCCCCAAACCTTTGGCTAGTGCTGTATGATAATGTAGTATAGAACAGAGCCCATCGAACCCCCCCCCCCGGACCCCTAGCTTTTGATGTAATTACTGCAGTATAGCACGGAGCCCCCCAGACCCCCCAAACCTTTGGCTAGTGCTGTATGATAATGTAGTATAGAACAGAGCCCATCGAACCCACCCCCGGACCCCTAGCTTTTACTGTAATTACTATAGTATAGCACAGAGCCCCCTCCCCAGATCCCACTGGACCTGTGGCTGGTGCTGTATTTTACTGTAGTATAGCACGGAACCCCCCAGACCCCCCCCCAAACCTTTGGCTAGTGCTGTATGATAATGTAGTATAGAACAGAGCCCATCGAACCCCCCCCCCCCCCCCCCGGACCCCTAGCTTTTGATGTAATTACTGCAGTATAGCACGGAGCCCCCCAGACGCCCCCGAACCTTTGGCTAGTGCTGTATGATAATGTAGTATAGAACAGAGCCCATCGAAACCCCCCCCCCCCCCCGGACCCCTAGCTTTTGATGTAATTACTGTAGTATAGCGCGGAGCCCCCCCCCCCCCCCCAGACCCCCCAAACCTTTGGCTAGTGCTGTATGATAATGTAGTATAGAACAGAGCCCATTGAATCCCCCCCCCCCCCCGGACACCTAGCTTTTGATGTAATTACTGTAGTATAGCACGGAGCCCCCCAGACCCCCCAAACCTTTGGCTAGTGCTGTATGATAATGTAGTATAGAACAGAGCCGATCGAACCCCCCCAGACCCCTAGCTTTTGCTGTAAATACTGTAGTATAGCACAGAGCCCCGCCCCAGATCCCATTGGACCTGTGGCTGGTGCTGTATTTTACTGTAGTATAGCACGGAGCCCCCCAGACCCCCTGAACCTTTGGCTAGTGCTGTTTGATAATGTAGTATAGAACAGAGCCCATCGAATCCCCCCCAGACCCCTAGCTTTTGATGTAATTACTGTAGTATAGCGCAGAGCCCCCCCCCCCCAGACCCCCTGAACCTTTGGCTAGTGCTGTTTGATAATGTAGTATAGAACAGAGCCCATCGAATCCCCCCCAGACCCCTAGCTTTTGCTGTAATTACTGTAGTATAGCATGGAGCCCCCTCCCCAGATCACACTGGACCTGTGGTTGGTGCTGTATTTTACTGTAGTATAGCACGGAGCACCCCAGAACCCCGCACCTTTGGCTAGTGCTGTATGATAATGTAGTATAGAACAGAGCCCATCGAACCCCCCCCCCCCCCCCCCCCCCCCGGACACCTAGCTTTTGACACCTAGCTGTAGTATAGCACGGAGCCCCCCAGACCCTCCGAACCTTTGGCTAATGCTGTATTATAATGTAGTATAGCCCATCGAACCCCCCCAGACCCCTAGCTTTTGCTGTAACTACTGTAGTATAGCACGGACCCCCCCCCAGATCCCTCCGCACCAGTGGCTGGTGCTGTAATTACTGTACTACAGCACAGAGCCCCCTCCGAATACCCCAGACTTCTGGCTGGTGCTGCCAAAGCCCCCAGACCCCTGGCTGGTGTTGTATAGTTCTGTAGCATAGCAGAAAGCCCCCCTGAACCCTCCAGACTCCTAGGTTGCGCTATAATTACAATACTATAGTACAGAGCCCCCAGGACACCCCAGAACTCTGGCTGGTGTTGTATATTACTAGAGTGTAAAGGAGAGACACCAGGACCCTGTGGACCCCTGACTGGTGCTGTCATTACTGTAGTACAGCAGAGAGTACCCCCCCCCCCCAGTATAGCACACAGCTCTCCTCCCGGACCCCTGGCAGGTGCTTTATATGACTGTAGTATAACACAGATCCCCCCCCCCCCCCCCCCAAACTGGTGATTTATATTTCTATAGTGTAGCACAGAGCTCCGCAGACTGGAAAATACAATCCTGGTTTCCCATTTAGATTTCGAGTTGGTGCATGTGTGGTTTGATTTATCATGTAGCTTCCCTGTCCCTCTGCCATATCTCTGCTATGCAGACCCACTTTCACTGATTTTGGACAATGCCGTTGGACTACAGCCTCTACCATATCCTAGCAAATGTTCCAGCCACTTTAAGCTGTCGACTCTTGTGTAAACTCTTAAATTATATCACGGCTGTAATTTTCCCACTGTAATGAGGGGCTCAGACAGTTTTCCTGTAATGGTTAGCAAATGTAGCTGGAGCAGGATGTGCACCATGTTTCAAGGTATAGCCCAGCTAGGGTTGCCAACTGGATCCCGATTCACCGGTCAGGGTTGATCCCGTCCTGGGTTCAACCCATTGTTTGCAGGGACTTGTATATTCCCTTCTGATTCCCTCTAAGGAAAGCAAGACTACAGGTCCTGCATCGACCATGTTGGATGAATCTCAATCCAGTGGGAAACCTGAAGCCTAGGCTACTAGACTAATTTCAGGCTTCCTTGAAGCAAACAACTCAGGGTGCATGCCAGATTCCAGGGTGCAAGATAAAGTTCAGGCTGCAGTGCCGGGATGAGGCCCGATTGATAGGTGTGGATTTGCAATCGTCCTGTAAGCTAGGGTTGGACCCATCCACCATTGGACCCATTCTATGGATCTGAGGCAAGTGAGACATTTATGGCTTCATCAGTGTCCGAATGCTGTAGTTGCATCCTTGGTTGAATGCTTTGCCAGAAATGTTTTCTTTTATCTAGCGTATACCTTATACATAGATGTATTTTGGGGCGTAGTTTGACTGAGCCTCAGTCTCTAGCTGCATCTGCCCCAGTACAGTACTGGCTGCTGGGAGTGGGGTTGTTTTCTTTAACTGAAGACTGTGTTTAAATTTTGTTCTAATGCATGCCACAGTGTGAGGTAGTAATGCCTACGTGTGGGGGCCGGCCTAGGTCTGTTCCAGACCTCTAATAGGTGTGAGCGCTTCAGACTCCATTTTTAAAATGGTTCAGAATAGCTGAAGACTGGGTGGCAGTAAATTGGGTGGGATGCTCTGGAAAAATAGGAATCTCTCTGTATCACAATCCTGCCTATATGGGAGATACCCCACTTTGAAGCCACGGTGGAGGCCAAAAGACAGGTTTCTCCTATCTAGGGCTGGTTTTGAAAAAGAGAAAGCCTTCTTTGATGGGAAGGACTCTGGCGTTGCCTGTTCCAATACCAGATTGAGGGTAGATGGGGTGGTTGACTTGCCTCAGAGAATTTTCGCCGTATCATTTCTAGCCTTAGTTTGAGAAGCCTAAATTTGGGAAATTACGTTTGGGACACTGGCCACTCAAGGACCGAACTAGGGGTCAGCAAAGAGTTGAGGAAGTGTGTGATGGGTGTGACATTTGTGGAGCCGTGACTCTGGTCACTTAATTGCTGGAGCATATTGTCATGTGGAAACTGTCCCAGTCAAATACAGTAAGAAGCCCAACTTTCTCTACATAACCTGAACTGGCTCTCGTAGATTGGGGGGTTTCAGATTCCTTTTGTTGTGGAGGACAGTGCTTGTACTCCCACAAAACTGGGTTCCTAGACATTGTTCGATGCAACCTATGCCTTATGTATGGTATGGGTGGAAAGGTGGGATTGAGGTGTGGCACACTGAGTGCCTGTTGGCTCCCAGTTAGAAAATCTCTGCTCCAGTTCCTTCTTGAAGCAGTATCCAGTTTAATACCTCTATTCAAATGCATAAAAGGCAATATGGTTCCAGGAGAGATGCTCAGGTTACAAGTTGCGATACCATTCATTGAACCCAAATAAGACTGATTCAACCATGACGGGGCATGTGAGCAAAGGATGAGAACATGCTACACATTGCAAAGCCTCGGATCTTAAAATACTACATTTCTGAAAGACATTAAGGGGGTCATTCTACAAAGCAGGAGCTAACATTTATGCACCAATTAATGCGTAACAAGTAGAACGAAGGCATGTGTGTGCATAAATGCGCCAAAAGTCTGCCTCTGCCCCATTCTGTAAATATGCACATATCTTACATATTTGACAGATGGGTGTGCAATGTCTGGGCGGAGTACAGGCAGCTTTCACATACACCCCCCCCCCACCCCCCACCCCCCACCCCCGTGTCACTTACAGAACAGGATAAGTTATGTGATTATCTCTAGCATTTAGCCACAAGCAAGACCAGCTCTATAGCTGGCATGAATGTTCCCATCATAATTATAGGGTTGTTTTTCACCTATTCTGTAAAGGAAAGTAGGCAGCTGCCTTGATTTATAGACAAGGCACCATATTGGCACCCTCTAGGTACCTAAATACGAGTACAATGTTATAGAATTACCCCCTCCCATGGTCCACAGTTTCTACCCTCAAAATGGACATTGAAAAAGGTAAATTTGGCTCTGTGAATAAGAATATATTTTCTACTGAGTTAATGGAACATCTACTCAGGGCCCAATATTCAAAGCAATGTTAGCCAACTACTGACCTGGTTAAATTGCTTGGTCGGGGCTAGCCATTAATTTTCAGAGGCCCTTAAATGGCTAAATGTTACTGACTATCATGGTTAGCATCGAACTCAAAGCCAGCTGTGTCGGGAACGTTCCAGGAGCGGAGTCAGCACTTGGCCACTTAAGTTCTGATATTCAGCCCTTAAGGGGGAAGATTCTATATAATGGTGCCTAAAAAAAATCCACACAGGAAACATTGCCAACTAAACGTATTCAATAAGCAGTGCCTAGATTTAGGCGCAGTACGTAGAATACGCTTAATTGATATCCCAGCGCCTAAAACCATGCGCCTCCACTTGCACCAATAAAAATGTGGCATAAATCCCGGCAAGCAGATTTATGCAAACTGGGCCATATTCTATAAGGATGCATGTACATTTTTGAACGCTCACAAAATGCCCATTTTCCTGCCCATAATCAGCCCTTTTTTGCCTACGTGCATTACAGAATACGCTTAGCGAACTGTGGGCATAAATTCTAATTAGTGCCAATTAGTGTTCATTATTGCTTGTTAAGTGCTGTGATCAACACTAATTAGCTTGTTAAGCCGATTAAGTTATGTGCGTTGTTATACGCTTGGATTTCAACGCAGATCTCTAGGTTCACTATATAGAATCCAGAGGTAAGCAACCAGGCTTACCACACCAATGGGACCATGTAAAAGTCTGTTCTGTTTTTATGCTGTAACTCATGACTGCTTTAGTGCTGAATAGTGACTTAAGCAGATTTTTAAAAACTAGATATTCAAAACTGGATACCTCATAGGTCCCAGTTCTGAAACTCCAGGAAGAACGCCACCAGCGGAGAGAAAAACACTCACCGCTGACAGTTGAATACTGACACCTCAGAAATCAAGGGTCGTAAAAGTGGAAGAGTCTCAATATGAAGGAAAAATTTCCCCAGTGAGCCATTTCTGGTTAAGTTAATGCTAAGTGAAATCTTAAGGTGCCTTTCAGTAAAGAATATTCCAGTTCCTTTAAAAATAATTCATTGAACTCAAAAGCTCTACAGCTAGTGAGAAAAATATTTAAAACACAGGCTGTTTCAAATAAGTTTCAGAACTCTCTTTCTTTTGATATCATTGTTGTGCCATCAAGGAACATTAATGAAGGTTTCTCTCCTTGATGTGTGCAACCTTCTCCCTCAAGGATATTTCCTGCAAGCTAATGACATTCCATCCATTGTAATGTGAAATCTTAAAACCATGAACTGCAAAACAAGACATATTTTTTCTTTTAAATTGCAAAAAAATGCTTTGTTTTCCTTTTCAATTTAGGAATTAGCTCTCAGGTTAAAAGACCATGATTGCAAAACTGGAAAGGTCATATAAATAATGATTATGAATCATTAAAATACTTTGAAGACATCATGATTTGGAAGAGCTTTCATCTGCTATGCTCTTGCTCTCCACATCTCAGCCCTTTATTTTCATGGACGAGAAAGTATCTGGGAGCAAAGCACCAGATTGTCCAGCTCTTCAGACTTAGCTCTTAATACGGAAAAAAGAGCATGAAAGGGGAAGAAAGAGAAAACAACAAAAGGAAACCAATGGGTTATTTTGTCTCTATGTAAAGTGAAAAATGTTTGCTTTATAATCAAGATTTGTCTTTATTTGTGTGCTCCTCAGCTCCCACTGGTCACCAATGACGGGGCTCCATACATTAGACCAATGTTTCAGCCTTGCTGGTCTGGATGCCCATTTCAACTCTGTTTTCCCAAACTTACCGTGGGCTCTTCAAGATCAGGGCTTCCTCTATTTTAACGTGTATGTTAATTTTCTCTCCCCTTTTCCTTCCCTTTCCCCAATCACGTTGTCTTCAGCGGAGAAGACTGCTCCAAGTCTCTACCCAATGATTTCCTGTGGGGCATCCCAGAATCCGACAGTAATTGGTTGCTTAGCAAAACGTTTTATGCCCGGTGATATTACATTGGCGTGGACCGATGGTAACAACAAGAACTTGACCGAAGGATACACGACGTACCCCTCGGTGTATTCCACTACTTACTCAACCAGCAGCCATATAACAGTTCCCAACACTGAAGGAGGTTCCCAAGAGAAATATTTCTGCACGGCCAAACACTCAGCCCTAGACAAGCCAAAGACGATTGAAGTGTCCCATCGTCCCCGTAAGTAATCTAAACATTGTGGATGTAACCCATTAGCGTGACAAATATTCAAACCTATTTCCTGACTCCTTCATAGTCACAGAAGAAAAGATGGGTGGTACAGGTCACCATTTTCTGGAAGAACTATAGGGAGAAGAAAGACAAGAGTAGACAGCAGAAAAATAAATACACCACACTGTGAATGTTCAGATAGATTTATTTATTTATTTATGACATTTATAGCCCACATTATCCCAAACAAGTTTGAGTCCAATGTGGCTTACAATAAACAGTACTGGACACATAACAAAGAATAATGCATAAGAAAGAATATCTGTAACAATTGATGCTAAATACAGAGTCTCCAAAATAGATATTCTTAAGCTAGATAAATAAAACAGCGGGAAGACAGAAGCGATATTTTTCTATTACCAAGAAATAGGCACATATGATAGCATTATATATTTTGTTTTGCTAAATAATTATGGTTTCCACTTGGTATTGCAGCCAAATCACCCAAAATTCCTATTATATCAATCCACCCTCCTTCCAAAGAAGACTGGAACTCAAACAGCCACAAGGGCTACATAGTTTGTATGGCAAGTGACTTCTATCCCGAACCCATCACCATCAAATATTTAAAAAATGGAAAACAATTTGCCTCTGGAAACGTTACCAACATGCTGAAAAAAAATGACCAAGGTGACTTTACCCAAGTCAGCAGTTTAGAACTTACCAAGAAGGAATGGGACTCGGATGCACTGTACACATGTGAGGTGAATCACCCCGCGACCGAAATTCATGAATCCAGGAACATCAGCAAGAGTTTGGCCTCTGGTAAGTCACTAAACGCTGTGAAGCCGCCCATCCATCAGATGTGCTTTTCAGTGCATATGTATCATAAATTCCACGCATGTTGTAGATAAGGCAGTCCTGGATATATTAGTGACATTGCAGGGTTCACAATTTATTGAAATCAATCTCTGTTCTAGTCCCTGAAATATAGGTTTCTCTCAGATTCCGAATGGGCGGGTAATCAGCACGCGTACAATGCTGATTACCGCCCAGTTAGAGTCACGTGGCTGAAAATGGACGTGCGGCAAAATGAAAATTGGCGCATGTCCATTTTGGGCCTGAGACCTTACTGCCACTCATTGACGTAGCGGTAAGGTCTCACACGTTAACTGGGCGGTAATCAGCATGCGTACGATGCTGATTACCGCCCAGTTAGTGCCACGCACCGGAAAATTTTCTGGCACACATAGCGGATGGCATGCATAAAATGCACATACTTGGCTAGGCGGCTTAGTAAAAAAGTCCCTTAAGAGTCTGAGGGTTGTATTCTGCAATGTCTGAACATTCATTTTCTTAGGTAGGAACCTACTTAATAATAATAATAAGTAATGTAATGGGTAGTTAATTAACATTATGGAAAGAACTGCTCCTGTTAGCTTATTGTAGATACATTTTAATTTTTATGGTAACACTTCATTACAGAGATAAGTGGAGCATTTTCCTTGGCCTGTCAAGCTCTATCCTGCGGAACACATTTTTGAATGCAAATAAAATTAAGTTGAGAAGGCATTATAATTTGGTTTTGTATTTGAGTCTGTGAGTAACTGCTTTTTTTTCTCCCTGGTGAGGAGTTGTTTTCGCAGTTTACCACAGAAGCTGATAGCTAGCCCCTGTAGGGTTTTAAACAGAAAACGTCCGTGACTTCTGCCCAGGCAATTGAGGCTTGTTTATTTAATTAAAGTTACAATTGTTAGGTGCCTTCTCTCTGAATTTTTTTGAGCAAAAATCTTTTATGAAATTTTGCTCGTCCGTTATCGTGTTTGCTTATACATAAGAAGTATAGCAACACAATAGCATTCAAAACAGAAGCAAATAAAGACCGTCCAGTCTGCCCCAAAAAGAGTTTTCTAATTTAGGTAGACACACATACAAAATTCATGATACAACCCAATACCAGCTCCCTTCTCCCAAGCCTTTTACCCGTCCTCCATATCTCTCCCAAGCCTTCCCAAAATCTGCCACCGATGTCCCTTCATCTCTTCTGCTCATGAGCCATTTTCAAGACCTACCACCTTCAGCTATGTTTTCCCCAAAACCAATAATCCAGCCAACATTCGCTTCTCGTTACCAAGTTTTTCAGCAGCCACCAAGGTTAGTAAAGTTGGCCATTTAGGTTTGAGTTTTAATCATAGTCTTTCCACGGTTGTTGTATCACCGTGATTCATTATAAAGCATTTGTATTTCTTTGCAAGAAACATATCGGAAGGTGAATATTTCAAGTATTCTCTTCTTTTACCTTCAGATGTCACTGAGTGTAACACAGCTATACGGGTGACAGCTGTGCGTCCCTCATTCGAAGACTTTTTTAACAACAAGGAGGCACAGTTAGTCTGTGTGGTGGCGAACATGGAATCAGCAGTAGGATTAAATATATCCTGGTACAAAATGGAAAAAGGGAAAGAGCTGGAAATGAAAACCAAGATATCAGACCCAGTATATCAAGGCAACCTCTATTCGGCAACCGGCACTGCTACTGTTTGTGCCACAGAATGGAATGGTGGTGAGACGTTTACCTGCAAAGTGGTTCATCCTGATTTGGTTTCCACTGAAACTAAGTCCTTGAGCAAAGGAAACGGTAAGCTTATGATTATTACTATTTCTTCTTGGAAGGCAGAGCATTTTCTACCTGTCCAACTATGTAGTGCATTAGAGTGTATAAAATGGCCATCTTCACGCTCCGTCCTTCCTAAGGTTGCCAAACATCCTTGATACTAAAGAAGCTACCTCAACCTAACCATCTTCAAAATCAGTTTCAAATTGTGTTTACCTTTAAAAGAAGTTAAAATGTCAAACACTGGCAAATGCTCACTATGTTGATACTGCAGAGGGTGCTTTGTCTTTTGCTAGCCCAATTTTACGGAACAAATTGCCAGGCACTATTCGGATAACATCAACAGTACATGATTTTAGGAGGAAGTTGAAAGCATGTTCATTTGTACAGGCTTACGCTAGACGGTGATTAAGAGTTAACTTGGAAAGATGTCATTATTGATGCGTTTGTATACGAGTTTTGTGTGTGTTTTATCTGTAGCCTGCTTAGATGAGAGGCAGGATATAAATCAAATAAATAAATAGCCATTATCTGGCGCCTTCCATAAGATACCTGATGCATTACTGCTAGGTCTCAGGGCTGTTAAACTAGTTGGTGGTAGTGATGTCTGCTTACAACAGACGCATCTTGTTTCCTCTTGAAAAAAAAATCTTTAGTAAAGTTTAAAAGCAGCAGGGGGTTTGCACTCCAGTTGCACTCAATAATAATAATAACAATGCAACAATACAAAAACAATATTATACAATCCTTTATGCAAAAGCATTAAAAAAAACATACAATCTTATTAATCAATGTCATCCTCACAGGATTTTCCCCAACCTCTGAATTCAAAATCTACCATATTTTATGAAGATATGAATAAAGTCAAGTCTTTTACCCAAAAAACATTGATTGCCTAACATTTTAGGTTCTGTCATTCATTTGTTTTACTGGTAAACACAGTTAAAAAGAGAGGACACAAAATGTGAAACAGAAAAACAGAACAACAAAATGGCTACTAGTTCTATACATAGAAAGTAGAGAGGTGTGGTAACCGTGTTAGTCCACTCTTAAAGGTTATCAATAGAAATCAAACAAAATAAAACATGGAAAAGAAAATAAGATGATACCTTTTTTATTGGACATAACTTAATACATTTCAACCTTCGAAAGCTAATCAAGAAATGTATTAAGTTATGTCCAATAAAAAAGGTATCATCTTATTTTCTTTTCCATGTTTTATTTTGTTTGATTTCTATTGATAACCTATACATAGAAAGAAATACAAGATGGAAGAGCTACTAAATAGAATACTGGGGGGGGGGGGGGCTCTTGGGAGAGGAGTCGAGACAGATGTTAAAACAGAGCGGAAATAGAGGGGAATTTTTCCCATCGGTGCATCAGGCTTCGGGGGAATATGAGGAAGCGGGTCATTTTCTGGGGTAGTGGTGGATCATTGAGAAAACCTGCCTCCAAAACGGTCCGGAACAGGTTCTGTGCTGTGCTATTAAAGGTGTTTGAAGGATAAAAAGAAGATTCCCTTCTCCTTTTCCCCTAAATGTATCAATAGAAATCAAACAAAATAAAACATGGAAGAGAAAATAAGATGATACCTTTTTTATTGGACATAACTTAATACATTTCTTGATTTAGCTTTCGAAGGTTGCCCTTCTTCCTCAGATCGGAAATAAGCAAATGTGCTAGCTGACAGTGTATATAAGTGAAAACATTCAAGCATTACTATGACAGTCTGACAGGGTGGGAGGAGGGGGGTGGGTAGGAAGTATGCATGGGGACATCAAAGCATATCATTGATATTGATGTATAATCAGACACTCTTCTTATTCCGAAGGAAATTGACCAACTTTGTTCCATTTCATCTGCAGAGAATCTTTCTCCACCCTCGGTGCACATCTTTCCACCTCACTCTGAGGAACTCGCCCTGAAAGAGAGCGCAACAGTCACTTGCCTGGCGAAAGGGTACAGCCCCCAGGACATGTTTGTGAAATGGCTTGTCCAGGATCAGGAGGTGAAAAGGGATGACTACGTCAACTCAGAGCCCATCACAGAAACAAACTCAAGCGGAGATCAGGTTTTTTCCATCTACAGCAAATTGACAATAGAAGAAAAAAGCTGGAGCAGAGGGGATAGTGTCACCTGTATGGTTGGCCATGAGGCCTTGCCTTTGCAAGTTATCTCAAAGACCACTGACAAATCCTCTGGTAAACCCACCTTCGTCAATGTATCTCTTGTGATGTCAGACTCTACTAGTACATGTAACTTTTAACAACTCTTTGCCAAATGACCCGACTGATCCCTCCCCACTCATGCTGGCATCATCTGAACAAACAGATGGCTGTCTTTGTGTATACATATATATATATATATATAATGTTCTGGAATAAAATGTGGATGCATTTTTAAAAAGTAGAAATAAAAAAAAACTCAATTTCATAAAATGTTTCTTTTCTTGCATACATTTGGAAAATGCATTCTCTCTGATTCTCTCCCCCCCTTCCTTTGCTTCCTTCGCCCATTCCTCCGTACCAGCGTATTTCATTAGCAATTCTCTTGTCTCCAGTTTCTTTATTCCAGATGGATTCTGTTTACCCCATACCCATTTTCACCCTCCCATAAACCCTGTGTGTTACCACTTTACTTAAGCAGCTGATTGATAGTGGTCACTACAGGTGGACAAATGGCAGAGGGAGAGGAGGCTGTACTAGACCATTAATGTTTGCCTCAGCTTGCGTTTTCACCTAACAAAAGGCAACCTCGCCATGCAAAACCAAGAACGGCATTATTTTTTTTGAGTTACCCACCTTATACTTTAAATACACTAAGGCCATGCAGATAAACTCTGCAGTCCAGGAGATTGTCAATACATCATACTCTGACATCTCGAACAGAAATTCATGCTCTGCTGATCACATCCGATTAGGGAACAGAGGTGCACAACCTTTCAGAAAGTGTAAAATCACCTATTATGTGGCCTGCATTCATTGCAAATTGAGTAACACCTTCTAAAGAAATGTTCATTCTCCATTCATGCGACAACAACATCCAAACTGTTGATGGAGTCTTCAAACACAAAATCTCTACAATTGCTCGTAACTGGTGGCTTCTAGAAGGGCAAAAGAATGACAGCGTTAGGGGGTATCGGTCAGCAGGGTGATCCCGATATGAATGAAAAACAGAACAGGGTACCAACAGTGAATGACTAAAGGGCCCTTTTACTATGGGGTTGGCGTGCAACAAAAGGGCTTTGCCATGCGCCAATCTGGAATTACCACCAGCCTAATGCGGGCAGCGGTTGTAGCTCTGCCCCAGTGTTCTCCATTTCTGGTGCCACAGAAAATCAAATCTGATATTCTAGCATAGGGGTTACCCAGTGTTAATTGGGCAGTGCCACCAGCTTAGCATGGGCACCCTTACCCCCACCTCAATGGGTGGCACTAAGTGCTACCCTTGAAATGGCTGCGCGGCAAGTGCGAACTTACCACATGGCCATTTCTTTTTTTGGCCTTGTTACCCACTGCAGTAAAAAGGGGTCACTACCTATTGAACAGGGACCCTTTCACCACAAACTTGCTATAAAGGCCCGTAGGAGTAGGGCAAGATCTCTTCAAAACTAAACCTTTGTGAAGTTGTTTATGTAGGGGCCACCACTGCACAGTGCATTGTACAAGACAAACACACACTTGTTCACAAGAGCTTTAGATGCTAAGTTCAAGAATGTTGGGTTTCAGTGACCTCAGTACAACGCATCAGCATCACCTCCCTGGACTCATCCGACTACAGTCTTCCTAAGCCAGAGTCCAAACCTGAATCACTTTATAAAAAGAAGAGACCAAATCTTGCCACGTGCATACACAATATATACACCATTTTTGGGTCCATGCGTAGACAACCTTAAATGCACCAGGACAGAGCACATTTAGACAAAATAGATGCATTGCTTCTGTGAGTACACAGGCAGCATACACTGAATGCAGTCTTAATTTTTACCTAATCCCAATTCCTAATGCAGCACTATGATAAACCTTCTCACTGCCTATAGGGAAAATGAGCCCTTTGGTGCAGTATTCAAGTGAGTGACTAAAGGGTACTAACCCCATCTTATTCAATAGTCCAGATATTTCCAAGTTGAAAAGTTCTTTGAAAATCTGAAAGAAGTTCTTTCTATATCTGAGCCACCAAACTTTGAACAAAGTCACATTTCAAATTCTGGTCCATAAATGGGTCAAACGTAAAATAGATAGCCCTAGTCAAAAATAATGTTGAACAAATGCAAGATCCTTACAATAAATGCAATACCTAGGCAGTAATGAATATAGATTGGGTGGCCTAAGAGAACCACTGAACAATCCTCTCTTTGTAATTTGCCTTCTTCGGCAATAACTTGGACCCACCCATCCCTCACTCAAATATAGCGTTCTCAAGCCTACCCTATAGCAACTGTCAATCCGTCATGCTTAGGTATATATGAACAGAGGTGTTTCCTAATTCATTCCTTGGTTGGCCATGACGTCAACCGTCACCACCAACTGGCTGGAAATTACCAAAGTATATATGTATATCATGCAACACCCATAAAAAATGAAGCTGTGCTGAATTAGACCAAAGGTCAATGGCCCAGGATCTGGTCTACATGACACTGGCTAATCTAGGTCATGAAGACCCATTTGATCACAAAAGAGGAGACCCATTATTTGCTTATTCCAAAAGATAAACAGTGACTTTCCCAAGTCTATGTGACTAATAATGATTTATAGACTTTTCCTCCAGGTACATGTCATAAGCTCTTTTAAACCCAGCGAGTTTAGAAGCCTTGACCACATCCTCTGGCAACAGATCCCACAACTTGGTTGTTCATTGAATGAAAAAAAAGATACTTTCTTGAATTTATTTTGGCTGCTGTTAGTCGCATGGAGTGTCTTCATATTATCTTAGGGAGAAATAACTGTTCCACCCCACTCATGATTTTATAAACCTCTACTGTATCCCCTCTCAGCCTTCTCCAAGCTGGAGAGCCCTTTATCATTTTTGTTGCAATGTTCCATACCTTTTTAAGTTCTATAGGCAGAAGAATAGGGTGGCCACAGGGGACATGGCCCCATCCATATTTTGCCCAACACAGCATCAGCAACTAGAGATGTTGGGAGGAAGGGCCAGAGATTAGTTCATTTGACCATCCCACCAAAAATGCGCTCTGCTGCCTCTGTCTACTTCCGCTATATCTTCTCTGAGACGGGGCAACCAGAGCGGCAAACAAATACTCAAGGTGAAGATGCATCATGGATGGATTTAAAGGCATTGTGATATTCTCCACTTTCTTTTCCATTCTTTCCAAAATAATTCCTCGCATTCGATTTGTTTTTTGATTGCCACCTCCCACTGAGCTGAGGATTTTATATTCACAATGACCCCGGCATCCTTTTTCTTGGTTGTGACTCTTAATATGGAACCAAACATTGTGCACCTATAATTAGGATTATACAGGCATTTTTACATGCTTTCTAATATACTATGTTATTTGTATTACTGAACCGGAGCCTACCCTTACGGTATTCCGTAAGTCACATTTAGCCTGCAACTAAGTGGGAAAATGAGGGATATAAATGTGTTAAATAAATAAATAAATAAATTTTCTCCGTATCTATTTCCATCACTTTATACTTTTCCACATTAAATTTCATCAGCATTTTGGAAGCCAAGTTCCTCAGTCCGGCAAAGTCTTCCTATAATTCCGTACATGCCACTTCTATTTTAACGACATCGAATGATGTTGTATCATCTGCAAATCTGACCAAGTCACATGTAGCAACCTATGAATACGTTCAACAGCACTGGTACCAATGTTCCCTCAAAGCTGTTTTGGAGCCCTCTATCTACATTCCTAGGATCAAGGGTGGTGCCCCTTAAAATTAAAAACCTGTTTTCTGTTTCTGTCTTTTAACCAGATACTGGTCTATAATAAGGCATTACCTTTATGCCAGGTTTTTTAAATTTTCTTCACCCACAAATGACTTCATCAAATAACTTCTGAATATCCAGAATCATTATATTCACTGGCTTACCCTTATGCATTAACAAATCTAATAGATTAGTAAGATAAGACTTCACTGTGATGCATCCATGCGTGCTCTTCTTCATTAAGTCATGTATATCCATAGAGCCAGTAATTTTGTTTTTAGGAATAGCTTCCACCATTTTGCCTAGACTGGTGTCAGGCTCACTGATCTATAGTATCCTAGACCACTCCTGAAACCCTGGGACTATTTTTAATGATAGTTTAGAGATTTCTAAAGGTTTGAAATTTCATACTAGAGTTTTTTTTAATCTGGAGTGAATACCATCTGGGCCTGGTGATTAGTTACCCTTTAGTTTGTCAATTTGCTCTAGCACATCTTCTAGTTTCATAGTGATCTGCCTCACTTTCTTTGGATCATTACCATCAAATAATGTTTCTGGTGAGGGTATTAACCCAACATCATCCTCAGTAAAGATCAATGCAAATAATTCATTTAGTTTTTTCTGCTAGGGTCTTGTTCTCCCTGAGTACAATTTTTATTCCTTGGCCATCTAGTGATCCAACTGACTCCCTCATAAACTTCTTGCTTCCAATATACTTTTTAAAAGTTTTCATTATTAGTTGTACCTCTCTGGCAAGCTTCTTTTTAAATTCCTTCTTGGCCAAACAGGTGAAAATTGGGTAACACATACATACACGTGTCAAACTATCCATCATATCCGTTTTCAATCTGTATAGACAGTCAAGTTACATCACCTACCACTGTAAGACTGTCGATGACAGTGGTCAATGTAATATGCATCTTTTGGCAAATCCATCAACACAAAAGCGTCATTCTCTTCCCTTCCCTTTTCACCAGAATCCATCTGTCTTTGGTTTTTATTCTATTCCTTCTCTTTTCTCGACTTCCAAGTCACCAGAATTGTCATTGCATCCATGTTCTATTGCAAACAATGGGCTAGGTTTGCTAAGGGATACAACCAAACTTTTAAAAAGTGTGTTGGTGCACACTAATGCAATAGTGCATTTTAGTAAATCTAGTCCAGTAATTGAAGTCTGAAGAAAAGGTTGATCTCTTTCACCATGCCAATTTCATGCAGGTGACCCTTCTATATGACACAGACCACTGGTTTGCCATTCCTTAACGTTGCTAATGTTGGCTTCTGTCCCAGTGGTACTGAATACAGCAATGTTTATTGAAATTATACTGGAGCATATGTTTAAAGTGCAACCAACTGAATGGCATTCTAAAAAAAATTGTTTGGATACTGAAGGGAATCATCCATTAAACGCTGAATTAAGAGACAAAAAAAAAAGCCTGTGGATTTTTTAAAAAGTACTTAAAATAGAAGCTGATGAAACACAGTAATGGTTAGTCTGTGTTGTTTGATATCTGTCTCTAGTATCTGCCTGTAAAGTCCGTCCACCTAGCCGCTTTGTTTCTAACCAGAGCTTGCAAAATAACAAACACAATGCTTCCCTGTTACTGTTATTAACCTGAAGAGTATAATTTAGCTGTTTGCTGGTCAGGTAAGTAAAGAAAAATTCTGAATAATGCATAATCTCAAGAATGAAGAGAATAATCTAACTGACCTGTTGTACTCCATGGTTTTCAGTTGAATACTTGTACATTAACGAAGACAAGGAATTTGAAAGTCTCTGGACAACCGCTTCCACGTTTATCGTCCTATTCCTCTTGAGTCTCTTCTACAGTGCTACAGTAACTCTGTTTAAGGTAAAGATAAACATAAAACACCCCTAAAGCTTTAGTGAAGTGAAGTCTATAGAGATGCAAGTCCAGATGCATGTGCAAATGATATCGAGATGTTGATCACAGGTTGACTCCGCCTTGTATCAAGTGTGTTCAAGTCATAAAAACATCTTACAATAGTGACATTTTTTTGTAAATATGGACGTCAACACTCTGAATACATTCAGGAATTGGAATAATGGGGCATCATTAAGCAGTACTGGCAGCCCCTAGGGGGGGGGGGGGGTCAATACTGGAATAGTACCCAGGAGTGAGGTGCATTGAGAGAGTGATGAGTTGTCTCAGAATTGAAAAAGCAAGGGAAGTTGAGGGAAAAGATTGAGGGGTATTAGCAGAGCTTGGGAGATCTTGGTGTTGGATAGCCTGGAATGCATTTTTGTCTGGACTGATGTGAATTGGCTGAGCTGTACAAATAGTAGGGCTTTCCAAATATCTTCTGGTGAATCCAGTGCCAATTTTCAAGATATGCACAATGAATATGTATGAAACGAGCTTGCCAACCCTGGCGGTCTAGTACATATTTTGCACATTTTTGTTTATGGAAACTGTGCCTCAGATCTGGATGAAGAAATATACAATAGAATGACAGGAGCATGTGTGTAAGGGGGTGAACAGTATGTATTGGAATTTTGTCTTTGCTATTTATTTTGTTACATTTGTACCCCACATTCTCCCACCTGTTTGCAGGCTCAATGTGGCTTACATGGTGCCGGAGAGGTGTTGGTAAACTCCGGAGTAACCAAATACAAATAATAGGTTAAGTAGTGGTAGGAAAAGGTTCAAGGTTCATGTGGTGGGGCCACATGAAGGAGAACAAGAATAGATGGAATAATTTATTGATCATTATTAGCTGTAGTGTTGTGGTGTCGCGAAGATCAGGCATTTATGTTGGGTCGGGAGGGTATGCCTTTTGAAACAGGTAAGCTTTTAGTTTTTTCCTGAATTGGAGGTGATCGTACGTGGTTTTCACGGCTTTTGGTAGAGCGTTCCACAGTTGTGTGCTGATGTAGGAAAAACTGGATGCGTAAGTAGACTTGTATTTTAGTGCTTTGCAACTTGGGAAGTTGAGGTTTAGGTATTTAAAATTTTTGAATTAAATTAATCTCATGCATATTGATTTTCAGAGATCCCAAACTCCTATTTGGCTTTAGGGTTACCAGGCCAGATTTGTGAAGCCCTGATATATGGGTCCTAATACTGAAATGGCACTGGGTGCTGTAGGTCAGGACTGTCCTGGAATGGTAAGGGGTGCTGTGGCTAAGGGCATGATTTAGGTACATCGTCAAAATAGAAAATCGCCTACCTGTATCTTGTTGTGGTTTAACCAACACCGGCAGTGATTCCTATGACATAGCATAAAGTCTTCCCTGCTCTAGGGGTGAGTCTTCACTGGTGGGTTGCTGCCAAAGGGGCATACCCCTTTGAGTGCCCCTTCGACTATGATCTTAAAGGGGATTTTTAGTTGAGTACTAAATAGTTTGGCTCTCATTTCGGACAAGGCTAGTATTTGACATACTGGGGTTCGGAGCAAAAACTAAGGAGGCGGGGACCTGTCAATGCAAGACTTCCTTAAGTTCTCTCTCAGTGAGATCACTCAGCTTTTCCCAAAGGCAACCCTCTGTGGTGCTGGGTCATAGCCAATTCCATTATCAGCTCCTAAAACTGACCCTGTGCACGGGGAGGAGTTAGATTAAGGTAGGACAACTTTAGATATTAGTGAGAATGTTTTTAGAATTATTGCTGTATTTGTGTATATTCTTTGTGATTTAGTATTGCGCTGCAATTTCACTTCCTAGCTGTTTTGAGCAGCACTGTATACTGGAAAGCAGGGTATAAATCAAAATTGAAAGTGAAATGCTGTTAATAAAAAAATGAATAAAAAGGTAAACTCAAGGAAAAAGCAAGTTAATCGCAGAGTTAGAAGAAGAAGAAAGAACTCGGATATACAAGGAAATGTGGAAAGAAAATAGAAATAGCTTTTATCCTCTTTAAAGCAGAAATATGTTTTTTTAAAAACAGCTGTAATATTTCCTACAAGGTGCATGGGAGTCCGTATGGCAAGAATATCATGTTTTCAGGCTTGAGGGGTAGACAGGTCTCCTGGAAGACCTGCAGATCTTGCCTGCCCCTCACAATGAATCACTCTAGTGATGCAAAGGGCAAAGGGTCATGGATTTGATATACTGCCTTTCTGTGCTAAATTATATACAGGTATCTTCTCTGTCCCTAAAGGGCTCACAGTCTTGAGTTTTTATACCTCAGGCAACGGAAAGAGCTGACTTGCCCAGAGTCACAAAAGAGCTGCAGTGGCAATCAAGCCCAGATCCTCAGGTTCACAGCCCACTACACTAACCCTCCTCTACTCCGAATGATAGGAACAGGGGTGAAGGTTTCCCATGCACCTTACAGGGAGCATCAGGCATGCAGGTTCTGAAATCCAGAGAAGTAAATCTAGACATTATATATTATATATATTAATGCATTTCATATTTTGCATATCTTATAGGTGAAGTAACCTCATGATGAAGTGTTACTTATTAAAATCAGCATTGGAAGCGAATGCTTGATCCCTTTGTTGAATTCACACCGTAGGACCAATGAAGGTGATATCTTGACCACATGTATCCCAGACATATGTAAATATCTTATCTGTATGGTTGAATTTCTAATTCTATTACAGCCAAGGAGGATTTGGGGGTTTGTTTGTTTTTAAACATGATCTTGCCTAGGGTCTCCTCATATGACATTTCTGTTTTGGAAAAGAATGATTTTTGCTGATACTTCATTAAAAAAAAAATCTTACCTCATTTCAAATTTTGGCGGAGGTGAATTGACTTAAAGTTTCCCTTTCTTTAAATGAAGACATAGGGTCTTATTTTGCAAAATCTGATTTCAAAATATAAGGAGTATCCAGCAGGGGCGTATCTGAACTGCGGCGGTAGGGGGGGCCAGGGCCAGAGAGGGGGGGCACATTATAGCCCCCCCCCCCGCCGCCGCCATTGCCGATCCCCCTCCCCCCAGCCGCTGCCATTGCTAACCCTCCCCCTCCGTTGCTCACCTACCTTCGCTGGCGGGGGACCCCAACCCCCGCCAGCCGAGGTCCGCGTCCTCCTGCCGCTGCCGGCTGCCTTTGGTCCTTTCATTCTTCCATTGAAGCTGGCGCCGACGAAAAAGTTTCTTTTGAATCTGACGTCGCTGCACGTTGCACGTTGTACGTGCAGGACGTCAGACTCAGAAACAATTTCTGAGTCTGACGTCCTGCACGTACAACGTGCAGCGACGTCAGACTCAAAAGAAACTTTCGTCGGCGCCAGCTTCAATGGAAGAATTAAAGGACCAAAGGCAGCCGGCAGCGGCAGGAGGACGCGGACCTCGGCTGGCGGGGGTTGGGGTCCCCCGCCAGCGAAGGTAGGCGAGCAACGGAGGGGGAGGGTTGGCAGCGGTAGGGGGGTCCAGGGCGAAATCTGCGGGGGCCCAGGCCCCTGAGGCCCCACGCAGATACGCCCCTGGTATCCAGCCCTTGGCATTGTTTTGTGTGCTACAAAACGGATGTTTTAACTTGTATAAGTGGGACTGGGTTTTGTCCAACAGCCATGCACTCCTGTGCATAGAGTTTTGCCCACTTTCAATTTTTGCATCATAGATGCCACAGTTTTCCAGTTCGAAATCTGCAATTCTGTAGCCTGGCTTTTTTGAGACGCTGTAGGTGATTCCTATAGACCTGACTTTTATCTGGAAGTTTCCATTTAAAGAGACAGCAAACTCCCAGCAGGCTCTGTATTATCTCCTGCCTTTTGCTATCACCCTGCCATGACTCTGCGCTTTAATTGTATACATTTCAATGAATGTAAACATTAACACCATGAAACCTTAGATATATAAGCATGTTTGGGGGGGGAGGGGGTTACAGATAAAAATGTAATCTGAAATAAGCTAAACATTATTGTTTCTTTCTTTTCATGTATTTTGTTTCCTTTTCGCCTGTTAAAAGCAAATAAAGATATGTTATATTAACATGACATTATGACTTTTGTGATTCTTGCTAAATTCTACATAAAAGAAACGCAAAAGGGAGAAAACAGACAAGTTGGGGAAAATAAGAATGCATGAACCTTTCCTAAAAACTGGGAGGCCTGCGGTATTTTTTAGGGCATGGGTTTTCTGCACACTGCAGTCACTTTAGCATAGCTGTGAAATGGCTGCAGTTTCTTTCCCACCACCCCCAGTGCATGGTCATTATCACAAAATCCCTTGACAACATCTATTTAGTAGGCGGTCAGAACTCACACACTAATGCCTGTGCTAACCAATTAGAGCAGGGCATGCCTACTCTCTGCCCCCATGCTAAAAAAATATTTTATACTTTTTAGCATGGGATTGGAACCCCTCAGTCCCAGAACTACGGTGGAATGCCTTGAGCGTGTTCTACGGTGCTTCCTTTTAGCATTAATGCTTCCCAAGCTTAGTAAAACAGCCCTTTGGCCTAAGAGTTTTAGCACAAGGGGCGCCAGCATAGGAAATAACCATGGCCTGCTTCCAAGTATGAGAAAGCACGATGCAAAAAAGGGAATCTGATAAACTGGTCTCGGAGACATTTCTCTTGTTGTTTTTATCATGTTTGGTACCCATAACACGTGTGCATTATTCATTCTTTCTTTCTATCAAAGTGCAGTGATCGATCATGACATTAGACAGAATGAGAAAGGGGATAGGATTTGATATACCGCCTTTCTGTGGTTACAATCAAAGGGGTTTACTTTTTATATGTAGGTTGTTATTTTGTACCTGGGGCAATGAAGGGTTAAGTGACTTGCCCAGAGTCACAAGGAGCTGAAGTGGAAATTGAACCAGGTTCTCAGGCTGCAGCATTAACCATTAGGCTAGAGACTTCAGTGTTGACCAAAATTTCAGCATGGCCTGAATCAAGGGGTATTAAACAGCTTAACAAAAAGGTTCAGACACTTTTGTTTTACACTGATGTGTGGTTATCTTTTTTGCAAAAAAAAAAAAAAGTGTCTACACTTTCTTTTTGAAAGCTGTGTTTCACCAAATTCAAAATGAATGATCTGCTTTGCATGATTGCATCACAGCAACTTCTGAGTTTCAATAAATTTTAACGGTAGCAGGCTGAAGCAGCAAATTTGCGAAATTTTATTTTTGTGTGTGTTTTTCTGCAAAGCCTGGTTTGCAAAAAAAAAAATCATTTTCCATCAAGTAGGTGAGCCATTAGACATACCCCATCCCACCATGTAGGAAATGGAACCCCGCCTTAACAGAATCCTTAGATAAGGAATTCTCAGTGAGGTGCAGTTATCTTATTTCTCTGGGTTCCTGTATCAAAATTTCACACACACATTTTCTACTGAGCTCTTTTGCATTCATGGAAATACTGTTCACAAAATGGCCGCCAACCTATGAGAAATTCTATGGTTTACCATATCAGCTTAAGCATCTTTCGGGGGGGGGGGGAGTTCTGTTTAAAACTTGTGTGTTTCCATGTGTTAGCACATGTGAAGGCAGGACTATTGAGTACTCTACTCATGGCTCTTATGTAGGTCTAATAAAAGACATCACAACACAATACTATGAAATTTTCCAGTGCTCTCCCCTTCCCCTCCAAAGTAGCATCTGCTAATCAACAGATAAATCATTCTTTGTGTGAAAGAATGATTTATCTGTTGATTAGCAGATGCTACTTTGGAGGGGAAGGGGAGTGCACTGGAAAATTTCATAGTATACAATGAAAAATAATAGCCTTATCTATGTCACAGAAAACTAATTTTGTTTCTACTATAATACAACACCAGTACATCTGACTTTTTGATTCTTCTAATTTTCTTTTCTGTGTAATCACGTTGCCATTTTTTTCCTTGCTCAGTTGAACAACTTTGAACAGTAATACTAGCATTTAGATATACAAGCAAAGCGTATTTATGTATGTTTGGAGTTCAATGGAGTGAGGTGGCATTAATGACCTTTAACCCAGAGAGTGCAGTAACTGTTAGGAAGTACCCTGGCCAGCTAGGAAGATCAGTCTTATGCAATAAAATTAGCTTTGCTATATTGAATGGATAGAACAAGAAGCCTTGATACGTTTTAATGTGTGTTGATTGGTACCCGGTCAAAAAAAGCCCCAAACAAAAAAGGCTCCCGACATATTAGCCCCTGACATACCAGTCACTATCAAAATGGCCTGCCCACATTATAGCCCTTGATAAATTAGCCCCCTGACAAGAGAGTCTGATCAGGCTACCCAGAATATGGCACTGTAATTTTTTTCTAGGGGGCTATTTTGTCAAGGGCTATTTTGTTAGAGACTGATTCGTCGGGGCTTTTTTGTCGGGGTATTTTGTCAGGGCTATTATGTTGGGGTGCTGTGTTGATTAAATGTAGCATGTATGAAGATTGATGAACTAGGGTTCAGCCAACCATAATCTGTAAAAAAAAAAAAAAAAAAAGACTTAAAAATTATAGCAGAAAGCTATCACTGGGTAAGCAAAGTAATGCAGTGCTTATATAAGTATATTAACTTAGATTGTCTTATTCTCTTCAAAATGTAGAAGGGTGAAGAAAGTCAACCAATGAAACCAAAGCAGCGGTTAATGGGAAGGATTATTCATATTTGAATTTAAATCACTATTCGGCCAAATACGAATAATGTATTCGGGACACTAGCCGAGACCAAATCGAATATGAATATTCGGAAAAGCCCTACTTTCAAATAAGCCCTTTTATTTTAGGGCAAGAAAAAAAAAAAATTCCGCTGTCTACTTTGTGAAAGATTAGTAATAGAAAATGTGGTACAAAAGTAGAAATATTGGGCCAACTGGAAAATATAGAAAAATGAATAGCTCCAAAATGTAGAGGCCTGGGCGGTTTTGAAATCTCATTTACTACGATAATAATACAAGGATCGATATTTGTCACCTACTTAACTGGCTGGAAGAGGTCTCTCCTACCAAGTTAAGTATCGCTGACCAGGTCATACCTGGATTTTCGGAGACACATTACCAGATAGGGTTGCTGAAAATCCAGGTAGACCGGGTAACTATCCAGAGCAAAAGGGCTGTCCTAAATTAACTGGGTAGTGATATGGGCATCGCCGATGAATTTTGACGGTGCCTAGGGAATTCCTGGTGGCTGTCTTCTGCCTGGATATTCAGTTGGGTACCCGGAGAGGAATTGGCACTGAATATTGTTAAAGAAACGCTGACTGCCGCTGGCTCAATATTATCCTTATAAAATTTAATGCATGATGTAGAAGTACCTGTAAAATGAAACTGTAAACCGCTTAGGTCTCAGCAGTATATGAATGAATGAAGGCTGTACTATCCAGCCAACCATAAAGTTAGGCGTTGTCTACAGAAGGAATCCTGGTAGTTCTGAAACTTATATCTTATAATACAGGTTTTGTCACAGCTTGGCTACTTTATGATGGGGGTTTTTTTTTTACCTAACTTTGGGGCCATTGAACTGAAGCGCTTTAACCGTGATCAGTAAGGTGTGGTAATGCCGTGTTTGTTAACAGTCAATAATGACAGCAATTGAAACACCTATGTTAAAACATATATGCCAAAAAGACAATTATGCTTCCCAAAGGGGCAGTGAAGTATTTTATATTTTCGATTCTGCATTTCAACTTGCATGGTAGAACGTATGTTTTTCACTGCACTGGTAGATAATGAGTGACATTCTGCATTTCATTGCCAATTTAGCAGAAATCTTGCATTAGCATGAACAGACGCTCTAGTTGGTTTCAATACCCAGTTTAAGTTTCACGTATTCACAGTACAGGATTCATGGTAAAGGTAGTATAAAATACTCCACAATTTAAAGAGGAAAAGAAAAAAGGTCTATCGAGATGCAAAACAATTCTTTCATCAAAGTTCTCACTTCACGGCAGAACTGTTTTCTTTTTTCTGTCTTCCAGAAGAAAAAAGGGCTCCTACGGTGTATCCACTCATTCCATGCTGCGGTGACTTGAGCTCCACAGATACAATTACTGTTGGTTGTTTGATGAGCAACTATTTACCACAGCCAGTGTCAGTGTATTTCCGGAACAATAGTAAGACCGTTACGACTGGAATTAAAAGCTTTCCAGTGGTGTTCAGCGGAACAGGACCCTCGTACACAAGCAGCAGTCAGCTCGTCATTCCTTCCTCAGACTGGGAGGCCAAAACATATTACTGTGACGTTTCTCATGCAGCGCTGAATCCGAAAAAGACTGTGACCTTAAAAAAAACAGGTAAGATATGATTTCCAAATCTAAGAAGCCAGGCACTGTAAAGCAAGTGTTCAGTGTATATAAGGTCACGGCCCTTCCCACTTTTCATCACCTGTGATGACAAGCCGATGACTTGACAGATAGAGGTGCAAGTTTTATTTTAAAATGTCAAGGCTTAATCACATATTAAAAAAACCAGCTGCAAAAACAAGCAAGCAAAGCGTGTTTACATTTATGTGTGTGTTACGCGTATAAATGCAAGGAATAATCACATATATGCAAACACGTGTGAATATTCATGTGTAGACTGTCTCAGTGCTATTTTGCATCTATCAGCTTAACGTACTTAGAGGAGCAGCGTGGACCGGACATAGGTCGAGCCCCCACTTGCGTTGTAAGCTTGCAGAATGTTTTATGTTACACGTGTTCCCGCCGCGTTGAGGGGCCCTTTTACTAAGCCGCTTAAGTGCCTTTGCGCACCCAACATATATCAGTTTTGAGTTACTGCCCAGCTACCACGTGGCCCGTGCGGTAATTTCATTTTTGACACACATCCGAGAAAATTGGCTGGTAACTCTGACTTGACGCAGTTAGGCAATTACCGCATGGTTAACACAAGAGACCTTACCGCTAAGTCAATAGCGGGCGGTAAGGTCTCAGACCGCCTTTAACGGTACTATGTAAGCCACATTGAGCCTGCAAATAGGTGGGAAAATGTGGGGTACAAATAGCACATAAATGCAAGGGGACATTGACATGGGAGCATGTGAGGGGTATGGGTGGGGCTGCCATTTAAGCATGCATCTTGCATAATACTATATGTTATTCCCCTAAATCTATATATGGCGCTCAAATCTGCACACGTAAATTTGGGCACACGCACCCAATTTGTATGTGCAATTTAGTTGCTATTCTATATATATATGCGTGTAAATTTTTACATGTGGATCCTGAAAGGGGGGCATGGCCACAGGAGAAGCATGGGCAGATCATAGGCATTCCTGGACTTTGTGCACAGTGTTACAGGGCATGGTAGGTCTATGCCTAATTTAAGCAATAAGATTTGCACCAGGTTTGGGTTGATGCAAATCCTTATGCCTATAATTGGGTGTGGATTCCGGCACAAAACACTGTGGTATAGATGGCACCCAACTCGAAGCAGAGGCCATTGTACTTTTTCTGTACTTCTCATTGCCCAACTCGGAGCACCATTTATAGAATACTAGTGCAACCAAGCCCGTTTCGTCAAAAATGAAACGGGCCCTAGGAAGGCTCTCGTCTAGGTGATTTCTCCTCTCTCCCCTGCCCTCCCCTCCATGTCCCGCGATTCTTCCCTCCCCTCCATGTCTAGCGACTCTTCTCTGCCCTGGCCTCCCATCCACGTCCAGTGATTCTTTCCTCTCCTCCCATCCCATCCATGTCCATCGATTCTCCTCTGCCCTGCCGTCCCCTCCGTGTCTCGTGATTCTGGTCTCCCCTCCATGTCCAGCGATTCTCCTCTTCCCTGCCCTCCCCTCCGTATCCCAGGATTCTGGCCTCCCCTCTATGTCCAGCGATTGTCCTTTGCCCTGGCCTCCCCTCCGTGTCCTGCGATTCTGGCCTCCCCTCCATGTCCAGCGATTCTCCTCTGCCCTGCCCTTTCATGTCCCACGATTCTCCCCTCGCCTCCCATCCCTTCCATGTCTAGTGACTCTCCTCTGCCCTGGCCTCCCATCCACGTCCAGTGATTCTTTCCTCTCCTCCCATCCCATCCATGTCCATCGATTCTCCTCTGCTCTGCCCTCCCCTCGATGTCCCGCGATTCTGTCCTCCCCTCCATGTCCAGCGTTCCGTTGCCTTCACTTGCTTGCGTGCGTAACATCCTGACGTCAGCTTGCCTCCAGCAATCCCTTCCCTCTCACTGTTCCGCCCTCCTCTGACATCATTTTGTCTTTACATGAAGGCGGGTCAGTGAGAGGGAAGGGAACGCTGGAGGCTTACTGACGTCAGGATGTTATGAACCCAGACAGCCAGCCAGCCAGCCATAGAACATCGAGGTACAAATGATTATATCTGAGTAGTTAACACTTATTTTTTCACGCCATATACAGAATCTAGCCCTATGCGGGTAGCTGCTGCATTTGGGCACCTGCAGTTATGCCGGGTCACTGGCTGGTATAACAGCAGACATGCAAATGTAATGTGCACCGATGCCAGGTTATGCTAATATTTTAGAATGGAATCTAAATATTGGGTCAATAATAAACAAGAATTATAATTTTCTACCCCTAATATTAATATCACTAAGCGATTATAAATCAACTTTGACAGTTACTCATTGATGATTTTTAAATTATCTTCTTCAAATTCTAGTTCAAATTATTCCTCTTCCCATCCTTTAGAGCTTTTCTTTTCGGATTACTTTTACCAATTTCCAGTTTAAAAATGTAAAACTCTACTTTTTCTCCTGACTTCTTTTAGACTGTAAGCAAGAGACGCCCCTTCAGCCAACCGTTCTAGTCTTTCATGAAACCTCTGGGAAAAATGAGATCAAATTAGTTTGCCTGGTGACAAAATTCAGAGATCGGGATGTGAAGGCCCAGTGGCTTGTGAACGGGAATAAGGAACTCTCCCGTCAAGAAGACTTCTCACCTGTAGGAAACGCAAATCAGATACTCATGGGAAACATCGAAGTGCTTATTTCAAAAGAAGACTGGGATAAGGGAGATGTCTACAACTGTAAAGTCACTCACAAATGGGAAGAGTTCCACAACATCAGCAAATGTTCAGGTAAGATCTTTTTAAAACACAGCAAAAGAATGTTGATAGTATTGGAAATACAGCAATGAAGCTGCAAGTAGCAAATTTAAAATGAGTCCGAGAAAATATTTCTTCACTCAACGTGTAATTAAATTCTGGAATTCATTGACAGAGAATTTAGTAAAAGCAGTTAGCTTAACAGGGTTTAAAAAAAAAGGTTTGGCTGGCTTCCTAAAGGAAAAGTCCATAGACCATTATTAAAATGGAGTTAGGGAAAAATCCACCGCTTATTTCTAGGATAAGCAGCATAAAATGTATTGTACTGTTTTGGGATCTTGCCAGGTATTTGTGACCTGGATTGGCCACTGTTGGAAACAAGATGCTGGGTTTGATGGACCTTCGGTCTGTCCCAGTATGGCAATACTTCAGTATTTACGTAATGATCAGTAGTGAATGGAGATCATGTTGATGGATGAGAAGTGTTAGAAGGTTGGTAAAAAAAAGTAACTGGTGATGGTTGCTTAATGATACTGACAATTCTGAGCATAATTATCTTGAAGATGATGGAAAGGGATAGAGAAAATTAATTTGGATTTACAGTCTTCAAATAGATATTTAGAAGAGAAAAGAAATCCATAGGAAAGGAAAGAAGAGTGTGTCTTGGGCTAATGTTTCAAAAGAAACAGGTGAATTTCTTAGTGAGATTTTCTAGGTAGACATGGAGGGGCATAATCGAACAGGGCGCCCAAGTTGTCATGAGGGCGTCCTCGCAGGACAGCCCCATAAAGCGGCAGGCCAACCCATATTATCGAAACAAGATGGGCGTCCATTTTTCATTTCGATAATACGGTCAGGGACACCCAAATCATGAAATCTAGGTCAACCTTAGAGATGGTCGTCCTTAGGTCGTTTTTGAGATGGTCATCCCCGCTTTACGACGATAATGGAAACCGAGGACGCCCATCTCAAAAACAACCAAATCCAAGCTATTTGGTCATGGTAGGAGCCAGCATTCGTAGTGCAGTGGTCCCCCTCACATGCCAGGACACCAACCGGGCACCCTAGGAGGCACTGCAGTGGACTTCACAAATTGCTCCCAGGTGCATAGTTCCCTTACCTTTGGTGCTGAGCCCCCTCAACCCCCCCCAAACCCACTCCCCACAACTGTACACCACTACCATAGCCCTAAGGGGTGAAGGGGCACCTACATGTGGATACAGTGAGTTTGGGGGGGTTGGAGGGCTCAACAATTACCACAAGTGTAACAGGTAGGGGGAATGGGCCTGGGTCCGCCTGCCTGAAGTGCACTGCAGTACCCCCTAAACCTGCTCCAGGGACCTGCATACTGCTGTGATGGAGCTGGGTATGACAATTGAGGCTGGCAAAAAATGTTTTTTAATTTTTGGGGGGGTAGGGGGGGTGGGAGGGGATTGGTGACCACTGGGGGAGTAAGGGGAGGTCATCCCCGATTCCCTCCGGTGGTCATCTGGTCAGTTTGGGCACCCTTTCGAGGCTTGGTTGTGAAAAAAATGGACCAAGTAAAGTCATCCAAATGCTAATCAGAGACGCCCTTCTTTTTTCCATTATCGGCCGAGGACGTCCATCTCTAAATCACGCCCCAGTCCCGCCTTCAGTATGGTGCCGACATGCCCCTGTGAATTTTGGTCATCCCCGCAACGGAAAGCAGTTCAGGACACCCAAAATAGCTTTCCATTATGCCGATTCGGGCGACCCTGAGAGAAGGACGCCCATCTCCCGATTTGTGTCAGAAGATGGGCATCCTTCTCTTTCGATAATTCACCTGATAGATTACAAGAAAGGTTTTTAAATCAATTTTAGACACAAGTGGAGGGTGATTTTATAAGAGGTAGCCTATGTGTGATGGCCAGAAGGTCATCTATTTTAAGGTTATCATAGGAAGATTCATAGAGATCAACATTTGAATGAACTATAAACTGTGCAATTACCCGCACATAGGGCAGGAAAGTTTATACAAATCCATGTCCATGGCTAAAGCACTGTTTTACCTATGCAAATTGCTCTCCTACAATCTACTTCCGTAGTCTAGGGGGTCTTTTACAAAGCATCAGTAAGCTCAACACGGGCTTACTGAATGCTACATTGGGACTACCACTGGCCCAACACAATTTCCAGCGGTACTTCCACCCTGAGCACGCACCATTTCTGAGGAAAAAAGAAAAACCCCTCGAAATGGCTTGAGCGGTGGTAACCGGGCATCGCCACGTGTTGCCTGGTTACCGTGGGAGCCTTTATCGTCATGTTTATCTGGGGGCTTTTTACCTGCTGTGGTAAAAAAGGGCCCTGGTGCACAGGAAAAACAGCCCCTACCCCTAGCTCAGGGTCCTTTTCCCCTTATTGGTGTAACAGATAATAACCAACCTAATCTACATTCATTGATAGGGAACCTCAGATGTTTTTACAGTTCAGTGGCCCTGTGCAAAATTGTATTGATAACGTCACTGCTTCGGTATATCTCTGAAAAGTTTCAGGCCTTTTAAATATTTTTTTAAACAACAATACTCCGCTACAGGGTGCCTGTGGCATGGTGTTGTTCTTAACCACGGAAACATCTGAGGTTTTTCTATCAATGAGGTTTTCTATGTTAGGTTGGTTATTCACTGCTGCATTTCAATTTTACCACTCACATTGGGGTTTTGTTGTTGTAGTATCTTATACAGCATTTACATCATTAACATGTAAATTAAGTCAGTGCATCCAATGCCAGGCCACATATGAATTTATCACATATGAATTTATCTTGTTGGGCAGACTGGATGGACCATGCAGGTCTTTCTCTGCCGTCATCTACTATGTTACTCGTTACTATGTTTCTACGATTAAGAGCAACACTATCCCATATGGTATTGGTAACATCACCAGTTCAGAATATCACTGAGCAGTTTCGGTCTTTTTTTTTAAACAACCATACTCCCCTGCAAGTGCACTGTGACATGATATTGCTCTTAACCATAGAAATATCTGAGGTATGAACATAATTTGGGTTGGTTATTGAGTGCGGCATTTGGATTTTACCACTCAGATTGGTTATTTTTTGTTGTTGCTGCAATTAATACAGCACTGACATGTTGTAACTTTCGGCAGTGCATCCAATGCCAGGCCACACCTCTAAACCGCTTTGTTTGGACTTCTGGATTTAGATTGAAATATGTACTTCTTTCAGCATAAACAGCTTCGCTTCATCTCTTCCAGCTTCCTCCAGTGATTTTCGAATTCCAGCTGTATACCTGTTGAAACCATCCTACGGTGACCTTATTAATAATAACAAAAGCGTCGCAACCTGTTTCGTCTTGGGTACTGATTTGGCTGCCACTACGGTCTCCTGGGAAACCGATGGAAAGTCCACCAAGGGAAAAACACCCAAAGATCCATTTACTCATCCAAACAACACTCAGTCCATTCAAAGCACTTCTGAGGTTTCTCTAGAACAGTGGAAGACGGGGATTACGCTCACCTGCAAAGTTAAACATCCGTGTTCGGAGGAGATTGAGAAGAAAGTCACAACTAAACTTCCAAGTAAGTATCAGCAACCAAAACATAGAAACATAGTGAAAATAACAGCAGAAAGAGACCATACAATCTATACATCTGAATCAACTACTGATCTCTACAATACTACTAATCATTTCCATAGCGCCACTAGATGGATACGGTGCTGTACAGGTACTTTCTCTGTCTCTAGAGAGCTCACAATCTAAATTTTTGTACCTGGGGCAATGGAGGGTTAAACTGACTTGCCCAAGTTTACAAGAATCTGCAGTGGGAATTGAACCCAGGTTGGCAGACTCAAAGCACTAACATATTAGGCTATTCCTCCACTCCAGATAAAGACTATCTGGCCTTTCCAGTCTGTACATCCACACCGACTACTAATCTGTACAATCCCTTCCTCTCCCTCAGAGATCTTCTGTGCATAGAAAATGACACAGATAAATACAATATGGCCTACCCAGTCTGTACGTCCACCCCAATTACTAATCTCTACAATCCCTTCCTCTTTCTATGCACAGATTATCCCTTCAGAGATCATCTGTGCATACAAACATACTGGCCAATATTCAAAGTGAATTAAGTGAGCAGCTGAGGCCTTTTGCCGACTAAGCACTGAAGCAGGACAGTGCCGCTGAACATCATCTCGGACCGATGCAAAACAAGGGGCAGGTCAGGTGGCGGTACAGGGGGTAGCATTAGGGAGGATCCCAGTACTACACAAAGTATCGTGAGCTGCTGTGAGAGGTTGCGGCAGCCATTTTTCAGGGAAGCCACAGGGGGCAATAGCGAGTGGCCTTTGCATCTGCCCCCAACAACCTCCACAGACTACCAGGGATAGCAAGCAGGCAGGATGGGTGTGCATATGGGTGGGGCATATAGGTCTGTTCATGGGTGGAGCATGGGCATGGTTGGTGTATCTATGGGAGGGGTATATGTGTGGGGCATTTAGGTGTGTTCATGAGTGTAGCATGGGCATGGTGGGTGTGTCTATGGGAGAGGTATATGTGTTGGGCATGGACAGATCATGCACTTAGCCACCAACATAGAAGCTGTGCTCCTAGGTGCCAAAATAGAGACACCCAGATTACACCTGCTTTTTCCATGATGTAAGTCTAGGCTTCTAAAGTTAAGCATTTAAATGCTGCCTGCCCAACTACCAACTTAGACTCTATTTTATTATACTATCTGGGTGTCCAGATACTTTTATAGAATATGATGATGATAGTTTATAGTTTAATGGGGCTTCTGTCGAGGCAGAACAGAGCAGTGTACGAGCTAGTCCAAAAAACATCTAGTAAGATGATGAGACGGAACTCCGTTAACGATAGGAAAGAAGAAGAAAATACATAGAGCGTAACGAGATGGGGAATCACAATAGTATTGGGAGAGGAGGGGTGAAGACAAAACACATTAAACCCTGTAGACTCTAGCTGGCACTTCTTGTCAGTCTGTCTTTCCAAAGGCCTGCTTAAAGCAAAGATTTTGGACGCCTAATTTTTAGCACTCATTGTAGAATTACCCCCAAGTGCCTGCAAACATAAACAATGTGGCCTATTAAAAATTGCTCCAAATTGATTTACCCAAGGAGTGCCATTGGGGGGGGGGGGGGGGGGGTGCAACTTGAATATTGATTTTCCTGGATCTTGATTCATTGTCATTAGGCCACTGTCAGGTGAATTTTCCAAAGAGAAGGGCGCCCATCTTCCGACACAAATCGGGAGATGGGTGTCCTTCTCGCAAGGTCGCCCAAACCGGCATACTCGAAAGCCGATTTTGGGCGTCCTCAACTGCTTTTCTTCGTGGGGACGACCAAAGTTCATGGGGGCGTGTCGGCAGGGTAGCAAAGGTGGGACTGGGGCGTGAATAGGAGATGGGCGTCCTCGGCCGATAATGGAAAAAAGAAGGGCGTCCCTGACGAGCACTTGGACGACTTTACTTGGTCCATTTTGTTTCACGACCAAGCATCAAAAAGGTGCCCGAACTGACCAGATGACCACCGGAGGGAATCAGGGATGACCTCCCCTTACTCCCCCAGTGGTCACTAACCTCCTCCCACAATAAAAAAAAGTTTTAAAATACTTTTTTGCCAGCCTCTATGCCAGCCTCAAATGTCATACTCAGGTCCATCACAGGTACCTGGAGCAGTTTTAGTGGGTACAGTGTACTTCAGGCAAGTGGACCCAGGCCCATCCCCCCCACCTGTTACACTTGTAGTGGTAAATGTGAGCCCTCCAAAACCCACTGCACCCACATCTAGGTGCCCCTTTCATCCCTAAGGCTATGGTAGTGGTGTACAGTTGTGGGGAGTGGGTTTTGGGGGGCGTTGGGGGGCTCAGCACACAAGGTAAGGGAGCTATGCACCTAGGGTGCCCGGTTGGTGTCCTGGCATGTGAGGGGGACCAGTGCACTATGAATGCTGGCTCCTCCCACGACCGAATGGCTTAGATTTGGTCGTTTTTGAGATGGACGTCCTCGGTTTCCATTATCGACGAAAACCGGGGACGACCATCTCAAAAATGACCTAATGATGACCATCTCTAAGGTCGACCTAAATTTCATGATTTGGGCGTCCCCAACTGTATTATTGAAACAAAAGATGGAAGTCCATCTTGTTTCGATAATACGGATTGCCCCACCCCTTTTCGGGGCCGTCCTGCGAGGACGCCCTCATGAAAACTTGGGCATCCCCATTCGATTATGCCCCTCTGTGACTCCTAAGGCCCACATACTCACCTAACCTTTATCTGTTGGAGAAGCCAAATTATAGCAGGTCAGGCTTAAGCTAATACTTGCTTCCAGCCTAGGAATACACTTATTCTTTTTTGCTCATAGCTACTACATCAAAGAAGTCTCCTAAAGTTGTCATCTCAAAGTCTATAGAGGGCCAATTCATCGTTCTGCTCTGCGTGATCAGTGGCTTCTACCCAGAAGACATCAGCTGGGATTGGTACAAGAATGGAAACACCAAAGTGAAAGGTTTCAACTACACCGTTGGGCCTGTGGTAGAATCCCAGGGAACCTTTTCCACTTTCACTATATTAAGGGTTCCGAGAACCATGGAGATGACATCCTACGTGATTAAGGTGCATCACATTTCTTCGGCGGTTCCTGTGACAAAAACTGAACCAAATGTGTTTGGTAAGTCTCATTTTCAGGACAAAAGGTGTGGGTCTTTCTTTTATTATTCACTAATTTATTTACAATCTTTTATATTCCACTGATGCATCAGTCCACAGCGCATTACATTTAAACATACATAATCAATAAATAAAACATAAAATTCCACCAACATGAAAAAAATATTAAATGACATATTCTTAACAGCAGCCTAAATATTAAGAAATAAAAAATGACTTTAATAAATGCTTCCTAAAATCCAGTACATTATTTTCTTTTCTCTATGTTAAATTGTACAGCGCTGCGTAACCCTAGTAGCGCTCTAGAAATGTTAAGCAGTAGTAGTAGTATTACATATAGCAGTGATTTAACCAGAGCTGAGATTGTGATGTCATAATGCCTCATTCCACCAATGCCTAAGAGCCAACCTCATCAGTGATGTCACAATGGCTCGACTGTCCTATACTTGGCCCACTTCCCCCCTTAGTGTGAAGAGTTTCAGTCTCTGGTATCCAGAGCTGAGATTGTGATGTCATAATGCCTCATTCCACCAATGCCTAAGAGCCAACCTCATCAGTGATGTCACAATGGCTTGATTGTCCTATATTTGTCTCACTCTTATCTATTAGATTGTAAGCTCTTTGAGCAGGGACTGTCTCTCTTTGTTAAATTGTACAGCGCTGCGTAACCCTAGTAGCGCTCTAGAAATGTTAAGTAGTAGTAGTAGTAGTATTACATATAGCAGTGATTTAACCAGAGCTGAGATTGTGATGTCATAATGCCTCATTCCACCAATGCCTAAGAGCCAACCTCATCAGTGATGTCACAATGGCTTGATTGTCCTATATTTGTCTCACTCTTGTCTATTAGATTGTAAGCTCTTTGAGCAGGGACTGTCTCTCTTTGTTAAATTGTACAGCGCCACGTAACCCTAGTAGCGCTCTAGAAATGTTAAGTAGTAGTAGTCAAAGCCCAGATGGCAAAAGATTCCAAAGACTTTCTGTGTGATTACTAACTGTCCAGATTTTAAGGATGGACTTTGTAATAGGTCTTCACCAGATTATTGTAGAGAACAAGTGCAGCAACAAAATAACAAAATAATTTTCATATACAACGAAAGAAAGGTTTATGCAATTTAGGGGGGAATTATCAACAAGGGCTCTTTCATGCAAAGAGATCCTGTACTAAAATAATGTGACTTGTGGTAAACTAACCCAACTTAACAGTATTCCGCGTTGATAATTTCCCTGCTTAATATTAAAGCGTATACTCCGCCCTTTCAATGAAAGGCGTTACAGGGCGAAGATCAATAAAAATAACATTAAAAAGTAAACAATCATAAATACACCATACAAAAAGCTAAGGGTCTGATATTTAAAGTGATTTAAGAGGGCAGGAGAGGCTTAGCTGACCAGCTGCAAATATTCAGAAACAGTTAACTGGGTGTTATGACCCGGTAGTAGTGAGCCCCTGTGCCCCGACTGAGCACGGCTGAGATGGAGTGATGCCGTACTCGGTCAGGCAGCCAGACAACCCCTAGCTTCACCTGAGAAGCGACCACCGTTCACCGAGAGTTGAGCTCCCAGCTGCAGGTGGCCACCGGGACTTCTGGAACCGGCGGGGTTGCACAGCCGCAGACCAGGGTGGCAGGAAACAGACACAGCCCAGCACCAGAACTCCGAATAGGCAAAAATAGTCAAAAATCAGTCCAGGGTCAAGGCAGGCAGCAAACAAGCGAAATCCAAGAAACTAGCCAAAGTCCGGTACACAGGAAATCAGGAACAGAAGATAGCTGGCAAACAGCACTCCGACAGCAACTCCTCAGAACAACTGAGGCCGAAGCAAAGAAGGCTTGGAGGCAGTGCTTTAAATAGTGAAGCAATCAGAGCAAACCAAACTCAGGTGAATCCAACGTGGCAGCCCCCATAGGAGATCATCCCAAGACCAAATATGGAGTTCCTTCCTGTTCTCGTTTAGACAAGATGGCTGCCCCCTCCTGAGCTAGCCAAGATGGCTGCTCTCTTGCTCCAAGCCGGATGACGGCTGCCAAACTTAGGAAACTGAAACAGACCCTCCTAAGACTGAACCTTGTCCCTTTTGGACGGAGCTGCGGAATGACTTAGCCGGGAGGAGCGTCGAACAGGTGAGGGACGTAACACTGGGTCAGTGCTCCTGTTTATTGGCACTAACCGGCCAATTTTAAAGTGGGCAGGAAAGAGGCATTCTGAGGGCAGAGTTAGGAAGAAACTGGCAGCTATGCAGATGCTGGCAAATTTCAGTGACGGTGCCTGAGTGGCTAGGGTGCCTCCAGGACTAGGTTTGGCAACCACTGGTCTAACCGATAATTTTTGTGAGGTCTGCCCTATGT
The DNA here is from genome assembly GCF_901765095.1 of Microcaecilia unicolor. NCBI lineage: Eukaryota > Metazoa > Chordata > Amphibia > Gymnophiona > Siphonopidae > Microcaecilia > Microcaecilia unicolor. The sequence continues at coordinate 29,883,316 of NC_044044.1, forward strand.
ACAATTTATTAAATGGGCACTGAATGCAGTACATAACATAAATAGGTAGAACAAGACGTGATTGAAGAGAGACAAATCTTCCGTCCCAATTGGGAATCTTCAAAAACTGAAGCAAGCATCATGATCTTGCATATCTGACAAGATCCACACATATCATGTTTGCCAGGCATTCTCACAGATGCATCTAAGCCTGTCAGTTGAGGCATCACTGCTGGACCCAAAATCTCCTTTGAGTTTCTCCCTCTGCTATAAGCAAACTGGAGAGGTCTTCTCAAATGCTGGTAATGTCTCAGATGACATAGAGGTAAATTTAATAACACAAGTCATAGTATTCTCCTCTTCTGAATTTCTAATACTTTTATTCCTCGGAATTAACAGCAAATGTGGGTGAATGTACTTAGCCCTCCTCTAGGCAGTTTTAACCACTGTTGGTGGATATCCCCTGTCGAGTAAACAGTGTGTCAAAATCTGTGATTGCTTGGCAAAATTGTGGTCATCAGAACGCAAGAAGGCTCTTCATAGAGCTGCATTTTCACTATTGTGGCGAACGGTGATTTTTTTCATTACACGCTGGGGCATTGAACTGACTTCAAGTACATCTAACTGTGACCCCCTCTAGACCCCTCAGGCAGGCGTTGTTTAGCGCTGAAACACGGCCCATGTCGAGTCATCAATAAAGAACTTTATTTGTCCCAGTCTTGAAGGCCCAGTGTTGCTTTTTTTGTTTGGGCACAACCAAAACACACGTCTACACTACCACAGGCCATTTTTAATGCACCTTAGTAAAAAGACCTTAGATTTGTTTCTCATAATTAGAAGTATATGAAGTGATTAAATCAACATAAGCATTTTGAGTGAGCTTATTTTGCATCTTGAGGTTAAATATATTATTGGATGGCTATAGTGAAGTTTTTCTTCTTACATGGGGCAATGGAGGGTTAAGTGACTTGCCCAGAGTCACAAGGAGCTGCAATGGGAATCGAACTCAGTTCCCCAGGACCAAAGTCCACCACCCTAAGCACTAGGCCACTCCTCCACTGTTGCTACTATTTGAGATTCTACATGGAATGTTGCTATTCCAGTAGCAACATTCCATGTAGAAGTCGGCTCTTGCAGATCACCAATGTGGCCGCGCAGGCTTCTGCTTCTGTGAGTCCGACGTCCTGCACGTATGTGCAGGACGTCAGACTCACAGAAACAGAAGCCTGCGCAGCCTTCTACATGGAATGTTGCTAGTGAAACAGCAACATTCCATGTAGAATCTCCAATAGTAGCAACATTCCATGTAGAATCGCCAATAGTATCTATTTCATTTTTGTTACATTTATACCCTGCGCTTTCCCACTCATGGCAGGCTCAATGCGGCTTACATGGGGCAATGGAGGGTTAAGTGACTTGCCCAGAGTCACAAGGAGCTGCCTGTGCTGGGAATCGAACTCAGTTCCCCAGGACCAAAGTCCACCACCCTAACCACTTGAAGTCTGAAGTCCAATTTGTTTTCGTAATTTTTATGAAATTGCCATCCATTTTGTACTTTAATATCTTGGTTAGCTTACAAGACTATTTGGTAGGTGGTTTTGAATCTCGGGTTTTTCACTGCCATTCCCGGTTAATGTTAGTAATTTCCAAAAGACCCATTTCTACATGTAAACCCCTTCTTTATGTGTGGAAATGCCTCTGAAAATTGCAGAAAAAAAAAGATCAGACACCACATGCGCCAAGATTATTCCCGATCCTTTACTTCTAGGCACAACCAGATAGACATCAGCCTTTCTGTCTGTAATGGAACTGGTATCTTTGTTTCATTCACTCAATCATGATATTAAGGCCGGGGAGGGGCTGTTTTTCTAGTGTTTTACTACTTGCTACTACTTATTATTTCTAAAGTGCTACTAGACGTACTCAGTGCTGTACACTTGAACATGAAGAGACAGACCCTGCTCGACAGAGTTTACAATCTAATTAGGCCAGACAAGCAGGACAAACAAGAGATAAGGGAATATTAACATGAGGATAATAAAATAAGGGTTCTGAACAAGTGAATAAGGGTTTTATCAGTTTTACCAATGAAATTGAAGAGCTTTGAGCTCCTCCTTTGATAAATGTATCTCATTGCAGAACACCCGGCACCAAAGACCTATATTATACCACCATCCTTTGAAGAACTCTTTGTGAACAACAGATCAAATATCACCTTGGTGACCAATGACTTGAATGCCAGCGTCACATGGATCATAGATGGGAAGCCCACCAAAGAATACAGTGGGAAAACGATTGTGAGCTACCCCAATGGTACCAGATGGCTACACATTACTCTGACCATCACTCTTATCGAATGGAAGACAATGAAAACCTTTAGTTCTCAACTAAACTCTCAATTGGTCAGCTCTCCAATGCAGCTTAATATCGCAGCACCATCCGGTAAGTGTCTGAAACTAAACCTATCACCATTAAACACTAGTGGTCATATTCTTGGTCATTATGTAACTCAGGGCAGAGTGCAGAACATGCCAATAACAGTTTTGTTTTCTTGACAAGGTCCAACTCTTAACAAAACCCCATACACCATACAATTAATTAAACATCAAGCCCTCCTGAGACTGGGTAGCCTTTAAACGTTAACAACCACCCTGAAGGAGTACCCTCTTGTGTTTGTTGGGCCTATAGAAGACTCACCTGATGGTAACACAAAGACTAAGGAGTCCTTTTACTAAGGTGCATTGAAAAATGGCTTGCGGTAGTGTACATGCGGGTTTTTGGCGCACGCCGATCCATTTTTCAGCACGCCTGTAAAAAAAAAAAGCCAAAAATAGATGTGCAGCAAAATCAAAATTGCCACGCATCCACTTTGGGTCTGTGGCCTTACTGCCAGCCATTGACCTAGCAATAACGTCTCACACGGTAACCGAGCAGTAATGACCTACATGAGCCGCGTCCAATATGCGTGGCCGAAAATAAAGATTATTTTTTGGCCGCACATATTGGACACATACCAAAAATTAACTTACTGCAAGAGCCATGCGGTAGCCATGTGGTAAGTCCATTTTGGCACGCGTTGGGCACGCGTAGTGCCTTACGCGGCTTAGTAAAAGGGTTCCTATATTTACCAAAGTGTTGTCCCATAATCACAACATAGGTGAAAACGTTTTATAAAATGTGCTCAACAACAAAGAGTGCATGATGGGTTATGTTTTTCATGAGTTCTACTGAGGAAAGGTTTCCTTTTATTTTGCACCTCTGGGGAGAAAGGTTGTAATTTATATGGTCCTACATGTACTAGAAGGCTTCATGGTGAAATAAGTAGGTCACTAGCCTACTGTGTCCATGACCTCAGTTCAAATCCCCCCCACTGGGATTTGTTTTTCAGGTAGGCAGCTCTAACTCAGCCACCCATCCACTTTCAGTCATTAATTAGGGGGTAAAGATGACTCGGGAAAGGCAGTGGTAAACCACCCTGCTAGTAGTCTGCCAAGAAACCATCATGAAGGTGCAAGTCATTCAAGACTTGGTACTTTATACAGGGGACTAACTTTACCTACATCTACTACAGGAAAGACTCTAGTCTTTGCCCGAAAATAATCCTTGTACATTACAGCCTATGGCTGTGCTCTCATAAGAAAGAGATGTATATTCATGTTATACTTAAATTTAAGTGCGTATGATATTTGCCTCTGAAAAAGATTTCGTCATACTTCATATTCCATTGCTTGCTTCAGGCTTATACAGTGACTCTGAATGTTTCTGAGAAGTGTGGAGCCTGTTCAAGTCTAATTCTCTTCTTCTTGAAACCCCTTAGGTCAGCTCAAAGCCCCACGTGTCCACCTTGTTCCTCCACCATCTGATGAAGTTTCCACAAATTCGTTGATCTCTTTGCTTTGCTTAGTCGAAGATTTTTATCCTGAAGGCGTTTTTGTGACATGGCAGAAGAATGGCACTGAGGTCAACCGTAACGCCTCGGACGAGAGCAATACCAACTGTAATCATGAAAGTCAGCAGTGTTCCTTGATCAGTAAGATACAAATCCCAAAGAGTGATTGGCTGGCGGGGACCTCCTACACCTGTGAGGCTGCTCACATTTCATCAGAAAAGAAGGTGGCAAGTGAAAAAAATGTCTATACTGGTAAACCAACATTCTATCAATAGTGCATCTGTAGTATGTCCTTTCCTCCTCTTGTCCACAATAATTGTGATAGAAGCATTCCTGTCTCCCTTCATTAATCGCAATAATCTGTATCCAACCCATAAAGTCAAACACATAGATTATCTACTTCTGTGTATTTGCAATACGCATTAAATGATAACCCAAAAGTATTTCTGAAGATTTCATTAATTTTCTTTTCTTAGTGCAATTTTCTATAATATTTGTTTGGCACAGTATCAATTAAAAATTTGCATCTCAAACAATTATGGAGTGTCAGTACCTTATCTTAACTGTAGAAGCATTTCTAAACTACCTCCATTTCCAAAATAGCAGTCAATCCATTTTTTTAGGCCTCTTGGAATGAATAACATGAAAGCCCTGTTAGACCTTAATATTTCATGTCATTTGGCAAAACTAAATACGAAAGTGCAAAACCACTAAGAGAGAAATTTTACTGGCTCCCACTTAAGGAACGAATTGCATTCAAGATCTGCACGATTGTACACAAAATCATTCACGCATACGCCCCAATATACATGCTAAACCTCGTGGACCTACCTCCCAGAAACACCACAAGATCATCCCGCAAATTTCTCAACCTACACTACCCCAGCTGCAAAGGTCTCAAGTACAAGCAGATGCACGCCACTACCTTCTCTTACATAAGCACGCAGCTATGGAATGAATTGCCTACAGACTTGAAAGCAATCAACGAAATAACCATCTTTCGAAAATCTCTAAAAACATTCTTCTTCAACAAGGCCTACAATGAGAACATATAACCTCACTAAGTCACCGCACCAGTCCAATCAATTATGAAAACCCACCTTCTATAACTAACCAATCACTCTCTTCCTTCTTCCACCTTCCCTTCCTTTACACACTACCAACTATATCTGTCTCCCTGATATGACAATGTTTACAAATCTGTGTAAGCCACATTGAGCCTACAAATAGGTGGGAGAATGTGGGATACAAATGCAATATAATAATAATAATAATTTAGGGCCTCTTTATCATGCCGCATCAGCAACTCCCAGTGTGATAATGCCAACAAAGCCCATTCATTTTTAATGGGCTCCGTCAGCATTGCTGAGCAGAAACCATTCCGTTCCGGCGGTTTGAATAGTGAATCCAGGTACCTGGCCCGGGTAGAGAGGGGGCGGAGATGTCCTATCCGGGGGGGGGGGGCCTTTCAAACCCTCCCTTCCTTTACTAGCCCGTTTTTACGGGCTCAACGGCTAGTCTCGATTAAGAAACAACCTAACCCTAATGTGCTCTGGAGTCAAATGAGAACCTGATTCTGGACTCTTCTTGAACAGAGGTAGCTTATCAAGAAAAGAAAAGCTCACCATACGAGAAGAGAGGGTAATACGTCGCTAGCTTACAAAACCCAATGGGTTCACTATAGAAACATCCCTGCATGCAACACATGAAAAAAAAAGTGGAACAGTAAAATATTTTGAAAATAATCAGGGGCAGCTACCTTTTAGCATCATCGGCAACCCCTAGATCAATACCTATTTGTATTCACTATACAACAGATTGATAACAGGTGACTCTTGTCTTCAACAATTTGATATTATGTCTTTGAATTATAACCTCTGTGTTCTATCATTCCTACTATGTTACTCAGATGTCATGATACCTAATATTGTTTCACTTCAAGATAAACCAACCACAGATGGCATGCCACCTTACTATTATGATGAGACCTGTGATAACCTGAGTGAAATAGATGAAGATGGAAGTGTGTGGATGACGGCCTCCACCTTCATTGCGTTGTTCCTTCTGACTCTCCTATATAGCAGCTTTGTCACTATTGTCAAGGTAATTAAAGTTTGCATCAATAATCTATGCAATAAAACTTCATACCAAAGTCTGAATAATACCCTGGCTTGGGGTCTAGACAACCAACAAATTTGATTTGGGCCTAATTCAGTCATGTGGGTTGATTAAAATCACATTTGCACTGTTTCCTAGTGCAGTTGGCATGTAGTTCACATTAAATATGTAGAAACATCTCAATACATCTGTGACTAGCTTCAAAATCTATATTTACCTCAACAGGGGAGTGAAGAGCCAGTACAGTTAGGCTAGGCTTAAATAGTATTTTCTAAATCCAAACTAATTGTGCAATATCTTTACTATAAAGGACTAGGGGGCATGCGATGAAACTACAGTGTAGTAAATTTAAAACAAACCGGAGAAAATGTTTCTTCACCCAACGCATAATTAAACTCTGGATTCATTGCCGGAGAACGTGGTGAAGGCGGTTAGCTTCGCAGAGTTTTAAAATGGGTTAGACGGTTTCCTAAAGGACAAGTCCATAAACCACTACTAAATGGACTTGGGAAAAATCCACAATTCCGGGAATAACATATATAGAATATTTGTACGTTTGGGAAGCTCACCAGGTGCCCTTGGCCTGGATTGGCCGCTGTCGTGGACAGGATGCTGGGCTCGATGGACCCTTGGTCTTTTCCCAGTGTGGCATTACTTATGTACTTATGCATGGATCTTAGAAGCTAGTCACTGATATCCAACAAAAACATTGTTGTTTAAAGTTTGTTTCTTGGCTTTTATTTCTACAGTGCCCGAATCAAACCGTATTTTCTGTGGCTACAATAATCCAGGACTAAATGAGCGCCAAAGAGCAGCAACACACAACTTCTCATTCAATGCAAGCTTCCATTGTTTCCCAAATTTCTTCTAGTCCCTTCCCCAACACACGCACTCAGACCTGCATACACACACACTATAGTGGATTAAGAACACGGAGGGAACAAATAAAAAAAAAGAGGCAAAACAAAAATCAAAAGATGAAAGTAAACATAGAAAGGTCCTAAAAGTTCCTTTTATCTTTCTTTGATTGAAGTCCTGTTGATGAATTAAATGTCTTCTAGATAACTCATCCTATATAATAATTCTCACCACCAACGTTCTAATGTGGGACTGCCTGTGTTCGTGGCTCCTGGAGTTGTTGAGCAAGGCTCCGTAGCCAGGATGACGTCACTCACAGCTGATTCCAAGGCAAGGGGAGGAGTAGGAAAACACACGGAGCATGTTTCACTACTCCTTCCCCTGCCTGGGAATCAGCTGTCAGTGTGCCACTCCCTGCCACAAGCGCGGAAACAAAGAACCCCCCCTCGGCGCATCACCCAAGCCCCCAAGCACATCAAACACCCCTCCCCCCACAGCCACCCATGTCCACTGACCCTCCCCTCCCCCCTGCAGCCACCCATGTCCAGCGACCCTCCTCTCCCCCTGCCCCCGTGCAGCCACCCATGTCCAGCGGTGACCCTGCTCTCCCCCTGCCCCCCTCCAGCCACCCATGTCCAGCGACCCTGCTTTCTCACCTGCCCCTCCTTCATCCACCCAGGTTGTGTTTAACAAAATCTTTGGGGCAGGCAGGAAAGATCCATGTTCCTGCCTGCCCGCTGCTGGCACTGCTGATGCTCCCCCGATGCCGGATCACTGTTCAAAATGGCCACCGATACTTACAAGGGCGGCCTCCAAGACTTCAACGGCAGTCTCGGCGGCCACTTTCAACAGCAATCCGGCATCGGGGAAGCGTCAACAGCGCCAGCAGCGGGCAGGCAGGAACGTGGATCTCTCCTGCCCGCGCCGAAGATTTCGTTAAACACAACCTGGGTGGATGAAGGAGGGGCAGGTGAGAGAGCAGGGTCACCGCTGGACATGGGTGGCTGGAGGGGGGCAGGGGAGAGGTGAGGGTCGCTAGACAAGGGTGGCTGCAGGGGTGGTGAGGGGGGTCCTAAGACCAGAAAGGTGGGGGTGGAAGGGGGGCCTCAGACCATAAAGGGAGGGGGGAGGGGTGCACACTCACTCTCTGTCTATCACATACACTGTCTCTGAAACACTCTCTGTCTATCACACTCTACATCTCTCACACACACTCTCTCTCTCAAACATACACTCAGAGGAAAACCTTGCTAGCACCCGTTTCATTTCTGACAGAAACGGGTCTTTTTTACTAGTTGTTAATAATGCTAAGTTAAATTCTATAGGGTAATTATTCAGATTGTGATATCTAGAAATAAGTCAGTAAATCTTTTGTAATCAGCTTTGGACCAAGAAAGTATTTAGTGGAATATAAATTCTGTATTATTAGAATTAGTATTTAGCTGGGTAGGAAAGCTTCTATCTGGTTAAATCACTTTGACCAGCTATGCCCCTACTATTCAGTGCCTCTTAACCAGAGGGTGCCACTGAATATCATCAGAGACTGATGCCACCCTATGCAGTCCATGGTCAGGGTACTGTCAGGTCTCCCCCATTTCATGTCATATTCAGTCAGCTAACTGGATAAGTGCCTGGGTAAAGTTAAGACAGCAAAAAAGCTGTCCTAACATTTTCTGGGCACTTATATGGGTACTGGTCTGGATATCAACCGGTATCCCAATAAGCCCTGCTGGTCAGACATACCTGGATATTCAGTATCGGAATCTGAATAAGCTTCCACACTGAACATCTGGTTATAAAAAACCTGCAGCAGCCAGTGTTTAAAAATGGTATAGGTTTATACACGAATGATTTAATTTCACTGTCCAGATCAAAATGGATATATAAATATGTAAATATTGTTAATACTTAATACTTACAAATGAAAAACCTCAAGGATAACTTTGCTTCTGAATAAAGCATATAAACTACTTTTTTTACTTGTTAGTCAAAAAGAAGTTGATGATATCGGATCACACTGCATTGTCCTTACCAATGTGACTGCTATTTTCATAGGTAAAGTAAAAACCTCCCAACCAAGAAAATGAAGATTAAGGAACAACAAGGATGTGTGTGTCTTTCGCATCTTCCCTTTTGCCTCTGTTCTTCCTAAGTTGAAAGCAGAGGATCTTTATTTCTGGATAGCAGTAGAACCTGAGGAGAACTCTCCAAGATGCTGAATGTTTGCAAAATTTCAGAATATCCACTTTAACTAAGGTGATGCTCTTGTTAAGTATAAGACTGGGTAATGTTGAAGTGACCAACTAATCGTTGGACTCCAAAGGCTAGATGTCATCAAGCTCAACCTTCTTTTCATTAAGGTCTACTCGGAGAGATTTTTGATTGTAAACTGAGAACTCTCCAAGGTGCTGAATGCCTGCAAGTTTCTGAATATCTTTTTTTAAGAAAAAAAAAACAGTATAATGCTTTCGTAAGCACATAACCAGGTAATGTTGAAACCAACTTTTGGTTGGAGACATAGAACCGTCCATCTGAGATGACATCTCAAGTGACAGACTGAATATTGTTGCAATCCAAACAGCAATGCTATGGTGCACTCTGCATAGAAATTCAGCATTGTTCACTCTTCGGATAGCAGTACTGAATATCCATTCTTAATTTAACTGTGCTGGCTGATTTTGGTGTTAAACTATTTACCCAAATATTTTCATTAAAAAATGCAGACAGGACATGGGATTTTTTTTTAATTTACCAATTTTTATTAGCGGCTGTATACAATTCAACACAATTTTCAACCATTTTCTTTTTCCAGGCTTTTTCAACCCCTTATCCCTCACCGCCCTTGCCATGGGATTATTTCCTCTCGCCTTCTCACCCCTTCCATCACCACCATTCCATTCATCTCACACATTCATTAGACAAGTTGTACAGCCCCCCCCCCCCCCAACAACAACAAAAAGAAATTCTCTCACAGTTATCATGTTTCTCCTGTCTCATAGCTGTAAGCTTTTCCATAAGAAAACAACAGGGCAATCGATCTACAAACTCCAAGATGGAAAACAGGCAAAGCAGATACGTATATAAATTTTTAAAAAATAAATATAGATCATAATATAGTTAGCAAGCCCGACACAGGCCGTGTTTCGCCCAACTGGGCTACATCAGGGGCTATTTGTTGAGCTCACAATTGTGTAGTGGAAGATTGCACACCTTAGCAGATGGCACTTTGAAAAGAAGAATCATTCAAAAACCTTGAATCAACATTTGCGGCAATAAGATTGTGAATGAAAACAAGCCCCCCTCCCCCCCACCCACCACCAACAAAAAAAAAAAAGAAATTCTCTCACAGTTATCATGTTTCTCCTGTCTCATAGCTGTAAGCTTTTCCATAAAACCTACATGAAGGAGCCTTGCTTGGCACTGCAGAACAGTAAGCCACTATTAAAAATTTCAGTCCTAAAATACAAAATATATACGCAGTGCAACCTAGACAGATGATACTGTGATATTACATTGTACCAACATACTGAAAATCAGGACAAGTATAAAAAGTAAGACCATGGTCCCTTATTTTCCACTTTCATGATTTCTAACTTTATGTATCTGTGGATAAGATCTGCAACTGTTTGTATGATATCCAAGGCATAGGGCTACCATTAAAGCATGAAATTTCACCACTGGTCCCATTTTACACAATAGGACCTAGTTACTAACTGGAGTTAATAGTGGAAGAGTACATCTTAATGGTCAACCACGTTGATAGCGTCCCCCCTTAATGTAAATATTTGGCTTTATGTCCGAGACTTAATGTAAATGTTTCACTTTTTGCAATCTTCCAACTCCTGTTCCTTCAAACCATTTTAAGGTAGATGTATATTGTGAAATGGAAATGATATGATATATTCTGTGTGTAACCTATATTATTAATCTCATTTTATCTGTTTGTTATGGAATGTTTTGCTGTGTTGAAATAAATTGGCCTTGATGAGAAAGAGTTTGTGCTTATTGGAGGAACCTCCAGAAATCTGGATCCAGAAGATAAGAGTGATGAAATGTCTACAGTTAATAGATACTAGTCTCAAAAAAAAACAGAAGATTGAGCAGCAAGACACAAGTTTCACCCTTACTCTGACCATTTGACATGGAGGAGTAGCCTAACAGCAGGCAAAGAATGAAGGAAATCAGATTCACTTATTCGGTTGTCAAACAAAACTACACATGAATCAAAAAACACATTGAAAGGAACTTACTAATGTCCTTAAAGTACTGAGAGGAAAAGCTTCATACTTCCGTTGCTCTACTGGGTATATTTCCCTAAACTGTACTCTGTACTGGAGCAATCCGGTCAAAAAGTAAATCACAAGCTGAAAAACCTCTCTTGTTTTACCTCAAAAAGTTATCTGCGAAGTTGTAATTTAAATCAAATATGAACTTATCTGTGCTGTAAGCTGTTGCGTTACTGCTCTCACTTGCTAGGTGCCCATTTCAGGGGGGGGAAAGCACTTACCTTCACCCATTGAGTACACAGCAGCAGCTCTTGAGATACGCCCTCCCTTTCCTGGGGAATGTATCCAGCAATCTAGACCTCCGCCTCCACACTTGTGCAGTAACTCTTGAAGCAGGACTCAGTTCAGAGCAGGAAAAGATTTCATACCAACTCCATCCGCAAACAAAATCCTCTCACTTTTTGGGGAACAGTTCCCCAATTACCCTCACTACCCCCTTCGTTTGGTAGCAAAGTTCTGCTTTCCCTTATTTATTCAGGTTTACCTTTAGGCCAGGTCCACTCAGCATTCCACAAAGTTCAGTTCTACTTTTAGCAAAATTTCACCCAGCCTTTAGCAAAGTTCAGTTTTCAGCCAAATGCAGCTCAGTCTTAGGAAAATTGAGTTTCACAAAAAAAAAAAAACTCCCCAAAGGAAGAGGGAGAAATTATATGAACTAGGAACATCACACCTTTCCTACTCCAGCACTTCCAGCAGCTCTGTCCCAAGCAGGGCTGGTAGCACACCTCCCTCTTCACAGTACAAACACCTGTGGCCTCTCATGTGCTGGAGAGGTTTTTCCAGTCCATGCCGGCTGTCTCCCCTAGGACTGGCAATTCAGCAGGCATGTCCAGCTCCTGCTCTTTGTAATCCATTAGTTCAGGCAACTCAGCTTCCTCCTTTTTCTCTTCATCCCTCTCCTGCTCCTGCTTCAGAATGTTCAGAAAATCTCCCCTCCTCCCTTCACAGCTAGGAGGAATCCGGCATTGATTAGTCAGCCATGGGAACCGGGCGTCCTCCTGGCTGTTCCTCCCCCTGCTGGTAACTGGGGGAAATGGCTCCCTATTCCCCGGGCTGTCTTCCCTCCCGCTTTTGCTGAGAATCCCTCCCGGGTTTTTGGGCCCACCCCTTTCTCCAAGTCCCCTAGGGAATTCTGGATGTTGTAGTTCTGGGGGAGGGGGCCCTGCCTTTGACTATATCCCCGTTTACCTGCCTTATTACACACTACAAAAATTAAAATATTTTTGTACAGCTAGAAATGTCATGCGCTGGGGGTGGGAGCTACTGCAGAAGCCCAGAGGTAATTCCATTTTAGCAAGTGGTAAGCCCGCCTTGGGCTTACCGCTGCTTTGTAAAAGGGCTCCCCTAAGTAGGTGCACACATGCTGAACACCAATCCTGCAACAGTATCTGTGTGTCAAGATGCAATAATGGTAAACTAGTGTAAGTCAGCGCCAATGCATGTAAAGTTAAGCAAAACAGTGATTCCAGGTCAATGGCAGTCATAAATGTTTGCATTTAAGCATGTCATGAACTGCACATAACATACTAGAATGGAGGAATGGCCTAGTGGTTAGAGTGGTGGACTTTGGTTCTGAGGAAGTGAGTTCGATTCCCACTGCAGGCACAGACAGCTCCTTGTGACTTTGGGCAAGTCACTTAACCCTCCATTGCCCTGGGTACAAATTAAGTACCTAAGCCGCATTGAGCCTGCCATGAGTGGGAAAGTGCAGGGTACAAATAAAAAAAATACTCTTCTATAAATTACACACAAAATTTGGAGATATATACTCCTTTGTAGTTATGCACCAAAGGGGTCTTTTACTAAGGCGCGATCTATGCATTAAAATTGGGCACATGCTAAACGTTAGAGATGCCCATAGGAATGCATTGGTGTCTCTTACGTTTAGCGCGTGCCCAATTTTAATGCGTAGTAAAAACATGATCGTGCCTTGGTAAAAGGGGGGTCTAATATCCTTCTGAACTGTTTTATAGAATAGAACATAGTTCATGTGGAGCGGCATTTTCAATATGACATTTAAATCTGACTTTGGATGTTTTTTTTCTCTAAATGTCCCAAATTTGAATAGAAAATACAGCCATTTCTGAAACAGCAAAATATCTCTTTTTTTTTTTTTTCATGGCCACATGCTAGATGTTAATGTGCTCTGTGCATTTATGTCTTTGGCCCATTTAAAAAAAATGTCCAAGTGAAAACCTTAGGAGGCACTGCAGTTGACTTCATATAAAGGCTTCCAGGCACACATCACACTGTTACCCCCTTATACTGCATGGGAGCCCTCCAAAACCCACCAAGAACCTACAGTAGCCCTTATGAACATAAGTACATAAGCACCGCCATACTGGGAAAAGACCAAGGGTCCATCAAGCCCAGCAGCCTGTCTCTGACAGTGGCCAATCCAGGCTTCAAGAACCTGGCAAAACCCATTAAAAAAACTGATTTTTAATAATGTTCAATGGACTTTTCCCTCAGGAATCTGTCCAAACCCCCTTTAAACTCCGTAAGGCCAGCCGCTGCCACCACATTCTCCGGCAACGAGTTCCAGAGTCCAACTACACGCTGAGTAAAGAAAAACTTTCTCCTGTTTGTTTTAAATCTACCATATTCTTGCTTCATCTTGTGTCCCCTGGTTTTGTTGTTGTTTGAAAGTGTAAACAACCGCTTCACATCTGTCCGCTCTACTCCGCTCATTATCTTGTAGTCTTCTATCATATCACCCCCTCAGCCTCTTTTTCTCCAAGCTGAAGAGCCCTAACCTTCTCAGTCTTTCCTGATAAGGAAGTCATTCCATCCCTTTTATTATTTTCGTCGCCCTTCTCTGCACCTTCTCCAATTCCTTTATATCTTTTTTGAGGTGCGGCGACCAGAATTGGACACAATATTGATAACATCCTTGTGTTTGTTTTCCATCCCTTTCCTAATGGCTGCAGATGTCGCCTACATGTAGGCACAGTAGATTTTGGAGGGCTCACACTTTCTACCACAAGTGTACCAGTTAGATTGGGTTACGAGCCATCAGCAATGCATTGTGGTGGGTGTAGGGTATTGGGCTACGTGATTGCAGTAGCTTCTGTTAAATGCTCACGCTGTTGGTAGTTGGTAGGCTCTGCTCCCATGGTGCGTTTCCCCCTGCTAATTGGGTCAGAGTGTGCCCTGTTTTGTTTCCGGTAGTCCATGAGGTAGTGGCCATTTGTGTAAGCCAGTTTTAGATCCCTTTCATGTGTACCACATTAGAGAACTTAGTTATTACCTTGAATGTTGCTGAAAGAAGGCATTGTACACCATTCTGCCAACTCTGACCTACTGCTAATCTCAGTACCAGTGAGACTCTTTGCCAGTAGGGCACAACCTCTGATCTGCAGTTAACTGTGAGTAAACATGCTTATTCAAATAAAGGACTTTTTCAAAGAGATTAGTCTTCAGCTGTCAACTGGTGTGCCAAGATTATACAGCAGCAACAAGTCCTACAGGCCTGCATGTATGCAGATCCCTGGAGCACTTTTAGTGGGTACTACAGTGCACTTAAGGCAGGTGGACCCAGGCCCATACTCCCCCCATCTGTAACACTTGTGCTGGTAAATGGGAGACCTCCAAAACCCACTGTACCCACATGTAGTTGCCCCCTTCACCTCTAAGAGCTACGGTAGTGTTGTACATTTGTGGGTAGTGGGTTTTTGGGGGGGGGGGCTCAGCACCCAAAGTAAGGGAGCTATGCATATGGGAACGTTTTCTGAAGTCCACCACACCGACCCCTAGGGTGTCCAGTTGGTGTCCTGGCATGTCAGGGGGGCCAGTGCACTATGAATACTGGCTCCTCCCACGACCAAATGCCTTGCATTTGGCTAGGTTTGAGATCGCCGGGCCCGGTTTCCATTATGACCAAAAACCAAACCCGGCCATCTCTAAAGCCGCCCCAAATGCTGACATTTGGCTGGCTCCAACCGTATAATCGAAACAAAAGATAGCCGGCTATCTTTTTCGATAATACGGTTCTGCCACCGCTTTTCGCCGCCAGCTATATAGATGGCCGGCCATCTAGTTAGCCGGCGCCGTTCGATTATGCCCCTCCATGTATGCACAATTATAGAATTGCCCTTCACAACTGTACGTCCTTCAGGGATGGGGAACTACCTGGTGTACCTGAATGAAACTTACCTTGAGCTACAACTGATAGGTATAAGCCTGATCCAAAACCCCTTCCCCTCACTCATTTACATTTCCTGTATGCATAAATTCTAAATCAGAAGCTCATAATACCGATAAAACTTTTCTTGGCAAAAAAACAGAGAATGCAGAGCAGCCATTCACGAGAATCTTTATTCATATCACTTCAGAAAAAAAATACCAAAGGGTCCCAGCCTCACACTTTCTTGGTGAAAAGTTTAGTTTTGCTTAAAACTTGATATACCGTTAACATGGAGTATAGCAAAGTGGTTTACAACACAGACAGATAACATTGGGACACCAAAACAACAGGGGACACAGGCCAGTGGGGTAAATGAGGACAAGCCAGGTGCTCCCACCTCTCCTGCAACAAGATTGAATACACCCAAAGCTTGGCCTCTACTTTACCTCTTCCCCAAAGACCCGGGCAAATGAGCGTCTTGAGGTTGCTATTAAAACAGATACTAGAAGAAGATAAAAGGCAAAAAGCTCCATTGTATAGAAGCTAGAAAAAAAGAATGCAACACAACGGGTTCCCACCAGTCTAAAGGTGGAAGATGGAGGAACAAACAACATGAGGTCAAGCCTGTCAAATAGTTCAATGAAGCAAGCAGTAGAAACACATAAAACAAATACATGTTGCATCTTGCTTGAATAAAGGTCTTGACCAATAAGCTCCTAGTAATGTCCAAAACATCATTTGTTCCACTTACAGGCTTATTTTCGAAAGAGAAGGGTGCCCATCCTTCGACACAAATTGGGAGATGGGCATCCTTCTCCCAGGGTCGCCCAAATTGGCATAATCGAAAGCCAATTTTGGGCGCCCTCAACTGCTTTCTGTCGCGGGGACAAACAAAGTTCACAGGGGCGTGTCTGAAGCCTAGCAAAGGCGGGACTGGGGTGTGCTTAACACATAGGCATCCTCGGCCGATAATGGAAAAAAGAAGGGCGTCCCTGACGAGCACTTGGCCAACTTTACTTGGTCCATTTTTTCTTGTGACAAAGCCTCAAAAAGATGCCTGAACTGACCAGATGACCACTGGAGGGAATCGGGGATGACCTCCCCTTACTCCCCCAGTGGTCACTAACCCCCTCCCACCCTCAAAAAAAACTTTAAAAATATTTTTTACCAGCCTCTATGCCCGCCTCAAATGTCATACCAAGCTCCCTGACAGCAGTATGCAGGTCCCTGGAGCAGTTTTAGTGGGTGCAGTGCACTTCAGGCAGGTGGACCCAGGCCCATCCCCCCTACCTGTTACACTTGTGGTGGTAAATGTGAGCCCTTCAAAACCTACCAGAAACCCACTGTACCCACATGTAGGTGCCCCCCTTCACCCCTTAGGGCTATGGTAGTGGTGTACAGTTGTGTATAGTGGGTTTGGGGGGGCTTAGCACACAAGGTAAGGGAGCTATGCACCTGGGAGCAATTTATGAAGTCCACTGCAGTGCCCTTTAGGGTGCCCGGTTGGTGTCCTGGCATGTGAGGGGGACCAGTGCACTATGAATGCTGGATCCTCCCATGACCAAAGGGCTTGAATTTGGTCGTTTCTGAGATGGGCGTCCTCGGTTTCCATTATCGCCAAAAACCAGGGATGACCATCTCTAAGGTCAACCTAAAAGTTGAGATTTGGGCATCCCTGACCATATTATCAAAACGAAAGATGGCCGCCCATCTTGTTTCGATAATACGGGTTTCCCAGCCCCTTCACCGGGACGTCCTGCGCGAACGTCCTCAGGAAAATGTGGGCAGGGGCCCCATTCGATTATGCCCCTCCACGTACCATAATAGTCAAAATCAGAACACAGGCTTCATTTGAGCTACTACATGGACTCTTCCCCTCTCTCTGTCTCTCTCATGATGAGTTCTGTAGTACCAGCACATAGTGATGGTTAACAGATAAGGAATGTTTGACCCATTGATCCTGCCCAGTTGCCTCTACTTGCTGCATTACAGTAGATGCTACTCAACAGTCTTCTCACCAGTCTCTATATCTGTCCCAAGCATGCTTGAATTGTGCCATCACCATCCTCGATTTGTAGATGAGCAGAATGTTCAATGAAACCATAGACTTATGAAGGCCCCTCCCCCACCAGCCAACACTCAATAAATAACAGAAGCAGTTGTTGCCTAAAATGTGAAGTCAAGAACAATGGATTCTGTTAAAGATGAATAAAATAATCATGATTAAGAACCCGAGCCTAGGCCCAACCCATTATTAAACTGGTTTCTCTTGGCTGTAGTTAAGTGAGTCAACTGCCTACATCACATAGAAGGTAAAAATAATAAAACACCAAAATCCTCAAGATTGACTGATTCATTGACCACTGCATCAGACCCTTGGAATAGTCAGGTTGGTGTCAGTGAGCTACAACTCCCCAGTAACCAACCGAAATCCCTTCTGGCAGGTTGGTTGTGTCATGACAATGACCGCATACTAAACAAAATGTCCATAGAGGCCAGATGTTAGGGCAAAAGCTTTTTTTTTTAGTTTAATTTTGCCAGATGTGCCATATATAGGATTAAATGGGGTCTTACATGCTCATCTATCTAGGTAAGTGGAGAAACATTGAAGAAATGTACATGGATCAGCAGTGGAGTGGAGGTATCCTGCAGCCCTCCAGCATTACAGTTTGACAACCCATGGACTACTGGCCCCTAATGCTCGAGTGTGTTAAGCAGTTAATGAGGGAAACAGTGCATGCATGCTGCTACCACACACCCATAATGGCTCGATACTTAGCAAGTACCAATTCTTGCAAAAACTGACAAGTATGGAATGTGGTGGGGATTGGACATGGGCTTAACATGTGGTGGCATGGTACTGGACATTAACTGGAAACAGAGCAGATAACATTGGAGTTGTTGATGTCACCTCTATAGGTGAGATTAAGTGCATCTGCATTACCTATATGAACTGTACAGAAAAATGATGGGCTTTGCCATTACAGTACATTATTTAGCAATTACCTCGCTGTAACTGCTAAATTTATGTCTGAAAAAAAGCTTGGAAAGTAAGTATCCTTCTAGTTACTATCATGGTAATATTCAGCCCAATGCAGCAGTGGGGTGTTTTTTTTTTTAATATTGACTTTCGGATATTCAATGCTGGTCATGCCAGGTACCCACACTGAATATCCAGACCTCAGGCCACCCAGGAAAGTTATCTGGCTACCACAGATTGGGAGGTTAATGGAGTTATCTTGAATGTTAAATGAAAATGCTATATGAAATCATTCGATCTACCAATGAATCCCACTTCATATCCACCCGATGTCACCGTTATTCCACCAGTGTCAGATTATTCCCTTGGGGAACATGTTTTCACTTGAAAACATTAAATATAGGTCATAAATACTTGCTCCTAGTGCCCAGATCATGTTAGAAATCACCTTAATCCAGGAATAGGATCAATATTGTTAATTGTTTTCATATCTAAATGCAATGTACGATTTATTTTCTAACTCTTTTGCATATACAATACCTCTCCATCGCCTAGCTGAAGAAAAAAAGTTTCAACTCCATGCCTCATGAGTCAATCATCCATTCTGTTGCTAAATTCTTCTGGTCTCACACTAATGGGCTCAGTAAACAGAGTTTTACAGGAACTTGCTACGGTTGATGAGGTAGAAATCAACACAAGCCATCTGCCGTTCTTGTTGCTATTATGGTTAACCGTAGGGAGGGGGAGGAGGCAGCCGACGGCAGCCATCATGAACCCAGAGCTTTTGCCAATATAAGTACTGTGAGTTGGTCACCCTTCCAGGGTCCGGCCAGGGCTGACCCTGCTTAGCTTCCTCCACACACACAGGGTCACTGCTGGGCTCTAGCCTTCTAGGTAACTCACAGGATTCTGTCTCAAACACTGGAGAGCTTTCTGCCTCCTCTTCTCCCTTCACAAAATGCTCAACACCAGGCTTCTTATAATTAAGGGTTTTATTAATGGCCATTTAACATACTCCTCATGGCTTGTTTCTTCTTTAACATAAACATTTCTTCAAGTCCAACATAACAAAAAGGCACTTTTACTCAGAGCCTGCTACTTAAACCCTTCTCAAACTTAAGACAGTTCCTCAAACTCAAACAGTCAAACACAAGCATCTACTGTCCTTCTCCAGCTGTCACCTTTTCCACAGAGAGCTTCCCCAGTGTTTCCATCTACCCCCTACAGCTTTCCACCACTCTCTTAATAAAGCTGCCTGCAACCCTCTCACACCTGGTTCAATTTCCCAATCAACTGCTGGCTTCTCACTCTCCTGCCTAGAGTCCTCCCCCTGACTCGGATCCCCTTGCTGCTGCAGTGCGTTCTGGACCTTGTAGTTCCCTGCCTCTTCACAGTACATAAGTATACTGATACACTGATGTTCTCAATGCATTGGACTGTGAAACTCTACTGCCACCTCTGGTACAGTCTCTAGACACACATTCATTGACAACAAAAAAAAATGAGTTTTCATGGATTTAATTCTTAGGCTGATGTCAAGAAAACCAAACTGAGGCTAAAGCCTTGTTTTCCAATGAAGATACAGGAGATTCAAGGAGATAAGTTGGTGGCAGAGGAAAGTCAAACTCAGGTCCTAGGATCTCTCTTGAATCATTCTCCAGAACCTTCTGACAGACTGCTCTACCTCCCTCGACATGAGACCCACCAACTCCTTTTATTTCTCCTGGCCTTACTCTTCTCTATAAACCCACATAGGATTATCTTTCTCAATCCATGATATAACTTATCAAAATCAGTGAATACTGGAGAACACGTCAATAGAAATAGATTAATATGGCCTTCAGATGAAAAAATAAATTCTATCACAGAATAAGCAATGGTGGCCTCGTATGGTCATAATAGATTTCAGTCTGTTCTTTCCTCTTCTGTAGATTTAGCCACAAAATTTCCATTTAAAGAGACCTTAAACCCAGTTCACCATTACTCCGTCTCTAAGTTACAACTTGTTCAACAATGAACTTCTTTGAATATGCAGTAATCGACGATCCTACGGATAGTGATATAGGCTCGTGGTTAAAATACAAAAACATTAACAAAAGATTCCCTGCTTCCTTCAGGTAAGCAGACTGAAATTCTGCCCTCTTACACTTATGTGACCTTGAGTTCCGGGCAAAAAAGTTAGTTTGTCACCTGGTTGCGAAATTGATCTTTAAATCATATTATTTTTTCTGTACAGTGCTAAGTACACTGGCAGAGCTACAGAGATGAGCCCAGCAGGAAGAGCATGGATAAAATGATCACGTAAAGGTGAAAATCATCCATGCCCTTAAATAATGTCTCCAGTGCAAGTTCAAACCCCGATATTAGCAGGACAGATGTGTACAAAAAGCCTAAACGGTTTCTGCCCATCCGTACTGCCATCACTGATGATGAAAGACCTGATCTGCTGCACAGTCTGTTCAATGCCTTTCATCAGCATTAAATCAGTTTGAAAAAGCACAAATCCAGC
This sequence comes from Microcaecilia unicolor, assembly GCF_901765095.1. NCBI lineage: Eukaryota > Metazoa > Chordata > Amphibia > Gymnophiona > Siphonopidae > Microcaecilia > Microcaecilia unicolor. The sequence continues at coordinate 29,904,061 of NC_044044.1, forward strand.
CTCGGATGTGACTCCAAGCTGTCACCACACGATGTCTTCCTCAGCCTGTTGTTCAGTAGAACAGGCTTCCCATCAGCAGTGGGTTACATTACATGCTCTACTTCTGGGTTAATTAAAACAAGAGTGAAAATAGCTTCTCACCACATCCTGTCAGATGGTAAATTTGTAAGCTCACTTATGACCTCATCCTGCAGGGAAACGTGTCTTTGGGGACTCTCAGAGCAGAAAAGGGTAGCCGGGTAGAGTCCTGGTCCGTTTCTTATGCCAGTTAAAGTCTTTTCACTTTTCTGAGCCACAGAGGACTCTTATGACTCAGCTTGTTTGCAACCATGCCAAAGTGGCCTCTAAATCAATGATCTATGGGAGGCAGAGAAAGATCACAAATGGCCAGTGCTTGACTGGGAGACCTGCAAAGAATGTTCTGCCCCCTGAGCTATTACTTACTTACTTACTTATTTATTTATTGCATTTGTATCCCACATTTTCCCACCTATTTGCAGGCTCAATGTGGCTTACATATTGTTAACATAATCATTAATGACCCACAGTCCCAAGATGTAACCATCTCCCAATAAATCACCTTCTTAATTCCAATGTTGAGTTATTAGAGATTTTAAGTCCATCTCTGATTATAACCTGCCATGTCTAGCACCCCAGATTAGCTAAAGTATTAAGATGCAGGATACATATTGGCCTGGCAAGACATCAGCTGTATGTTAGAAATTATGCCCAACAAGGAGGGGCATAATTGAACGAAAACGCCTATCTCCATGGGCGTTTATCTCCGAGAACGGGTCCGTGAAGGGGCGGACCGAACCGTATTTTGGGAAAAAATAGACGCCCATGTTTTATTCAACAATGTGTGAGCTGGGCGTTTTTGTTTTTCAGCGATAATAGAAAATGAAAGCGTCCAGCTCAAAAACGAATAAATCCAAGACATTTATTCGTGGGAGGGGCCAGGATTCGTAGTGCACTGGTCCCCCTCACATGCCAGGACATCAACCGGGCACCCTAGGGGGCACTTTTACAAAACCAAAAAAACAGGTAAAAGAGCTCCCAGGTGCATAGCACCCTTCCCTTGTGTGTTGAGCCCCCCAAATCCCCCTCAAAACCCACTGCCCACAAGTCTACACCATTACTATAGCCCTAAGGGGTGAAGGGGGGCACCTACATGTGGGTACAGTGGGTTTGGGGGGGTTGGACGACTAATAAGCATTAAGCAGCACAATTGTAACAGGTAGTGGGGATGGGCCTGGGTCCACCTGCCTGAAGTCCACTGCACCCCCTAACTCCTCCTCCAGTGACCTGCATACTGCTGCCAGGGAGCTGGGTATGACATTTGAGGGTGAAAATAAAAATGTGTGAAACATCATTTTTTTGTGGTGGGAGGGGGTTAGTGACCACTGGGGGAGTCAGGGGAGGTCATCCCCGATTCCCTCCAGTGGTCATCTGGTCATTTAGGGCACTTTTTGGGGCCTTATTCGTGAAAAAACAGGGTCCAGGAAAAGTGTCCTAAATTCTAGCTAAAAACGCATACTTTTTTCCCATTATCAGTGAAATGCGCCCATCTTTGTTCGGCAGATAACCACGCCCCAGTTCCGCCTTCGCCACACCTCTGACACACCCCCATAAACTTTGTCCGCATCCGCGACGGAGTGCAGTTGAAAACGTCCAAAAATCGGCTTTCGATTATACCGCTTTATTCGTTTTTGTGAGATAAACGTCCATCTCCCGATTTAGGTCGGAACTTGGGTGTTTTTCTCGTTCGATTATAAGCAGGATGGTCTTCCAAGACCATCATGGAGAGATTGAAAATTTGGCTGTGTTTATCAGTGGTTGTGTCTACTATTATCTATGCATGCAAAACCTGTAAGCAGACAGATAAGTTGACAGACAGCCTAGATGTCTTTCACCAGTGCTGCCTCAGACAAATCTTCAGGGTCACATGGAAAGACCATATGAAAAAATGAATCCATCCTAGAGAAAGCAGACATAGCAGTACTTAGGGATATTGTAACAGAGAGACGCATCCATTTCACAGGGCATATCCTCAGGCTACCACACAATCACCAAGCCAGAGTAGCTATGCAATGGGCTCTTCAGCTTGGAGAAGAGACGGCTGAGGGGAGATATGATAGAGGTCTATAAAATAATGAGTGGAGTGGAATGGGTAGATGTGAAGCGTCTGCTTATGCTTTCTAAAAATACTAGGACTAGGGGGCATGCGATGAAGCTACAAAGTAGTACATTTAAAATGAATCAGAGAAAAGTTTGGTGTAATTCAACTCTGGAATTCGTTGCCAGAAAATGTGGTAAAGGCGGTTAGCTTAGCAGAATTTTAAAAAGGTTTGGACAGCTTCCTAAAGGAAAAGTCCATAGACCATTATTACATTGGACTTGGGGGAAAATCCACTATTTCTGGGATAAGCGGCATAAAATGTTTTGTACTTTTTTGGGATCTTGCCAGGTATTTGTGACCTGGATTGGCCACTGTTGGAAACAGGATGCTGGGCTTGATGGACCTTTGTTATGTCCATTATGGCACTATTTATGTACTTATGTACTTAGAAAGAGGCAAAAGAGGAAGGGATTGGCAAAGCATATTCAAATGGAACTAGGGGTATTGGGAATCACTTGAGATGAAACACAAATCATTGCATAAAACTGCAACAATTGGAAACTGCTAGATGCCCAATGCTCCAAAAGGAGGATATACTCCCTCCCCAGAAGGAACAACCATAGTCCTAGTATGGTAATGTAGTAAAAGATAACAGAGAAAGGCCAACATAGCCCATTGAGTCTGCCCAGAAAGCTTGTGGAGTTGTATCTGCCCCACAATGCAGTTTCTGTTCCCCATGCTTGCATTGTTGGGATTGCACCTACCCCACGGGTCAGAATACGTTTCCCCATGATTTCGTAGAAGTGCAAAAATCATTATATAGCTAAAGTGTTCTATGCTTGGTTTATATCCTGCCCTATCACAGTTTAATATGTGTATCACAGATCTTAATCTGATCAAACCTGAATCAAAGGCCCGAAGCCATCAATATGGGTTCTATCTATCGGAGATGTGCACTGCATTTCATCAGCCAAGATTAAAGACCGTGTCCCTGGATCCTGGAACAGAGTGTGCAGTGACTCAGCTGGTGTGCAGCCTGGATGATTCAAGACAACCACTGAGAAAGATAATTCCACCCTAGTTCAGGATATCTGAGGCTGACGCGGCAGACTTTTTTTTAACTGATTGGCAAGATTTTGTCAACCAATACCCCTGGACAATACCTATCCATGGTGCTATCCCAAGTTGAAGGTCATATCTGATAAGAAATCACATATATGACCGTGCAGGGACACAGCCAGAGCTATCTCCGAGACACCACCTCGAAGTATCATCTCCTGTAACCAGCCTTCCCCGCTTACCCCATTACCATCATGAAGAAAAAGTCTCCACTGACACCTAAAGATTCCATGTTTTAAGTTCTATGATCACATTTACACCCGAGTTAGGTAGATGGCTTTTGCCAGAATTTGAAGGGTGTGTGGTAATCAAAGGTACGATGCCTGCTTTCATTAGATCTAAGTTCCTGTATTAGACTTTATAGGAATTAGTGCTAGGAATTCTTAAAAACTGTCCTAGAAATCTTTACTTCTGTTTGCCATTTATCTGTTTTGCTTTGTTGACTAAACCATTGCTTTTTATACTTCTAATCAGGGCTTTTTTTGAGGGGGTACTTGGGGGTACTGAGTACCAGCACCTTTTTCATTGTCTGCTAAAATTGACCCATGGTCCCAAGTTTTAATGAAAGAGCTCAGGCCCAACACACCAATTCTGCCTTGTCATAGGTTCTGTGACTGGTTGCAGGGGGCCTGGCCATTGTGGGGTGGGTCACTCACTGATCACCCCACCCCTGAAGGGTGGCCTGGCATTTGAGTACGGCACCTTTTACACTAGAAAAAACGCACTGCTTCTAATGGATTTGGGGCATTTGAGATCAGCTCTTAGTGTGTTTATCATCTAGGCTAAGTGCCATCGTCTATACACCTCTCTGAACACCTTGGGGTGTCATTGTTTCCCTCACAATCCTCTTGCTTTTTAGAGACCCACTACGTACACTTCAATCCTTTCTGAATTCTCTTTAAAAAACCGTTATCAGCTCTGAAAGCATCCATTTAGACATGGTTTGAAACTGAAAAGCTAAATATCCTAATTCAAGATCTCAGAGCAAATATTGCATGGAAAAAAAAACTTGAGTACAAGTTTCCGAGTTTGTTAATCACTTGAAATACTGCCCAGCAGAAAACCATCGAGTCGCTTTACAATATACTATACAGTTACTTTCTGAACGTTGCTCACACCACTTAAAACAGAGACGCCCAGAGAAGAATAATGAAGAATTCGACATTTCCTCAAATATACTTCTCCCTCATCCTCCAAACCTGGAGCACCAGACTGGTCCATAGGACACGGCCTGTCCACTTCCATCGATCTGAAAATCTCCAGGCTCCTATAGGGTTACTCCTACCACTCAAACACCAATATTCCCCAGAAGGGACGTGGCACGTCATTCAGGTTTCTGAACGTGACCATGAACCAGATTCATGATGATCACAGAAATAAACTCTACTCTTGTGAAAGCATTTTTACATAGTAACATAGCAACATAGTAGATGACGGCAGAAAAAGACCTGCATGGTCCATCCAGTCTGCCCAACAAGATAAACTCATATGTGTATACCTTACCTTGATTTGTACCTGCCTTTTTCAGGGCACAGACCATACAAGTCTGCCCAGCAGTATTTCCCGCCTCCCAACCACCAGTCCCACCTCCCATCACCGGCTCTGGTACAGACCGTATAAGTCTGCCCTCTACTATCCTCGCCTCCCAACCACCAACCTCTCTTCCCCCACCTGCTCCGCCACCCAATTTCAGCTAAGTTTCTGTTTGGGGAATCCCTTCAGAAGCTGCACCTCCTCGGGAACAAAAGATCTCCTTTCTCCATCCATTCAAATTTCCCAACCTTAACCTCAACAGCTAAACCAGAATCCAGCTCTGTCATCAAAATGAGACAAAATAGGAACCTTATTGGGGGGGGGGGGAAGAGATTAATATTCAGCCTGCAGCTGTCAGTGTTTTGTTGAAAGCTATGAGCCACTGGCTGAATTTACTCAGATATTCAGTTGCAGGCCGTACCCAGGAATAAGGTGACCATTGGGAGTTGCTGGTTTGTAAGTTAACCAGATAAGTTATCCAGACAGTGCCCAGGTTATTCCTGTCTCCACCCAGACTCTGCCCTGAGCTAACCCGGTACTAATAGTGTCGTGGCTATCTGCCTGTATTTTCGGGGGCTCTATCTGGTTATGTGCTGCTGAAAATCTGAGTAAGACCCAGTCAGCACTACTTAACACATAGGTGCCTCTTTTACACCATTCGGTATCACTGACCATTGGGTTTCTTTTTCCAGCCTGCTCGCTGAGGGAATTGCTTAACCCTCTACAAAGCATAGGAAGATAATAAAGGAAGTAATCTTGCAAGACAGATAAAGACCATATGGCCCGTCAAGCCCAGCCTAATCATACCGTTTACCTGCTTGTCCCACACTTTTTTGGATTCAGATATAGTCTTCGTCTCCACCACCTCCACAAGGAGGCCGGTCCATGCATTCACCACCCTTTCTGTGAAGCCCACTTGCTCCTGCTTCTCCAGGTGGCATCTTCAAAATGGTGGTGACCCACCCCTGGGATGCACTGGGTGGGGCCTATAAGATAGAAGGCAGTTTCTCCCTTATATGGTAGGATGCTGCCATTTTGAAGGTGACACCTGGAGAAGCAGAAGCGAGTGGGCAACCTACTTCCTACAAGATATGGGGGTCGGGAGTGGGCTACTTCTAGACCACCAGGACAATTTGTGATTGAGGGGAGGGGAGCCAGGGGGGGCCACTTGACCACCAGGGTATTTGTTTGCAACTGGGGGGGGGGGGGGGGAAGGAGCTGGGGGAGTGCCTGGACCAGGGCTTATTTTTATATAGGTGAAGGGGAGGGAGCAGCCGATGATCACTATGAGTCGGGTCAGGAGGGGTGGCCATTAGACCACCAGGATATTTTTTTAATTAGGGGAAAGAGGGCCTGGTCAGCTCAGGGAGGGGGGGTAAGAAGCAGTCTGGGGCAGGGTAGTCTGGTTGGAGGGAGAAAAGAGGTGCGACTACACACCTCTTAACCAACTTTTCTATGCTGCCCCGAACCTGGTGTAAAGTTTCCTACACTAGACCCACATGGGAGGGAAGCTTTTTTTGAAAATGTGGTCTGCGCTGGAAACATAAGAACATTCAGCACACACCAATGTGTGTGGAAACCTGGCATTAACCCCTTCCTAATACTGACAGTAGTTTTGAACATCAGCCCCTGAGATCTTTCTGTCCCCGTACACTTTATGATGAAGACCACTGACCATTTGTCGCCGCCCTCTGGACCAACTCCATCCTATTTATATCTTTCTGAAGGTGGGTCTCTAGAATTGTACACAGTATTCTAAATGAGATTTTATCGGAGACTTTATACCGAGGCATCATCACCTCCTTTTTACGACCATCCAATTCCTCTCTCTGAACCCAAGCATCCTTCTCGCTTTCACCATGGCCTTTTCTACATATTTATAAGTAATGCCACACTGGGAAACGACCAAGGGTCCATCGAGCCCAGCATCATGTCCACGACAGCGGCCAATCCAGGCCAAGGGCACCTGGCGAGCTTCCCAAACAGTACAAACATTCTATACATGTTATTCCTGGAATTGTGGCCACTTTAAGATCGTTAGATATGATCACACCCAAGTCCCACTCCTCTTCTGTGCTCAGAAGTACTTCACCCCACATACTGTACCTCTAACTTCAGATTTTGTAGACCAAACGCATGACCTTACATTTTTTTAGCATTAAACCTTTGCTACCAATTTTTTAAAAAATGCATGATAATGTATTTCAGCTGCAAAATCCCAAGGAAGTGGCACAGTAAAGGGGGTGTTGAGTGCAGAGTTTGAATAATATTTTTAGTTCAATTGATTCTACCACATGCAAATCAAGTCTCCCTGACCCTACTGCTAGAGTCACTGTGCCTGGAAGAGGAGGGTGGGGCTTACAAACACAACTTGGCCAAGTGAGAAATCTGGCTGACTCAACTTTCCCTACTTTCACTGCACCTTTTAGCCTCCTTCATTCCAACCCTACCTCAAGAAACATGATGACGGATCACAGCACTTTATCCAGAAATGCTCGTATCTTCCATTTCAGGATGATAAGTGGAATTCCAGTGGACAAACAGCAGGCATGGCAATGGAAATCTTACCGAGATCAGGTACGTAACATTTAATATCAATGAATTAAAATATTGCTTAGTTTCTTCTGGGTAATGCAGGGGGAGAAATTTTTGTTGGGACACAATCTAAGCAACAGAAAGGTGATGGAATTCATAGTGTAGACTAGTGAGTAGAGTGCACATTTTAAAATCCCATTTCTCCCACCATCTCTCACTGTTTGACTTTCAGAAAATCAGTTCATCTTCCAGGGTTAAAATAGAACACTGCAAGCTCTTTGGAGCATTTAGATATTACCAAACATTTGTTATAAATGTCTCTAGTCACCTTTCAATCCAGGTTATGCTTTAAAAAAAAATCAATTTAATTATTTCGGGGCAAAAAGTTCAATCTAGACTTAAATGAGCAAAAACTATTACATATGTATAACACAATATTTTTTGCTACTTCAAAACATGTCAACAATGTCCAAAACTAAATTAAAACCTCTTTCCTAGAACATAAGAGTAGCCATACTGGGTCAGACCACATTGATGACTTGAGGGATCCACACAAATATTTCCAGAGGAAAAAATATTTTAATTTCTTATTTTTCTCATCTGTTGATTGAGTTTTTGCTATGCCTTGAAAAATACTTCTGTGGGTTACAATCCCAGCTCACGGGTGCTTGAAAATGATGTCTATGAACTGTAAATAACCAATACATCCGGGGGGGGGGGGGGGAAGAAAGAGTATTTAATTTAGAAAATAAATAAAAACCTCTTCACCTTTTCAATACATAGTACTTTCATGATCAGGTCATTTCATTTCTTCTCTCAGTACTGGAATAGCAGAGGTTTCACCAAGGCAGGAGTAAGGTGCATTGACAGAGCTCTGGGTGTCAGTATTGCAATAACAGGGAGTTGCAGGGCAGGAGTGAGATCTGTGAAGGGGATCTTAGCACTGGAATAGCAGGGGGCTGCAGGCAGGAGTGAGGTGCCTTGGCAGAGCTGTGGTGGGTCATAGCACTGGAATAGCAGGGGGCTGCAGGCAGGAGTGAGGTGCCTTGGCAGAGCTGTAGTGGGTCATAGCACTGGAATAGCAGGGGGCTGCAGGCAAGAGTGAGGTGCATTGGCAGAGCTGTGGTGGGTCATAGCATTGGAATAGCAGGGGGCTGCAGGCAGGATTGAGGTGCCTTGGTAGAGCTGTGGTGGGTCATAGCACTGGAATAGCAGGGGGCTGCAGGCAGGATTGAGGTGCCTTGGCAGAGCTGTGGTGGGTCATAGCACTGGAATAGCAGGGGGCTGCAGGCAGGAGTGAGGTGCATTGGCAGAGCTGTGGTGGGTCATAGCACTGGAATAGCAGGGGGCTGCAGGCAGGAGTGAGGTGCCTTGGCAGAGCTGTGGTGGGTCATAGCACTGGAATAGCAGGGGGCTGCAGGCAGGATTGAGGTGCCTTGGCAGAGCTGTGGTGGGTCATAGCACTGGAATAGCAGGGGGCTGCAGGCAGGAGTGAGGTGCCTTGGCAGAGCTGTGGTGGGTCATAGCACTGGAATAGCAGGGGGCTGCAGGCAGGATTGAGGTGCCTTGGCAGAGCTGTGGTGGGTCATAGCACTGGAATAGCAGGGGGCTGCAGGCAGGAGTGAGGTGCCTTGGCAGAGCTGTGGTGGGTCATAGCACTGGAATAGCAGGGGGCTGCAGGCAGGATTGAGGTGCCTTGGCAGAGCTGTGGTGGGTCATAGCACTGGAATAGCAGGGGGCTGCAGGCAGGAGTGAGGTGCATTGGCAGAGCTCTGGGGGTCAGTATTGCAATAACAGGGAGTTGCAGGGCAGGAGTGAGATCTGTGAAGGGGATCTTAGCACTGGAATAGCAGGGGGCTGCAGGAAGGATTGAGGTGCCTTGGCAGAGCTGTGGTGGGTCATAGCACGGGAATAGCAGGGTGCTGCAGGCAGGATTGAGGTGCCTTGGCAGAGCTGTGGTGGGTCATAGCACTGGAATAGCAGGGGGCTGCAGGCAGGATTGAGGTGCCTTGGCAGAGCTGTGGTGGGTCATAGCACTGGAATAGCAGGGGGCTGCAGGCAGGATTGAGGTGCCTTGGCAGAGCTGTGGTGGGTCATAGCACTGGAATAGCATGGGGCTGCAAGCAGGAGTGAGGTGCCTTGGCAGAGCTGTGGTGGGTCATAGCACTGGAATAGCAGGGGGCTGCAGGCAGGATTGAGGTGCCTTGGCAGAGCTGTGGTGGGTCATAGCACTGGAATAGCAGGGGGCTGCAGGCAGGAGTGAGGTGCCTTGGCAGAGCTGTGGTGGGTCATAGCACTGGAATAGCAGGGGGCTGCAGGCAGGAGTGAGGTGCCTTGGCAGAGCTGTGGTGGGTCATAGCACTGGACTAGCAGGGGGCTGCAGGCAGGATTGAGGTGCCTTGGCAGAGCTGTGGTGGGTCATAGCACTGGAATAGCAGGGGGCTGCAGGCAGGAGTGAGGTGCCTTGGCAGAGCTGTGGTGGGTCATAGCACTGGAATAGCAGGGGGCTGCAGGCAGGATTGAGGTGCCTTGGCAGAGCTGTGGTGGGTCATAGCACTGGAATAGCAGGGGGCTGCAGGCAGGATTGAGGTGCCTTGGCAGAGCTGTGGTGGGTCATAGCACTGGAATAGCAGGGGGCTGCAGGCAGGATTGAGGTGCCTTGGCAGAGCTGTGGTGGGTCATAGCACTGGAATAGCAGGGGGCTGCAGGCAGGAGTGAGGTGCATTGGCAGAGCTCTGGGGGTCAGTATTGCAATAACAGGGAGTTGCAGGGCAGGAGTGAGATCTGTGAAGGGGATCTTAGCACTGGAATAGCAGGGGGCTGCAGGAAGGATTGAGGTGCCTTGGCAGAGCTGTGGTGGGTCATAGCACTGGAATAGCAGGGTGCTGCAGGCAGGATTGAGGTGCCTTGGCAGAGCTGTGGTGGGTCATAGCACTGGAATAGCAGGGGGCTGCAGGCAGGATTGAGGTGCCTTGGCAGAGCTGTGGTGGGTCATAGCACTGAAATAGCAGGGGGCTGCAGGCAGGATTGAGGTGCCTTGGCAGAGCTGTGGTGGGTCATAGCACTGGAATAGCAGGGGGCTGCAGGCAGGATTGAGGTGCCTTGGCAGAGCTGTGGTGGGTCATAGCACTGGAATAGCAGGGGGCTGCAAGCAGGAGTGAGGTGCCTTGGCAGAGCTGTGGTGGGTCATAGCACTGGAATAGCAGGGGGCTGCAGGCAGGATTGAGGTGCCTTGGCAGAGCTGTGGTGGGTCATAGCACTGGAATAGCAGGGGGCTGCAGGCAGGAGTGAGGTGCCTTGGCAGAGCTGTGGTGGGTCATAGCACTGGAATAGCAGGGGGCTGCAGGCAGGATTGAGGTGCCTTGGCAGAGCTGTGGTGGGTCATAGCACTGGAATAGCAGGGGGCTGCAGGCAGGAGTGAGGTGCCTTGGCAGAGCTGTGGTGGGTCATAGCACTGGAATAGCAGGGGGCTGCAGGCAGGATTGAGGTGCCTTGGTAGAGCTGTGGTGGGTCATAGCACTGGAATAGCAGGGGGCTGCAGGCAGGAGTGAGGTGCCTTGGCAGAGCTGTGGTGGGTCATAGCACTGGAATAGCAGGGGGCTGCAGGCAGGATTGAGGTGCCTTGGCAGAGCTGTGGTGGGTCATAGCACTGGAATAGCAGGGGGCTGCAGGCAGGATTGAGGTGCCTTGGCAGAGCTGTGGTGGGTCATAGCACTGGAATAGCAGGGGGCTGCAGGCAGGATTGAGGTGCCTTGGTAGAGCTGTGGTGGGTCATAGCACTGGAATAGCAGGGGGCTGCAGGCAGGATTGAGGTGCCTTGGCAGAGCTGTGGTGGGTCATAGCACTGGAATAGCAGGGGGCTGCAGGCAGGAGTGAGGTGCCTTGGCAGAGCTGTGGTGGGTCATAGCACTGGAATAGCAGGGGGCTGCAGGCAGGAGTGAGGTGCCTTGGCAGAGCTGTGGTGGGTCATAGCACTGGAATAGCAGGGGGCTGCAGGCAGGATTGAGGTGCATTGGCAGAGCTCTGGGGGTCAGTATTGCAATAACAGGGAGTTGCAGGGCAGGAGTGAGATCTGTGAAGGGGATCTTAGCACTGGAATAGCAGGGGGCTGCAGGAAGGATTGAGGTGCCTTGGCAGAGCTGTGGTGGGTCATAGCACTGGAATAGCAGGGTGCTGCAGGCAGGATTGAGGTGCCTTGGCAGAGCTGTGGTGGGTCATAGCACTGGAATAGCAGGGGGCTGCAGGCAGGAGTGAGGTGCATTGGCAGAGCTGTGGTGGGTCATAGCACTGGAATAGCAGGGAGCAACAGGGCAGGAGTGAGGTGCATTGGCAGAGCTGTGAGAATCTCAGAACTGGAATAGTATGTATCTGCAGCAGGGCAGGAATGAGGTGCACTGACAGATCTGTGAGGGAGGGTCAGCACTGGAATAGCAGGGGGCTGCAGGCAGGAGTGAGGTGCATTGGCAGAGTTGTGGAAGGGTCAGTACTGAAATAGCAGGGAGCAGCAGGACAGGAGTGAGGTGCATTGGCAGAGCTGTGGTGGGGTTTGAGGACCAGAAGAGCAAAGAGTCCTGCATTGGAATTGGTAGAGTGTATATATATGGCCACCCTTGCTCTCAGTAAAATACAGGTCAATGGCTCAGGCTAAAGAGCTGGGCTTCTCTTAAAAATCCAAAGTCATCTCTGATACAAAATACATTTTTCTGCAGCACAAGCTGAACTGAGTTCTCAGGGAGCTGGCACGGGAGGGGGTCTTTTGCTCTTATAAACATGCCTGGGACTGGCATCAGTGAAGAGTCATGAAAGATGTTTTGGGCTAATGAAAGTAGATAAGGGGGTAGATGTACGTAGTTAGAGAGTACTCAGAGGGAGGGGGAGCTGAGAAGAGCTGAGAAGAGCACAATGACCGATGAAGTCATCTCGCCAGCTGTGCTTTGCACCCCTTTTGTGTATAGTTGGAACCTGGGACCTAATGAAGTCACCCTTATCGGTTCCTTATCAACTGATAAGGGATAGCAGGTTCTGCTGACAAAGCTGGATCCCATTGGAATCCATTGGGTTGAGACAGTATAAAGGAAGCACCCCGAGAAGTGTAAGACGCAGAAGGAGAGACAGAGAGAGAGAGAGACAGACGCAGATACAGATGCTGATGGAGGAGAGAGACAGAGTACCACCGAGAGCTGATGTGTCGTGTGATTCTGTTCCACTGTATGATTGACTGAATTGCTGGTATCCTCATTATTGGGTAATGTATCAATGCTAATTAATACTAATAAACTATATCTCTTTAACTAATTCAAACTGGGTTCCTCTTTAATTACAGACTTAGCTACGGCTGAGCCTGTACTGAACTGCCATGAGCAGATTCAAGGTTGGGAAAGCTAGATATTTGGAGGGCATATGTAACTTTGCCCAGAGAGATGAGACGGGCCACTGCTTCCGCTGCTTGATTAGCAAAGGCAGATTCAGAGAAAATAAACAAGAGGTATGTGTGAGGTCTCACAGACAGAGTTGTGCAGGTCTCATTGCTGGAATAGCAGGGATATTGTGGAGACACTGCTTGAAGTGTGAAGGCAGCAATGTAGGAATACCAGAGGATGCTGCAGGTGAGGCTTAAAGTGCCCTGGTAGAGCAGTGTGGGGGGCCTTAGTGCTAAAATAGTGGGAAGTGATAGAGGGAAGGAATGAGGTGCTTTAACAGAGCAGTGGCTGTCTCCAGTACTGAAATAGACGGGAGATGTGAGGTTTACTAGAATAAATGTGTGGAGAGTCCTAAATCAGTAATAACAGGACAGGAGTGAGGTTCCTTGACAGAGACATGGTGGGGGGGGGGGGGGGCTCAGTACTGGAATAGCAGAGGGGTTACAGAGCAGAAATTCACAGCAAAGTGGGGGAATGTAAGTACTGCCGGGGGTGCAAATGTTCCGTCTTTTTAAAGCTGCCTTCTGTTAAGTCCTGTAGGAGTTTAAAAAACGATGACCACCGCCAGCTCAATACTAATGTGTGAGAAGAGACTGGAGGACTTAAAAATGAATACACTAGAGAAAAGGACAGAGAGAGGTGATATGATACAGACATTTAAGTACCCAAAAGGTATTAAAATTAAAAAAAAAAACCCTCTTCCAGTCATTTAGGGGTGGTAGGACTAGAGGACATACATTGAGGTTGCAGGGAGGTAGACTTAGGAGTAACATCGTGAAATACTTTTTCACAGAGAGGGTAGCGGATGCCTGGAAAACCCTTCCAGGAGAGGTGGTAGAGTCAAAAACAGTGAGCAAATTCAAAAACGCATGGGATAGACTCAGGAGTTGTCTAAATAGAAAGAGGATGAAAACACAACATGGGTGTTGACGTGTATCTCCCATCTCCACCCAGACTCCGCCCTTGGACCCCATCAGTATTAACCAGATAGTGTCATGGCAGTCTGCCTAGCACTATCTGTCCATGTGCCACTGAGACTCCAGCTATGACCCAGTCAGCACTACCTAACCGGATAGGTTGTTCCTCTAGCCAGTTAAGTAATGCCGAATATTGAGCCCATTATGTTAATGCATTTGTTAACCTCAATTGGTTGTTAACAGTTTAATGCAAGTGACATTAAAACCTGTGTCAAAGGACAGATAAGAGTGTTGCATGCTGCATATGAAACTCACATATAAAGTTTATGGGTTTGACTTATTTGAGCAAACGTTTGCATAGTCATTTGCAGATCATAATAAAGGTTTTTTTGGCCGATGATAGATTGAGGTCTAGTGGACAGAGCTTTGAATGAGCTCTAATTGAGTATTAACAGAGCGCTCCGCAGACCGGTCCGTTAGGGGGCTGTATTACCATTGACTTCTGAGGCCTTTTCCCTTTCTTCTTTTTATAAAATTCTTGAAATAAGTGTTTGGTATCAGTCACATTATCCACTTCGGGTTTGGTGATCTTGGTTACTATTTATGTGGTCAACGAGTCAATTTTGTTGAACAGACGCTTCACATCCACCTGTTCCACTCCACTCATTATTTTAGAGGTATATAAAATAATGAGTGGAGTGGAACAGGTGGATGTGAAGCGTCTGTTCACGCTTTCCAAAAATACTAGGACTAGGGGGCATGCGATGAAACTACAGTGTAGTAAATTTAAAACAAATCGGAGAAAGTTTTTCTTCACCCAACGTGTAATTAAACTCTGGAATTCGTTGCCGGAGAAAGTGGTGAAGGCGGTTAGCTTAGCAGAGTTTAAAAAGGGGTTGGACGGATTCCTAAAGGACAAGTCCATAAACCGCTACTAAACTGACTTGGAAAAATCCAAAATCCCAGGAATAACATGTATAGAATGTTTGTATGTTTGGGAAGCTCGCCAGGTGCCCTTGGCCTGGATTGGCCGCTGTCGTGGACAGGATGCTGGGCTCGATGGACCCTTGGTCTTTTCCCAGTGTGGCATTACTTATGTACTTATGTCCTCTACTTGGCTCACTTTTATTACATAGAGCAGTGATTTAACCTATTGTGATGTCATAGTGGCTCATTCCACCAATAAGAGCCAACCTCATTAGTGATGTCACAATGGCTTGATTGTATAGAATGTTTGTACGTTTGGGAAGCTCGCCAGGTGCCCTTGGCCTGGATTGGCCGCTGTCGTGGACAGGATGCTGGGCTCGATGGACCCTTGGTCTTTTCCCAGTGTGGCATTACTTATGTACTTATAAGTATACATGAATGCGGGCATTCATGCCAAAAAGACAGCTATGCCTCCCAAAGGGGTAATGAAGTATTTTACATTTTTGATTCTGCATTACATTTTGTACATTAGAACATATGTTTTTCACTGCACTGATAGATATTGAGTTGTATTCTACATTTCATTACCAACTTAGGAGGAATCTTGCATTAACATTAACAAAAGCTCTAGTTGGTTTAAATTACCCAGTTTAAGTTTCACGTATTCACAGTACAGGATTCATGGTAAAGAAGAGGAAAAGAAAAAAGGTCTGTCGAGATGCAAAACAATTCTTTCATCAAAGTTCTCACTTCACGGCAGGACTGTTTTCTTTTTTCTGTCTTCCAGAAGAAAAAAGGGCTCCTACGGTGTATCCACTCATTCCATGCTGCAGTGACTTGAGCTCCACAGATACAATTACTGTTGGTTGTTTGATGAGCAACTATTTACCACAGCCAGTGTCAGTGTATTTCCGGAACAATAGTAAGACCGTTACGACTGGAATTAAAAGCTTTCCAGTGGTGTTCAGCGGAACAAGATCCTCGTACACAAGCAGCAGTCAGCTCGTCATTCCTTCCTCAGACTGGGAGGCCAAAACATATTACTGTGACGTTTCTCATGCAGCGCTGAATCCGAAAAAGACTGTGACCTTAAAAAAAACAGGTAAGATATGATTTCCAAATCTAAGAATCCAGGCATTGTAAAGCAAGTGTACAGTGTATACAGAGGCAAACTTTCAAAAGCACGTCCAAGTTAGAATGTCCCAAATGGACGTTCATCTCACCTGGATTTTTGTTTTAGTCCAAGAATGTTAAGTTTTACTGTAATAACACAATGCAAAGCACAGTAAGGAACAAACATGAGATATAAAAAGTGAAACTGCAAAACCAGGGGAGACACAGAATGATTTCTCAAAACCCAATTATTATTATTGAGGGAATGAAGTAATGATACTAGTATTAAGCGTTCACAGATCAGGCATAAAACAAAGCCCTACATGAATTATTGTCATTGAGCTAAGTATCTAAAGCAGACCAAATCTTCTTTTTATGAAGCAATGCCCCAAGTTCGTCTGCAATGGACAATTCAAACTTGTTTGCAGGATAGAATGCCACCAGAAATGTACAGTCTGTTCGAAAATGCATGAGGTGGACATCCATCCACTGGAAATGTCCAGCAATGAACATCCATTTTATGAAATGAAATGTCATAATTATGAAAATGTAGTGGGGCTGAAATTCTAAATTTATCTCATGCATGTTCATTGTGGGTATCCTGAAAACCCAACTGGCTTGGTGTGTCCCAATTTGAGGACCATTAATCTAGACAAATGAATGACAGGCCAAAATCTAAACATCAAAGGTTTCGATAGTCATATTACAATGCTAATGCAATGGAGTTCACACATCTAAATGGCAACCCTTTGTAAACAGGTATTTTAGAAAGCCACAATTTACAGAAGGCAGCCACCATTCCCCAAATTCTGTAAATGTTGCTGAAGCTTTGCATGCAAATTTGGACGAATGCCTGGTTTGCATGCACAAGTTAATTGAATAATGAGGCAATGAGCAATAATTGGACCCTAACAATTCACGATCGATGCTAATTGGTATCAGTTTGGATTTCTGCACACATATCTATGCACATGGATCCGCACCTAAATTATACGCATAGCTCCAAAAAGCGGGTGTGGCCATGGGACGGTCATGGACAGATCAGGGGCATTCCCATAAGTTATGCACACTGTTAGAGAATTAGGGGGGATCCTGCCTAGTTTTGGCGAATGGATTTACACCAGGGTTGAGTTGGCGTAATGTTTGCACTTAAAAGTAGTCGCGGTTCCCGGTCACATGTGCTATTCTATAAACAACACCTATCTTTGAGCGCCATTTATAGAATTTATTTCCATATAAAGTCCTTTTGAACATTGAACCAATAGTAAACATGAATTATGTTTTTCCACCTCTATTATTAATATAACTCAACTATGATGAGAGAAGTCAGTTTTCGTAGATATTTGTTGATGATTTTCAATTTGGCAATAATTTGAGTTTACAGGCACATCTAGCTGCATGTAAACTTTTTACATGCGGATCCGTAAAGAGGGCATGGCCATGGGCGAAACACAGGTGGGTCATAGGCATTCCTGGAATTTCTGCGCAATGTTACACGATACGGCAGATCCACACCTAATCTAGGCGCAAAGATCCACACCATGTTTCAGTTGATGCAAATCCTTATACCCATCATTGGGTGTGGATTCTGGCACCAAACAGTATTCTATAAATGGCGCCCAAACAGGAGCAAACCAAAGGAACAAAGGCCATTGTGCTTTTTCTGTACTTCCAAAAAATACTAGGACTAGGGGGCATGCGATGAAACTACAGTGTAGTAAATTTAAAACAAATCAGAGAAAATGTTTTTTCACCCAATGCGTAATTAAACTCTGGAATTCGTTGCCGGAGAATGTGGTGAAGGCGGTTAGCTTGGCAGAGTTTAAAAAGGGGTTAGACGGTTTCCTAAAGGACAAGTCCATAAACTGCTACTAAATGGACTTGGGAAAAATCCACAATTCCAGGAATAACATGTATAGAATGTTTGTACATTTGGGAAGGTGCCCTTGGCCTGGATTGGCCGCTGTCGTGGACAGGATGCTGGGCTCGAAGGACCCTTGGTCTTTTCCCAGTGTGGCATTACTTATGTACTTCTCATTGCCCAACTTGGAGCACCATTTATAGAATATTACTTAGCGCCCCTAATATTAATATCACTAAGCGATTATAAATCAACTTTGACAGTTACTCATTGATGATTTTTAAATTATCTTCTTCTTCAAATTCTGGTTCAACTTATTTCTCTTCCCATCCTTTAGAGCTTTTCTTTTCGGATTACTTTTACCAATTTCTAGTTTTAAAATGTAAAACTCTACTTTTTCTCCTGACTTCTTTTAGACTGTAAGCAAGAGACGCCCCTTCAGCCAACCGTTCTAGTCTTTCATGAAACCTCTGGAAAAAATGAGATCAAATTAGTTTGCCTGGTGACAAAATTCAGAGATCGGGATGTGAAGGCCCAGTGGCTTCTGAACGGGAATAAGGAACTCTCCCGTCAAGAAGACTTCTCACCTGTAGGAAACGCAAATCAGATACTCACGGGAAACATCGAAGTGCTTATTTCAAAAGAAGACTGGGATAAGGGAGATGTCTACAACTGTAAAGTCACTCACAAATGGGAAGAGTTCCACAACATCAGCAAATGTTCAGGTAAGATCTTTTTAAAACACAGCAAAAGAATGTTGATAGTATTGGCAATACAGCAATGAAGCTGCAAGCAGCAAATTTAAAATGAGTCCGAGAAAATATTTCTTCACTCAACGTGTAATTAAATTCTGGAATTCATTGACAGAGAATTTAGTAAAAGCAGTTAGCTCAGCAAGGTTTAAAAAAGGTTTGGCTGGCTTCCTAAAGGAAAAGTCCATAGACCATTATTAAAATGGAGTTAGAGAAAAATCCACTGCTTATTTCTAGGATAAGCAGCATAAAATGTATTGTACTGTTTTGGGATCTTGCCGGGTATTTGTGACCTGGATTGGCCACTGTTGGAAACAAGATGCTGGGTTTGATGGACCTTCGGTCTGTCCCAATATGACAATACTTCAGTATTTACGTAATGATCAGTAGTGAATGGAGATCATGTTGATGGATGAGAAGTGTTAGAAGGTTCGTAAAAAAGTAACTGGTGATGGTTGATTAATGATACTGACAATTCTGAGCATAATTATCTTGAAGATGATGGAAAGGTTTAGAGAAATTTAATTTGGATTTACAGTCTTCAAATAGATATTTAGAAAAGAAATCGATATGAAAGGAAAGAATTGAGTGTGCCTTGGGCTAACATTTCAAAAGAAGCAGATGAATTCTTCAGTGAGATTTTCTAGGTGGACACAGATTACAGGACAGCTTTTTAAATCAATTTTAGACATCTTTGGAGTGTAATTTTTCAGCTTAGTCTTGAAGGGATGAAGTTGTCCTACAGTGCTCGTTTTAGAAACACCAATTGCATTTTGGACATCCATAAATCAACACATAGTTGTCTATCATACACAAACATCTAAGTTCTGATTTTACAAATCTGGAATATGATGTCTAAAAGTAAAGAACATCCAGTTATAAAATGATCTGAATAGCCAATCAGATTCCCAAGATTTGCTCCTAGTAATTAGACATTTTGGGGAGACTCTGCAACCGCCTGCATTCGTGAAATGTATGTAGATACTATTCAGTCCACGGACCTTTCAGGATTTTCAAAGCAAGAGTATGAGTCCACTTTCACTTTGAAAATATCCCAGGAAAGTTCTCGCACACATTTACCCCTGCTAATATGTGTAGATAACTTTTTCTGATGGAAAATGTGCAAATACGTTCAAGAATTCTAAAGCTTGACCAAAGTTCCAAACCTCGTTCTCCAGAATGGCTCCCCATGGAGCAGTTAAACGTCTCACGTAAATAGCACTATTTATGAACTTGTACCTGCACAGTGGACAATTTTATACAAAGCCCATTAACACAGTTAGAGCACTGTTTTACTTATGCAAATTACTCTCCTAACATCTACCGCAGTAACTTATTCATTCAACAAACAATAACCAACCTGTTATAAGATATTAATCCGCAATCGAACCTTTTCCGTAGATGGGAAGGCGGTAGAACTAGAGGACATGAAACGAGATTGAAGGGGGGGGGGCAGACTCAAGAAAAATGTCAGGAAGTATTTTTTCACGGAGAGAGTAGTGGATGCTTGGAATGCCCTCCCACGGGAGGTGGTGGTGGAGATGAAAACAATAACGGAATTCAAGAATGCGTGGGATAAACATAAAGGAATCCTGTTCAGAAGGAAGGGATCCTCAGAAGCTTAGCAGAGATTGGGTGGCAGAGCCGGTGGTGGGAGGCAGGGCTAGTGGTTGGGAGGCGGGGCTAGTGCTGGGCAGACTTCTACGGTCTATGCCCTGAAAATGGCAGATACAAATCAAGGTTAGGTATACACAAAAAGTAGCACATATGAATTTATCTTGTTGGGCAGACTGGATGGACCATGCAGGTCTTTCTCTGCTGTCATCTACTATGTTACTCGTTACTATGTTTCTACGATTAAGAGCAACACTATCCCATATGGTATTGGTAACATCACCAGTTCAGAATATCACTGAGCAGTTTCGGTCTTTTTTTTTAAACAACCATACTCCCCTGCAGGTGCACTGTGACATGATATTGCTCTTAACCATAGAAATATCTGAGGTATGAACATAATTTGGGTTGGTTATTGAGTGCGGCATTTGGATTTTACCACTCAGATTGGTTATTTTTTGTTGTTGCTGCAATTAATACAGCACTGACATGTTGTAACTTTCGGCAGTGCATCCAATGCCGGGCCACACCTCTAAACCGCTTTGTTTGGACTTCTGGATTTAGATTGAAATATGTACTTCTTTCAGCATAAACAGCTTCTCTTCATCTCTTCCAGCTTCCTCCAGTGATTTTCCAATTCCAGCTGTATACCTGTTGAAACCATCCTACGGTGACCTTATTAATAATAACAAAAGCGTCGCAACCTGTTTCGTCTTGGGTACTGATTTGGCTGCCACTACGGTCTCCTGGGAAACCGATGGAAAGTCCACGAAGGGAAAAACACCCAAAGATCCTTTTACTCATCCAAACAACACTCAGTCCATTCAAAGCACTTTTGAGGTTTCTCTAGAACAGTGGAAGACGGGGATTACGCTCACCTGCAAAGTTAAACATCCATGTTCGGCAGAGATTGAGAAGAAAGTCACAACTAAACTTCCAAGTAAGTATCAGCAACTAAAACTTGCTCCAAATTGATTTACTCAAGGAATGTGAGAGGGAGGTCGAACTTGAACGTTGATTTCCCTGGGTCTTGATTCATTGTCATTAAGCCACTCCTATGTCCTACATACCCACCTAACCTTTATCTGTTGGATACTTCCACAAAGAAAAGAGGAAGGAGAAGCCAAATTATAGTAGGTCAGGTTTGAGCTAATACTAGCTTCCAGCCTAGCAATAATTTTACTCCTTTTTGCTCACAGCTACTACATCAAAGAAGTCTCCTAAAGTTGTCATCTCAAAGTCTATAGAGGGCCAATTCATCGTTCTGTTCTGCGTGATCAGTGGCTTCTACCCAGAAGACATCAGCTGGGATTGGTACAAGAATGGAAACACCAAAGTGACAGGTCTCATCTACACCAATGGTCCTGTGGTAGAATCCCAGGGAACCTTTTCCACTTTCACTATATTAAGGGTTCCGAGAACCATGGAGATGACATCCTACGTGATTAAGGTGCAACACATTTCTTCGGCGGTTCCTGTGACAAAAACTGAACCAAATGTGTTTGGTAAGTCTCATTTTCAGGACAAAAGGTAGGGGTCTTTCTTTTATTATTCACTAATTTATTTACAATCTTTTATAACCTGTTTAGAAGGAATGGATCCTCCGGAGCTTAGACGAGATTGGGTGGCAGAACCAGTGGTGGGAGGCGGGACTGGTGGTTTAGGCGGGGATAGCGCTGGGCAGACTTATACGGTCTGTGCCAGAGCCGGTGGTGGGAGGCGGGGCTGGTGGTTTAGGTGGGGATAGCGCTGGGCAGACTTATACGGTCTGTGCCAGAGCCGGTGGTGGGAGGCGGGGCTGGTGGTTTAGGCGGGGATAGCGCTGGGCAGACTTATACGGTCTGTGCCAGAGCCGGTGGTGGGAGGCAGGGCTGGTGGTTTAGGCGGGGATAGCGCTGGGCAGACTTATACGGTCTGTGCCAGAGCCGGTGGTGGGAGGTGGGGCTGGTGGTTTAGGCGGGGATAGCGCTGGGCAGACTTATACGGTCTGTGCCAGAGCCGGTGGTGGGAGGCAGGGCTGGTGGTTTAGGCGGGGATAGCGCTGGGCAGACTTATACGGTCTGTGCCAGAGCCAGTGGTGGGAGGCGGGGATAGTGCTGGGCAGACTTATACGGTCTGTGGCAGAACCGGTGGTGGGAGGCGGGGCTGGTGGTTGGGAGGCGGGGATAGTGCTGGGCAGACTTATACGGTCTGTGCCCTGAAAATGGAAGATACAAATCAAGGTAAGGTATACACAAAAAGTAGCACATGTGAGTTTATCTTGTTGGGCAGACTGGATGGACCATGCAGGTCTTTTTCTGCCGTCATCTACTATGTTACTATGTAACATACATAATCAATAAATAAAACATAAAATTCCATCAACATGAAAAAATATTAAATGACATACTCTTAACAGCAGCCTAAATATTAAGAAATAAAAAGACTGTTTAATAAATGCTTCCTAAAATCCAGCACATTATTTTCATTTCTCAAAGCCCAGATGGCAAAAGATTCCAAAGACCTTCTGTGTGATTCCTGACTGTCCAAATTAGGTCTTCACTGATTATGGGAGAGATCAAGTGCAACAACAAAATAACAAAATAATTTTCATATGCAAAGAAACAGAGATTCATTTAATTTGATATCAAGGATGGAGTACGTTAAAATAACATTAAAAAACAAACATACAAATTGCATTGTACAAAAGGTAAATTAATAAAAGACAGAGAATGGAAAAATAGTAGCAGGCGTCGTTGACAGCAGATAAAGACCTGTATAGTCCATCCAGTCTGCCCAACAAGATAACTCAGTATAAGGTATGACGTGATACTGCATATGTAGGCTTGATCTTGATTTGTCCCTGCCATTTTCAGGGCACAGACCACAGAAGTCTGCCCAGCACTGGCCTCGTTTTCCAGTTACTGAAGCTGAATCTGTGCAGCCATTGTTAGGGCACAGACCACTTAAGCACATAAGCCCTGCCATACTGGGAAAAGACCAAGGGTCCATCAAGCCCAGCATCCTGTCTCCGACAGCGGCCAATCCAGGCTTCAAGAACCCGGCAAAACCCCCAAAAATAATAATAATAATTTTTTTAAATAAGGTTCAATGGATTTTTCCTTCAGTACAAAATATTTTTTCTTACATTTGTATCCCACATTTTCCCACCTATTTGCAGGCTCAATGTGGCTTACATAATACTGTAAAGGCGATCGCCAAGTCCGGTATGGGAACAAATACAATTTGATATTAGGGTCGGGTAATCGGCTTATCCTAGAAATAGTGGATTTTCCCCAAGTCCATTTAATAATGGTCTATGGACTTTCCTTTAGGAAGCCGTCCAAACCTTTTTTTTTTAAACTCCGCGAAGCTAACCTCCTTTACCACATTCTCTGGCAAAGAATTCCACAGTTTAATTCTACGTTGAGTGAAGAAAACTTTTCTCCGATTTGTTTTAAATTTACTACATTGTAGCTTCATCGCATGCCCCCTAGTCCTAGTATTTTTGGAAAGCGTAAACAGACGCTTCACATCTACCCGTTCAACTCCACTCATTATTTTATGGACCTCTATCATATCTCCCCTCAGCTGCCTTTTCTCCAAGCTGAAGAGCCCTAGCCACTTTAGCCTTTCCTCATAGGGAAGTCGTCCCATCCCCTTTACCATTTTCGTCTCCCTTCTCTGCACCTTTTCTAATTCCATTATATCCAAAGCCCCATTTCTGCATATAAACCCCTGCTTTATGTGTGGAAATGCCTTTGAACATTGCAGAGCACTGGCTCCAGGAATGCTCCTGATTCCTTAGCTCTGGCCACAACCAGACATCAGCCCTTCCATCTGCCGTGGAATTGGTATCTTTGTTTCATTCACACAACCATGATATTAAGGCCGGGGAGGGGCTGTTTTTCTAGTGTTTTATAAGTTTTACCAATGAAATTGAAGAGCTTTCAGCTCCTCCTTTGATAAATGTATCTCATTGCAGAACACCCGGCACCAGAGGCCTATATTATGCAACCATCCTTTGAAGAACTCTTTGTGAACAACAGATCAAATATCACCTTGGTGACCAATGACTTGAATGCCAACGTCACATGGATCATAGATGGGAAGCCCACCGAACGACACAGTGAGAAAACGATTCTGAGCTACCCCAATGGTACCAGATGGCTACACATTACTCTGACCATCACTCTTATCGAATGGAAGACAATGAAAACCTTTAGTTCTCAACTAAACTCTCAATTGGTCAGCTCTCCAGTGAAGCTTGATATCAAAAGACCATCCAGTAAGTGTCTGAAACTAAACCTATCACCATTAAAACTATAGGTCATATCCTTGGTCATTATATAACTGGGAGCCTGTTTCGGTGCCGTAAGGATGTAGAACATGCCACTAACACTTTTGCTTTCTTAACAAGGGCCTACTCTTAGTAAAATCCCATACACAGTACAATTAATTAAACATCAAGCACTCCTGGGACTGGGCAAATGGTAATAAACACTCTGAGGGGTGCTTTATTGGGCCCCTAAAAATTTGGCTCACTTGATGGTAACACATTTATAATATTAATGGGCTCATTTTCGAAAGAGAAGTATGCCCATCTTTCAACATAAATCGGAAGATGGACGGCCTTCTCCCAGGGTCGTCCAAATCGGTAAAATTGAAAGCCAATTTTGGACGTCCCCAACTGCACTCCATCACAGTTCAAGGGGGCGTGTCGGAGGCGTAGTGAAGGCGGGACTTGGGCATGCCTAACACTTGTACGTCCTTGACCCATAATGGAAAAAAAGAAGGCCGTCCCTGATGCGCACTTGGACGTTTTCACCCAAACTGACCAGATGACCACTGGAGAGAATCGGGGATGACCTCCTGTTACTCCCCCAGTGGTCACTAACCCCCTCCCACCCTCAAAAAACATCTTTCAAAATATTTTGTGCCAGCCTCAGATGTCATACTCAGGTCCATGACAGAAGTATGCAGGTCCCTGAAGCAGTTTTAGTGGGTGAGTGCACTTCATACATGCGGACCCAGCCCCATCCCCCCTACCTAATTTGTGGAGGAAACAGCAAGATCTCCCAAACCCACCAGAAACCCACTGTACCCACATCTAGGTGCCCCCCCCCCTTCACCCATAAGAGCTATGGTAGTGCTGTACAGTTGTGGGGAGTGGGTTTTGGGGGGCTCAGCACACAAGGTAAGGGAGCTATGTACTTGGGAGCTTTTTCTGAAGTCCACTGCAGTGCCCCCTAGGGTGCCCGGTTGGAGTCCTGGAATGTCAGGGGGACCAGTGCACTACAAATGCTGGCTCCTCCCATGACCAAAAGGCTTGCATTTTGTCATTTCTGACATGGACATCCTTGATTTCAAAAATCGCTGAAAATCAGAGACGAACATGTCTAGGGACGTCCATCTCTAAGTACGACCAAATTTAAGGATTTGGATGTCTCTGACGGTATTTTCGAAACAAAGATGGATGTCCATCTTGTTTCAAAAATACGGGTTTCCCCGCCCCTGGATTGGGACATTTTGCAAGGATGTCCAAATCGAAACGTGGATGTCCGTTTCGAAAATGCCCCTCCACGAGCATAAACCTTGCCATACTGGGGCAGATGAAAGGACCATCAAACCCAGTATCCTGTTTCCAACAGTAGCAAATCCGGTGCTGAGAAAATAAATATATTTTTGTAGCGCCAGATATGATGGCACGCTAGGTGTAGGAAGTACCGCCAGGCTGCTGCGGTAGCCAGGCAGTACTTCCTGTTTACTACTACTACTACTTAACATTTCTAAAGCGCTACTAGAGTTACGCAGCGCTGTACAATTTAACATAGAGGGACGGTCCCTGCTCAAAGAGCTTACAATCTAAGAGACAAATGAACGGTCAGTCCGATAGGGGCGGTCAAAATGGGGCAGTCTGGATTAGCAAACAGTAAGCCCGCATTGGGCTTACCACCTCTTAGTAAAAGGGGCCCTTAGTGTGCAATTGTCAGGGGTGTACATGTCGGCGGACCATGGGCATGTTACAGGCATGTTGCCATGTGATGCTCACAAGTCATAGAATACTATCAGTTGTGTGCATTGCATGGCACACTTTGGCACACCACTTATGCAAGCTCTTGACCTCTCATACCTAACATTTTGCGTGCCAATGCAGCATTGCACAAAATTCTATAATGGCTTAGACATGTCCTTAAGCGCACCCAAAATGAGGCACCAATTCATAGAATTGCTACCATGGTCTTTGCCTGGAAACAATCCATCTACATGACAGCATATGGCTGTGTTCTCATAAGAAAAATATGTATATTCATGTTACACTCAAATTTTAGAGTGTGAGATGTGTGTTTCACATAATCACACGATAAAGTTTTACTCATCCTTGATATTCCATTGGAAGACATCTCCATTGCTTGCTTCAGGTTCATACGGTGACGCTGAACGATTCTGAGATGTGTGGAACCTGTGCTTTTCTAATATTCTCCTTCTTGAAATACGTTAGGTCAGCTTAAAGCCCCAAATGTCCACCTTGTCCCACCTTCATCTGAAGAAGTTTCCACAAGCACGATGCTCTCTTTGGTTTGCGTTGTCAGCGGTTTTTATCCCGAAGACGTTTTTGTATCATGGGAGAAGAATGGCAAAGTCGACCTTCACACCTCCAAGAAGACCAACACTGAGTGTAATCATGAAAGTCAGCAGTGTTCCATAATCAGCGAGATACAAATCCCGAAGAGTGAATGGCTGGCAGGGGCCACCTACACCTGTGAGGTTGCTCATATCTCATCAGAAAAAAAGATGAAAAGAAACACCAATATCTATACTGATAAACCGACATTACATCAGTATTGCCTCTGTAGCAAGCCCTCTCCTCCTTCTCCAGATAATAATATATTTTCCCATTGCTAAAAGAACTGGTGATAGGAGCATTCCGATCTCCATCCATTATCCATGTAATCTGTATCCCACCCATATAAACACATAGATTACCTTCTCCAATGTATTTCCATTTTGAATTAAATTATCATCCAAAAATTATTTGTGAAGACTTCTTCTTCTTTTTTTTTGCACATTTGCAGGATGTCTTTTAACCTTTGCTTGACTTGACATAGACAAGATTTGTATATCAAGGAAATATAAAGCATCAGTCCATTATCATCACTATAGAAGCTTTCCAAATAGCCTCCATTTCCAAAATGGCAGTCAATCCATTTCTAGAACTCTCTGGCTAATTAACACCAAAGGCCCTGTTTACTAAAGTGCACTAACATTTTTAGTGAGCGCTAAATGCTAGAGACACCCATATATTCCTATGCGTGTCTCTAGCATTAGTGCGTTAAAAATGCTACTCGCCTATAATGCAGCTTAGTAGACAGGTCTCTAAAGTTGTTAGATTCCAGCATTTGATCTCTGCTTAGCAATGAGAAGGCCCTTTCTTACTACTCTCTTAATGTCCAAGCCAGTGATTTGGTTTCAGATGGAAGTGTAACTCCCCTACTAGAGGGTTATGCAAGAACCATAGACAAGATTATAAGAAAAGTACAGAAGCCAGTCAATAACAGGGATTTTTCTGCCTTTAGGAGCTACTCTTCCACACAGGTTGAGCCTTTGGATTCAGGAATCTGCAAGGTCTTTGGTGATCCATGGTTGGCTATCAGGAATGTGACCAGGAGACAGATACAAAGCCAGGATTCAGGATACATAGGAATATGAGCCAGGGGCTAGGACAGGGTTCAGGAACAAGACCAAGATACACAAGAACCAGGCTAGGGCCCGGAGTCAAGACTCAGATTCAGGATCATGGCTAGAAAAAGGAACAAGAAGCCATAATGAATCACAGCCAAAATAGGAACTGGTTGATCATAAATAGCCAAGGAAGCATCTCGGAATAATCAGGAAGGATGAGTAAGCCCCGGGCAACATATCTCACAGCTAAGTAGAGACAGCAAAAGTCTGGTTCACTACACAGTAGCACAGAGAACAAAGACAAAGCCTCCAAAGAGAGATTCCTAGCAGGTTCGAATAGGCCCACTCTTCAATGAACAACCTATCCATTCTTGGGTCGCAGGCTAAAGCCTTACTTCTCCAGAAAGAAGAGAAGTACAAGAAAGAATGCAGAGGATAATGCCGCTTATCTCTTCAGTTACCCTCTTACATGCATACATATGCATTTTTATACCTGCTCCATGACCTGAGTATCACTTCTGCAACTTACACTTCTCTAGAGGAATAGGGTGGAGGCCCAGAGAATAGAGGAGAAGCCTTCCACCCTATGCTTCTAGAGAAGTGTAAGTTGCAGAAGCGATACTCAGGTCATGGTTTTTTAGATGCCATAGAATACAGAGAAGTTCATCTTGTGTATTATACAGGGATTCCTGAGGCAGGCCCTCATGGCCGAAACACGATTCTTGTTGAGTCCATTACATATATATTTGAATAAAATTTCTGATGTAACTCTTTGAGTCCACTGGACATTTTTTCTACATCATCAATTAATGTGATTGCCCAATTATTGCTCATTAATGGCTTGGGGAATGCTACAACTCAAGACCTAAACAATTCAAACATTATTATGAGATTCTTGATATACCACCTGTCTTTGACACAATCATAGCAGTTTATCTATTACGTACAGGCAATTTTTCTGTCCCTAGTGGGCTCACAATCTAAGTTTTTGTACCTGGGGCAATGGACGGTTAAGTGATACCCAGGGTCACAAGGAGCCACACTGGAAATTGAACCCAGTTCCCCTGGTCCTTGGCCTTTTAGGCTGGCCATTAGAAAAAAAAACAAGCAAGCTTCCTTTGGACATAGTGCCCAAAAAGGCACACACCTTTGTAACTTCATCGTTACACATCTTGGCCCTACTGACGACATGTCTTGAAGCCCTGAATTAGGGATTTAAACTGTATGCAACTGATAATAGGTATCAAATAGAACAATCTTAAAATTGGCATAACTATCTCTAAAACCTAATAACAGAACTAATTTCACCGACACATTCTGGACACGCTGCAAATGCTTCAATGTCTTCCAATTAAATCTAATAAATGCAAATAATTGATTGTTAAACAGCTTATTATTGGAACTAATTAGCTCATTATTCATTGAGCCTGCAAATAGGTGGGGGAATGTGGGATACAAATGCAATAAATAAAATAAATAAAAAATTAAATTGCATACACAAATTGGGCATGTACTCAAATTTGCACATGCAATTTTTGGTCACTTTTATAGAATTAGGGGGATAAGGTGTTGCAATAGTCCAGATATGACAACATAGATTAATCAAGTAGTAGGCCCTTAGCCTTCGGGGAAAAAATAAATCATCAAAAGGAAAAATGCATTCTTATCAGGCAAATAAAATGATAACTATTGGAACCATGCATGTTTTCATTACTGGGATCATCACAAACAAGACCAATTTAAGAAATAAAATTACGATAATCATAGTTACCTGTTGAGTTTTTCTAAAGACTTCTTTTTCTTCTGTAGACGTATACATGTTGTTTCAACTACTTTTGCTTCTAACCAGCTCATACCTTTTCCTTTCACTCTTTTGTCTTTTGTCGCACTCATTCACATCACACTTCCTATGTGTTCATGGATAGGACTGTCCCAGGAATTGACAACCGCTTAAATTCTAAGGAAGGACAAACTGTTTCAGTACAATGCCAAATGGAAACAACGGCAGAAGTCCGATAAAAGTGATTGAGAAACAAAAGTAAAACCTTTTGCATGAGCTTATATTACTAAAAATCCTAATAAATAAATAAACAAAATTGAACTAACCAAAAGGTTAAGAAGAGAAATTAATTTTCCTTCTGTTGGATCAATGATTGGACCTGAGAAATTACATTTGTGGTCCTAAAAGTTAGAGCGTCAGAATTAAATTGTTCTTAAATATCATCAGAACTCAACTACTATGATCGTTTTGGATTTCCTTGAAATGTAATCTTTTTTAACATGTGTATGTTCATACAGCATAATAAAAAGTTAGAGATCATAGTTTAACCTTTTTGAACAATCAATCCTGTAATTATTTCATTATTAACAAAACAGTCTGTTTTCAGTTTTGGTCAGTATGCAAATTTTTGTTCAATGACCAGGACTTTGTGTTGAAAAATGAAGGGAAAATATGAAGATCTAGAGTTGCCTTACCATCGTGTTTTCCGTGCATTAGTGCTCAACGCGGGGGATTACAAAACCTACTACACATCCAATTTCTCCTTTTTGGGCAGTCAGCTTTGGAATGCTCTACCAAGATTCATCCAAACAATTAACGACCATCTAACCTTCAGGAAAATGTTGAAGACACATCTTTTCAAGCAAGCTTACACTAACGACCCAACTTGATCCATCATCCCAGCTACACTACTCCTGATCTGACATTGACACTGATTCTGACACTGATTATACCTTTAACCTTATCTCCTAATCTCCTTATACTCATCCTCCAATCTTTTCTTCTCCATCTTTCTATACCGTACCCCTCCCAATCTCCTTTCCTCTTACCTATCCTATCCTTGCTTTTTTCATCCATTTTGATACAGAAAGTGAAAGTGCCTTGGTGCTTTGTAGCTTTTACTACATGAGACGTGGGGTAAGGAATAATATATTGTAGAGGAATATATTCGAGTTATTCCCCAAGTTTTCCACGTCATCACTGTGACCCCTGACGCAGGTGCTAGTCACCGAAACACGGCCCGTGTCGGGTCTTTTTGTCAAGGCTCATTCATTAAAGAACTGTGTTCCATTTTTAAAGGCCCGTGGTGCTGTTTTTTTTGTTTGGACTTTAGTTTGTACTTCGTTCCCTCTCTTTTGTTATATCCAAGGCACAATAACTAAACAGGAGCAAGACTTTATAATCTTCTAATTTATAGGAGGATCTGGACTCTGGAACCATCTCATTTAAGAAGCAACCTAAGCCTACTATGTTCTGGAGTCAAACAAGAACATGATTAGGACTCTTCTGAGGCACTAGTAGCTGGTTGGGGGAGGGAAAGCTTAACCTGCTAGAAGAGAGATTTATACGTTGCTAGCTTACAACACCCGATAGGATAAGTGTAGGAAAGTCCCCACTAACCATTCTCTTCAACATGCAAGATATGAAAAAAGTAGAATAGCAACATATTTTGAAAATAATCAGAGGCAGCTAGCTTTTAACAACATTTACATCCCTAGATCAACACTTGATGACGGACATGCCTAGTTCTGTTCGGTATACAAAAACCTAATAACTAGTTGAGAACAGTTATTCCCCTGAGGCTGATAAATTGTTGATGATTGATGCCTATTCTGTCTTCAACACTGTGTCTGATAATACGTCTTTGAATTATAACCAATAGTAAACCTCCGTGTCTGTGCTCCGTCTCCTCCACCGTAAGTAATGTGATATATTATTTGTGTTCTATTAACTCCCTTAGACAGATCAAAGCAGATTACACAAAAATAACTGTTTCCACAAAAACCTAAAAGATTACATTAAATACTTTTTAAACAGAAAAGTCTTTAAATGTTTCCAAAAGGAGGAATAAGAACTCAGAGTTCTCAACTCCTTGGGTAAAGAGCACCAAACTCGTATAGATGTATAACGGACAGAATTTTCTAAAGTTTGCTTGCTCTTAATGATCTCAAGTTATTTGGAAAAGAAAATAAACTTATTAAATATTAGGGACTAGTGGTAGCAAGTATCTTATAAATTGCATATGCTAACTTAAAATCGAATCAAGCTTGTACAGGTAACCAATGCAAGTGAGTCAAAGCAGGAGTCTCTCTGTCAAAATTTATGTGATAAATCCATTTGGGTGCAGCATTTTGGATGATCTGAAGCTTGATGCCTGATTTCTTTGATACCATTAAATATAAACTGTTACAATAATCTAAATGAGACCTCTTATAGTTTCAGTTCAAGGCAATTCAACCATGGAAGCTATCCCATGTTGCTATCAAGAGACCTGTGATAACCTGAGTGAAGCAGATGAAGAAGGAAGTGTGTGGATGACGGCCTCCACCTTCACCGTGTTGTTCCTTCTGACCCTCCTATACAGCTGCTTTGTCACTTTTCTCAAGGTAATCAAAGCTTACATCAATAACCTTTGCAACAAAACTTCATAACAAGGTCCAAATGTTACAATGGCTTACGTTATGAACACTTAAGTGAAAATTAAGTTCACTTTTAAATATTATATGTCTGGGTAAAGCTTAATAAAGTAAAGCCAACATTATAGAACTAGCTACATCTGAGTAGTAGTTTGAGCGTAATTAGTAGTGGAGGTTTTTTTTGCCTGTGATGATTGCGGGGGCTCCCTACAGTTGATTAAGGCGTCAACAAAGGAGTAACCCTGATCTCTTTTGAGGCTTTTCCTCCTTTCCGGGAACACCATCAAAAATATTAAAAATAGAAGAGATCAGTTTAAGTGGAATAGTGAGTACAACATTGTGATACTCTTTCAGGCCTGTGTTGATTTAGAGAGTTAAGTTATGAACAACCAGAATTTTGACATGGGCCCAATTTGTACATGTGGGTTGATTAATATCACAATTGCACAGTTTCTTAGGGCAAAGTATTATGGTTCGCATATAGTCTACTTGAATATGTAGAAACAACTCAATACATCTGTGACTAGCCTTTGAGATTTGTGCTTCTCTCATCAGGCCAGTGAAGAGGTGGTACACTAGCCTTAGACAGTATTATTTAAACCCAAAGAAATCATGCTGTCTCTTCACTAACCCAACGAAGGAAGTATGGATCTTGGAAACTAGACACAGATGTGGAAGGACATTTTATAAAGGATGTCCAAACTCAGAATATGGACGTCTCAGTCAGTACATCACAAATGGACGTCCATCTCATATGTATTTTAGAACTAGATACAGCCTCGTCTAAAATTGGCATCCATGTACTGGAAATATCCTGCATTCAGTCCATTTTACAAACTGAAATGTCTGAATTATGAACAGGGCAAAGCAAGGGGCACTGGACATCAGTGTGGCAGCAGCAGAACATCCATATTATAAAGTGGCCACAGAGCTTTCTCATGTGGAGGAATAAACCTAATGGTTAAAGCAGCCAACTGAGAGCCAGAGCAGAGATCCAGAAGTTGCTGGTCAAGTTCCACTGTAGATTTTGGCAATTTCTGTTTGTTTATTTATTTATTTTAATTGAGCACTCCAGAGACAGAAAAATACTGTGACGTCTTTATTTCCGTTCATTGGAGAATTGCTCAATCAGAGCACCTTTCTATAACCTGGACGTGAAAGGTATCAGGGTCTAAATTCAGACATCCATCTTTTTTTAGACTTGGACATCCTTTACCATTCCGTGGTCGGAGTTGGATGTTAATATTTTGGATCCTCCCTAGTCCTGCCCAAAACATGCCCAGATCACACCTCCTTGCTATATGGACGTACTGCAGTGTTACACATCCATATCCTCCTGCCTTTGTAAAATTGGGATTTGGATGTCCGTGCAATAAAACAGTTTCAATAAAAGAGCAGAGAAAAAAATTCTTTGAGAAGCTAATCTATACTAGTTATAAGATTGCAAAGCAATTTTCTGAAATACGTTTTTATATATTTTCGAAATTGAAAATAACTAGAAGCAGTAAGTAAAAGAGTCTGAACATCTTTACTAAGGTGGGCTGCTTGGAAAGAAAAAAAGGCTATTTAGTAATCTAAGGAACCTGTTTACTAAGGTGTGCTAGTGTTTTTAGCATGCACTAATGCTAGAGACACCTATATATTCCTATGGGAGACCTTAGCATTAACGTGCAGTAAAAATGCCAGCATGCCTATAGCGTGGCTTAGTAAACAGGGCCCTAACTCTTTTCATAATTTTTAAAGAGGGAAAGGTAAATACGGCTGTTAATCTAGTAGGAAAACAAAAAGAGGAGGGAGACAATGTCCTATTGAGAAAGTGAGCGTCAACCAGAAAAAAGTTAAGCAATTGCAAGGAGGATTCCAAAAAAGGAAGGATATTTATTGTAGCAGTCATATAAAGAGACCTGACACAGCCATGTTTCGGCACACAGGCCTGCCTCAGGGGTCCATGGACCAATTCTATTTGGTGTTGATGAAGGGTAGCCTTCGATCCAGAAGGTATTAGAATCCGTTGCCTTGAAAATCTCCATGTCAAAATGAAGAACAAACATTAAAAACTCTGCAAAAACAACTCTCTGGGAAACCAGTGAGGTAGATTTTTGAGAAAGAACGAAGTGACCTAAAAAATACAATGGGGTAACCCATGAATTACTTTATAAGTAAGGCGATAGAATTTAAACTGGACCCTAGCATAAACCAGTAACCAATGATTCTTTATAAAATACTGAGACACACTATCAAACTTTTTCAAGGAATATATCAAGCAGAGTGCAGTTCTGGATGGGCTCGCTTTTGTAATTGTTTTGAGGATCCCAGATAAATGGCATTACGATAATCTAACATATTCAAGATCAGGGATTGCAGTATCAAATGAAAGTGATATTGATCAAAATATTTGCGTACCCGCTGAAGATTATGCTTAATGAAGAAAGCTCTCTGTGTTAGTGTATTTACATGAGATTCAAAGATTCGTTTAGTTTCTAGCAGAATAGCTAACACTTTTAAAGATGGAGAGAACTGATATAAAAGTCTGATTAATTCTAATACTGCATTGCCCTTATCAATATGACTGTTATTTCCGTAGGTAAAGTAAAAACCTCCTAACCAAGAAAATGAAGATTAAGGAACAACAAGGATGTGTGTGTCTTTTGCATCTTCCCTTTTGCCTCTGTTCTTCCTAAGTTGAAAGCAGAGGATCTTTATTTCTGGATAGCAGTAGAACCTGAGGAGAACTCTCCAAGATGCTGAATGTCTGCAAAATTTCAGAATATCCACTTTAACTAAGGTGATGCTCTTGTTAAGTGGGTAATGTTGAAGTGACCAACTAATCGTTGGACTCCAAAGGCTAGATGTCATCAAGCTCAACATTCTTTTCATTAAGGTCTACTCGGAGAGATTTTTGGTTGTAAACTGAGAACTCTCCAAGGTGCTGAATGCCTGCAAGTTTCAGAATATCCACTTTAACTAAGGTGATGCTCTTGTTAAGTGGGTAATGTTGAAGTGATCAGCTAATCTTTGGACTCCTAAGGCTAGATGTCATCAAGCTCAACATTCTTTTCATTAAGGTCTACTCTGAGAGATTTTTTGGTTGCAAACTGAGACGACATCTCCAATGACAGACTGGTGCACTCTGCATAGAAATTCAGCACTGTTCACTCTTCAGATAGCAGTACTGAATATCCATTCTTAATTTAAGTGTCATGGCTGGTGTTTAAAATAAATGCTGATCATAGTGTTAACTATTTACCCAAATGTTGTTTTCATAAAAGAGAAAATTGATCTTTTTTTTAATTTAATGATTATTATTAGCAACTGTATACGATCCAATATAATTTTCAACTAACGCATCTTTTTTCAAACTTTTTCAACCACTTATCCCTCTCCCTCCCATCCTCCCCCTTGCTTTGGGATTATGTCCTTTTTTCCTTCTCACTCACTTCCAGCACCACCATTGCATTCATCTCGCACACTCATTAAACGAATTGTACAAGCCTCTGCCAAATTCTCTCCTACTTATCATATTTCTTCTGTCTTATAACTGTAAGTTTTTCTATAAGGCCTACATGAAAGAGCTTGTTTGCCATTTCACAACAGTGGAGGCAAGTCCTCACAAAATAACAAACAATATGCATATGTAAAGCACCTAGACAGATGATAGTATCAGGCTGTACCAACATAATGAAAATCAGGTCAACAAGTCAAAGGTAAGACCATGTCCCCTGATTGTCCACATTCATGATCTGTAGGTTTAGATATTTGTGGATAAAATCTGTATCTTCTAGTTTTATGTCCAAGACTTAATGAGAATATTTCACTTTTTCCAACCTTCCAACTCCTGTTTCTTCAAAACATTTTAAGGCTATCTTGAAAGTGTAATGATATGTGTTGTATGTAACCTATATCATTGATCTCATATTACCTGTTTGTTTGGGGGGTGTTGTCATGTTGAAATAAAATATATTTGATGAGAAAGAGTTTGTGCTTATTGAAGGGGCCTATGCAAAATGGGAACCAGAACATAAGAGTGATGAAATGTCTACAGTTACTAGTGCTACTCTCAAAAATAATGAGGATTGAGCCATGAGGCCATGAGTCAAGTTTCACCCTTACTCTGACCATTTGGCATGGAGGAGTAGCCAACAATCAGGGAAACTATGGTAGAAATCCCACTGCAGCAACTTGGGCAAGTCACGTAACCATTCATTGCCTCAGGTACAATCTTAGGGGGCAATTCTACAACTGAGAGTTTCAAAATAGGCACATCAATGCTCAGTGCCAAGATGCCATTGGGGAATACCAGTGTAAATCAACATTGATGCCCGTAAAGTTAGGTACGATCAGTTATGGCAGGCATAAATGTTTGCACCTAAGTGTTCCATGATCTGTGTGTAACATAATATTCTATAAGTTATCCCCTGGATTTTATGTAGTGCAACTTAAGTTGCACATGCAAATCCAGTTGTATAAGTACATACGTAATGCCACACTGGGAAAAGACCAAGGGTCCATCGAGCCCAGCATCTTGTCCCCGACAGCGGCCAATCCAGGTCAAGGGCACCTGGCAAGCTACCCAAACGTACAAACATTTTATACATGTTATTCCTGAAATTGTAGATTTTTCCCCAAGTCCATTTAGTAGAGGTCTATGGACTTGTCCTTTAGGAAACCGTCTAACCCCTTTTTAAACTCTGCCAAGCTAACC
The DNA here is from genome assembly GCF_901765095.1 of Microcaecilia unicolor. Taxonomy (NCBI): domain Eukaryota; kingdom Metazoa; phylum Chordata; class Amphibia; order Gymnophiona; family Siphonopidae; genus Microcaecilia; species Microcaecilia unicolor. Next base: position 29,940,751 of record NC_044044.1, read on the forward strand.
ACCTTCACCACGTTCTCCGGCAACGAATTCCAGAGTTTAATTACGCATTGGGTGAAGAAACATTTCCTCCGATTTGTTTTAAATTTACTACACTGTAGTTTCATCGCATGCCCCCTAGTCCTAGTATTTTTGGAAAGCGTGAACAGACTCTTCACATCCACCTGTTCCACTCCACTCAATATTTTATATACCTCTATCATGTCTTCCCTCAGCCGTCTTTTCTCCAAGCTAAAAAGCCCTAGCCTCCTTAGTCTTTCTTCATAGGGAAGTCGTCCCATCTCCGCTATCATTTTAGTCGCCCTTCTCTGCACCTTTTCTAATTCTACTATATCTTTCTTGAGATGGGGCGACCAGAATTGAACACAATATTCAAGGTGCGGTCGCACCATGGAGTGATACAACGGCATTATAAAATCCTCACACCTGTTTTCCATACCTTTCCTAATAATACCCAACATTCTATTCGCTTTCCTAGCCGCAGCAGCACACTGAGCAGAAGGTTTCAGTGTATTATCCTGGATTTGCACATGCAATTTAATTAGCTAAGTCAATCAGCACTGATAATTGCCAATTGACAAGCAATTATTTCCACTAAGTGGCATTAATTAGAATTTACATGCACAACTAAGCATATTCTGTAAAATAACGTATGTAAATTCTAAGGTGCATAGTTGAAAAGGGGGTATGGCCATGAGAATGGAATGGATGGGTCAGGGGCATTGTGAAACTGTCTGTGACTAAATTTAGTCATACGGGTGGGCGCTAGGCCTATTCTCTAACCATACCATTCATCATAGGCATAAAAACCTCCTAGTGTTTAGCTTACAATCCCCGAACCCTGCTTGGTTGTGCTTTAAGGTTCTAAGGTACACTTATCTCTCTTGTAGTTCAGTCGGGTTTCCCCATCCACGGTCTATGATGAATGGATGGGACTCCCTAAGGTTGAATTCATATATCAACAATGGAGTATTCCATTAACATTTGAGGCTTTTCCTCCATTAAAATGACATAGCACATCACAGTTAATATAATTGGTTGGATATCTTGAGTTGGTTGATCATTATTCTGACACCATGTCAGAATATTCCCTTGGGGAACATGTTTTCATTTGAAAACATAGTAAATATAGGTCATAAATACTCACTCCTAGTGCCTAGATCATGTTAAAAAAAATCACCTTAACATGTCGTTAATTGATTTCACATCTAACTGGGATGTATGATTTATTTTCTAACTCTTTTGCAATACCTCTGCATCCCCTAGATTAAAAAAAAAAGGTTTCAGTTCCGTGCGTCACAAATCAACCATCCATTCTGTTGCTAAACTCTTCTGGTTTTGCACTAATGGGCTCAGTAAATGGAGTTTTACAGGAACTTGCTGCGGTTGATGAGGTGGAAATCAACACAAGCCATCTGCCGTTCTTGTTATTTTGGTTAACCGTAGGGAGGGGGAGGAGGCAGCCGATGACAGCCATCATGAACACACAGCTTTTGCCATTATACTGATGGTTCTGAATGCATTGGACTTTGAAAGTCTACTGCCACCTCTGATATACACACATTCATAGACAAAAAAATAACCTGGCATTTAGCTTTCATTGATTTCGTTTTTGACTGGTGTCAAGAAAATCAGACTAAGGCTAAAGCTTTGTTTGCTATCTGGGGATACAGGAGATTCAAGGAGATAAACAGGCTCATTTTCAAAGCACTTAGCCTCCCAAAGTTCCATAGAAACCTATGGAACTTAGCCTCCCAAAGTGCTTTGAAAATATGCCTCAAAATGACTTGTGTATGGTCATACATGGTGGCAGGGGACAGTCAGACTCAGGTCCTAGGATCTCTCTCGAATCATACTGCAGAACCTTCTGACAGGCCTGCTCTACCTCCCTCTGTATGAGACCCACCAACCGCTTTTATTTTGCCTGGTCTTACTCTTCTCTAAAAACACACATAAAATTATCTTTCTCAATCCATGGTTCAACTTATCAAAAACAGTGAATACTGGAGATCAGGTTACTAGGAACAGATTAGCGTGACTTGAGTTTAATATACCTTCAGATGAAAAAAAAAAAAAAACTTCTGACACTGAAGAAGCAATGGTGCCCTCATGTGGAGGGAAGTAAATTGCAGTTTGTTTGTTTTTTGCTAGAGACTTCACCACAAAATTTCCATTTAAAGAGACAGCAAACCACAAAGACGTTTACCCTATCTCTAAGTTACAACCTATTCAACAATGAATTTCTTTGAATATGCAGTAATCAGTGATAGTGACATGGACTTGTGGTTAAAATACAAAAACATTAACACAAGATTCCCTGCTCCCTACAGCAATCCAGAGTGAATTCCTTTCTAATCCTAATGTGACCTTGAATTCCCCGGGAAAAAAAAAGTTAAGTACATAAGTAATGCCATACTGGGAAATGACCAAGGGTCCATCGAGCCCAGCATCCTGTCCACGACAGCGGCCAATCCAGGCCAAGGGCACCTGGCAAGCTTCCCAAACGTACAAACATTCTATACATGTTATTCCTGGAATTGTGGATTTTTCCCAAGTCCATTTAGTAGCGGTTTATGGACTTGTCCTTTAGGAAACCGTCCAACCCCTTTTTAAACTCTGCCAAGCTAATCGCCTTCAGCACTTTTTCCGGCAACGAATTCCAGAGTTTAATTATACGTTGGGTGAAGAAAGATTTTCTCCGATTTGTTTTAAATTTACTACACTGTCGTTTCATCGCATGCCCCCTAGTCCTAGTATTTTTGGAAAGCGTGAACATACGCTTCACATCCACCTATTCCACTCCACTCATTATTTTATATACCTCTATCATGTCTCCCCTCAGCCGTCTCTTCTCCAAACTGAAAAGCCCTAGCCTCCTTAGTCTTTCTTCATAGGGAAGTCGTCCCATCCCCGCTATCATTTTAGTTGCCCTACGCTGCAGTCTGTACTGAACTGAAGCCCCCGGCATGGTATAAAGGAGAACAGTCAGTACCTAATCAAAGACCCTGCGTGACTGTAGATGCACCTGGAAAATTTCACCATCCCATGAGTGCCTTTGACCCATGAACATTGCAACAGGCCTACATTTTGGCATAAACAACGTGGGCTGTTGCCTCCAGTGTTGGAAATGAAGCCACTGCTGCCACGCCTCCTTCCGGACCTCCAGTTGTTCCACTCTACAACTGCAGTAACTCTTAAAACAATATTTAGTGCAGGGCCTCAAGAGCTTACCTCACCAGAACTTAGGTGCACAGAGTTACACCAGTGCTAAATTCATACGCATTTCACTTAAAGAAGGCATCACGTTCAAAATATGCTCCCTAGTTCACAAAATCATTCACGGAGATGCACCAGCCTACATGTCAGACCTGATAGACGTACCACCCAGGAATGCCAAAAAAGCATCCCGCACATTCCTTAATCTTCACTTCCCCAACTGTAAAGGTCTAAAATACAAACTAATGCATGCATCAAACTTCACCTACTTGAGCACACAGTTATGGAACGCACTGCCGCGCAACTTAAAAACGACCTACGAACTAACTTCCGCAAACTACTGAAGACCCATCTCTTTAATAAGGCTTACCACAAAGATCAACCAACATGAACAAACACAACTCCTTCACATATATTCTGAAATGTCTTATAATATCTGCTTGTTTACTATTATAATGTTCTTTTCTATAATACTAAATGTATATTTTCTAATGATATTTCCACCATTCATGATGTATTGTAAGCCACATTGAGCCTGCAAAGAGGTGGGAAAATGTGGGATTTATTTATCTATTGCATTTGTATCCCACATTTATCCCACCTCTTTGCAGGCTCAATGTGGCTTATAATTCTTCAAGGGTGATGGAGGTAGAAGAGAACATACAATTGGTTTAACAGAGGGTTTTGGGTTACATGGTGGTGAAATACATGATGATTTTAGAGCAAAAGACATTAAAGAGCATTTCTGGATATATTAGAGATACGTGAAATACATAATAGTTTTAAAGAGAACATTTCTGGATAAATTAGAGATAGTGCAGTTATACGTGTTGATCTTTATGATATATGTTGTCAAAGAGATAAGTTTTCAGTAGTTTGCGGAAGTTGGTCAATTCATAGACCATTTTCAGGTTGCGTGGCAGCGCATTCCAGAGCTGTGTGCATGTATACGAGAAGGTTGATGCAAGCATTGATTTGTATTTCAAGCCTTTGCACTTGGGAGGATGAAGGTTGAGGAATGTGCGAGAAGATTTTTTTGCATTTCTGGGTGGTAGTTCTATTAGATCTGCCATATATGCTGGGGCGTCACCATGGATGATTTTGTGGACTAGGGTACAGAGTTTGAATGTGATGCATTCTTTGAGTGGGAGCCAGTGCAGTTTTTCACGTAGGGGTTTAGCGCTTTCATACAAATGCAATAAATAAATAAATAAATAAATAAATACGAACAACATAAGCATGCTCCAGATGCCTAAATATAGGCTCATCAATATAGATTTACCCCCCTAAGGGGCAAATCTATATAGGGCATAAGAACATAAGAAAATAAACCTAACGTCCTCCCTAGGCTAATACAAGCAATAGGACAAGAAGAAAATATAAGAAAAAAAGTCACAAAATAGAAAATTTGTAGAAAAAAAGAGGGTGGAGGAAGGGATTGTCTGTGATTATATTTGTCGTAAAATCGGGGCACGCCTACGACTGTATGAGACTTTCCCTAAGAACGACAAAGTAAATACAGCAACAAGCTGCACTGTACATATACACATCATAATTTCTACTAATTGAGGTATTATATATTGGATTAAGTTTAGTAGAATTTTGCCATGTGATTTGATCAGTTTTATCCTAGAAATAAGCAGTGGATATTTCCAAGTCCATCTTAATAATGGCTCATAGACTTTTCTTGTAGGAACTTGTCCAGACTTTTATAAACCCTGCTAAGCATCCACCTTCACATTGGTTTAGGAGAAATAGTGCCTTCGCTGATACTATTGTGTTGTGCCAAGTTGACACTCAGAAAGAAAAAAGGGTCTCCTGGACATTTGGAAGAGTTACATACAGGTACTTCCAGCAGTAGCTCGGAATTTGTTCCTTAATGACTTAGGTGGATCTTAATAACCCATGCTGGGAATCTGGGAGGGATGGATCTTTTGGGGGGAGTGGTTAGAATTTGGGATTAAATAAAAAGGGATGGCTGGGAATCATATGTTTCTTCTTTTTTTGGCTTCCGCATGGTGGGGCGAGGGAATGAATTCCAAAGTTTAATAACACATTGAGTGAAGAAATATTTTCTCTGATTTGTTTTAAATTTACTACGTTGTAGCTTCATTGCGTGCCCCCTAATCATAGTATTTTTAGAAAGAGTAAACAAGCGATTCGCATCTACCCGTTCCACTCCACTCATTATTTTATAGACCTCTATTATATGTCCCCTCAGCCATCTTTTTTCCAAGCTGAAAATCAATAGCTAGCATTTGCCTTTCCTCATAGGGAAGTCGTCCTATCCCCTTTACCATTTTTGTCATCCTTCTCTATACCTTTTCTAATTCCACTCTATCTTTTTTTAGATGCGTTGATCACTGGAAAGTAGGTGCAAAACAATGAGTGCTAAGCTAGTATTCTATTATGGCAAATTTGCATGCCAATGTTGTTACAGAATACTAGCATAAGTCAGCAATAACACCACTGTTTATACCTCCTCTACGGTTTAAATAGCGATGGGCAGGCAGGTCCCTTGTAATTGAATCCAAGATATTCATGCGCTATCCCTGATGGTAGGAATGCATGGCCCCCCCATATGCCTTAGAGGGAATGTTGACTGTCAAATAACTGCGGTCTTCTCCAGTAAAAGCATTTTAGTTTGGGGAATCACCTTAGGAACTGAGCCTTTTTGAAAAACAAAAGCCCTTTCGCCACTCAATAAATTGTCCCAACTTTCACCAGAATGACCACATATGTTCTGTCACTTGAAAATGAGAAACAGACAACTGGATTTTCACTCTCTTTCTCAGCCTGCATTACTTAACATGCACCAGGGAATAGAACAGGTAATAAAGGAAGTAATCTCCTAAGACATTGTATGTTGAATGTTGTGTTTACATCTTATTTTCTGTTTGATTGATTCGACCACATGCAAATCGAGTGAGTCCTCTTGAGTCTACACCTGGAACCACTGAGCCTGGAAGGGGAGGAGGGCACCCAACCATAACCAAAAGGGAAGCAGGGCACCCAACCATTACCTAAAAGGGTCCCTGGTAGGGACCCTCACTAACTCGACTTTCTTTTAACTTCGCTGTACTCTTCAGCCTCCTTCGTTGCAACCACTCAACCTCAAGAGAAATGATGAAGGACTGCAGCAGCTCAGTTGAGAGTTTTATACTTCCTACATCAGGCTCATCAGTGGAAATCCAATGGAGAGACAACTTGTGTGGGAAAACATGGCAGAAGGCTTTTGATCAAAATCAGGTATTTATCATTGAATGAGAGTTTTTTATAATGTAGAAAAAGAAAACAAAGCCTATTGAGTACAAAGTATTTCCTATAGCCAGATACTTGTATTTCTCCTCTCAAACAATCCACCATTCCCTCAGGCAATAAGAAATATTATTTTCTTGGTTTATTTCCAGTATGAGCATGTCTTTATCAAATCATGCATGAGAATTTCCTCAAGTGAGTTTCCAGCAAAGGTGTAAACCGTTTTCTAGAAACTCCGTATTCTGCAGACTGTAAGGTCATCACTATTGGGCACATTACTGGCAAAGCATATATCTGGGGAGAGCAGGAATGAGGTACAGAAGCAGTTCTGTAAGGAAGGGACCATCAGTGCTGTAAAAGAAAGTGGTACTGGAGGGCAGGAGTTAGGTAAATTGGCAAAGCTGTGAGATGTGTCAGTGCTGGAATAGCTGGAGATACTGCAGGATAGGAGTAATACATAGTGGCAGACCTGTGGAATAAGAAAACTTTTCAGTGGGAAGGTTCCAGATACATTTGAAGAGTAGAGGGATTTCTCAGCATTGGAATAGCACAGGTCACTGCAGGGCAGGAGTGACATGTCCTGGCACAGCTGTATGAACTGCAGTGCTTGAATAGCAAGGGGTCCTCCAGCACAGCAGTGGCATACACTGGCAGAGCTGTGAGGGGTCTCAGTACAGGAATAGTGGTGGGTGCACCAGGGCAGGAGTAAGGTGCACTGGCAGAGCTGTGAGGGGTCTCAGTACAGGAATGGTGGTGGGTGCACCAGGGCAGGAGTAAAGTGCACTAGCAGAGCTGTGGGTGGATCTCAGTGCTGGAATAGCAGGGGATGAACCAGGACAGGAGTAAGGTGTACTAGCAGAGCTGTGGGTGGATCTCAGTGCTGGAATAGCAGGAGGTGCACCAGGGCAGGTGTAAGGTGCACTAGCAGAGCTGTGGGTGGATCTCAGTGCTGGAATAGCAGGGGATGAACCAGGACAGGAGTAAGGTGTACTAGCAGAGCTGTGGGTGGATCTCAGTGCTGGAATAGCAGGAGGTGCACCAGGGCAGGTGTAAGGTGCACTAGCAGAGCTGTGGATGGATCTCGGTGCTGGAATAGCAGGAGGTGCACTAGGACAGGAGTAAGATGCACTGGCAGAGCTGTGAGGGGTCTCAGTACAGGAATGGTGGTGGGTGCACCAGGGCAGGAGTAAGGTGCACTAGCAGAGCTGTGGGTGGATCTCAGTGCTGGAATAGCAGGAGGTGCACCAGGGCAGGTGTAAGGTGCACTAGCAGAGCTGTGGATGGATCTCGGTGCTGGAATAGCAGGAGGTGCACCAGGACAGGAGTAAGATGCACTGGCAGAGCTGTGAGGGGTCTCAGTACAGGAATAGTGGTGGGTGCACCAGGGCAGGGGTAAGGTGCACTGGCAGAGCTGTGAGGGGTCTCAGTACAGGAATGGTGGTGGGTGCACCAGGGCAGGAGTAAGGTGCACTGGCAGAGCTGTGAGGGGTCTCAGTACAGGAATGGTGGTGGGTGCACCAGGGCAGGAGTAAAGTGCACTAGCAGAGCTGTGGGTGGATCTCAGTGCTGGAATAGCAGGGGATGAACCAGGACAGGAGTAAGGTGTACTAGCAGAGCTGTGGGTGGATCTCAGTGCTGGAATAGCAGGGGATGAACCAGGACAGGAGTAAGGTGTACTAGCAGAGCTGTGGGTGGATCTCAGTGCTGGAATAGCAGGAGGTGCACCAGGGCAGGTGTAAGGTGCACTAGCAGAGCTGTGGATGGATCTCGGTGCTGGAATAGCAGGAGGTGCACTAGGACAGGAGTAAGATGCACTGGCAGAGCTGTGAGGGGTCTCAGTACAGGAATGGTGGTGGGTGCACCAGGGCAGGAGTAAGGTGCACTAGCAGAGCTGTGGGTGGATCTCAGTGCTGGAATAGCAGGAGGTGCACCAGGGCAGGTGTAAGGTGCACTAGCAGAGCTGTGGGTGGATCTCAGTGCTGGAATAGCAGGGGATGAACCAGGACAGGAGTAAGGTGTACTAGCAGAGCTGTGGGTGGATCTCAGTGCTGGAATAGCAGGGGATGAACCAGGACAGGAGTAAGGTGTACTAGCAGAGCTGTGGGTGGATCTCAGTGCTGGAATAGCAGGAGGTGCACCAGGGCAGGTGTAAGGTGCACTAGCAGAGCTGTGGATGGATCTCGGTGCTGGAATAGCAGGAGGTGCACTAGGACAGGAGTAAGATGCACTGGCAGAGCTGTGAGGGGTCTGAGTACAGGAATAGTGGTGGGTGCACCAGGGCAGGGGTAAGGTGCACTGGCAGAGCTGTGAGGGGTCTCAGTACAGGAATGGTGGTGGGTGCACCAGGGCAGGAGTAAGGTGCACTAGCAGAGCTGTGGGTGGATCTCAGTGCTGGAATAGCAGGAGGTGCACCAGGGCAGGTGTAAGGTGCACTAGCAGAGCTGTGGATGGATCTCGGTGCTGGAATAGCAGGAGGTGCACTAGGACAGGAGTAAGATGCACTGGCAGAGCTGTGAGGGGTCTCAGTACAGGAATAGTGGTGGGTGCACCAGGGCAGGGGTAAGGTGCACTGGCAGAGCTGTGAGGGGTCTCAGTACAGGAATGGTGGTGGGTGCACCAGGGCAGGAGTAAGGTGCACTGGCAGAGCTGTGAGGGGTCTCAGTACAGGAATAGTGGTGGGTGCACCAGGGCAGGGGTAAGGTGCACTGGCAGAGCTGTGAGGGGTCTCAGTACAGGAATAGTGGTGGGTGCACCAGGGCAGGAGTAAGGTGCACTGGCAGAGCTGTGAGGGGTCTCAGTACAGGAATGGTGGTGGGTGCACCAGGGCAGGAGTAAGGTGCACTGGCAGAGCTGTGAGGGGTCTCAGTACAGGAATGGTGGTGGGTGCACCAGGGCAGGAGTAAAGTGCACTAGCAGAGCTGTGGGTGGATCTCAGTGCTGGAATAGCAGGGGATGAACCAGGACAGGAGTAAGGTGTACTAGCAGAGCTGTGGGTGGATCTCAGTGCTGGAATAGCAGGAGGTGCACCAGGGCAGGTGTAAGGTGCACTAGCAGAGCTGTGGATGGATCTCGGTGCTGGAATAGCAGGAGGTGCACTAGGACAGGAGTAAGATGCACTGGCAGAGCTGTGAGGGGTCTCAGTACAGGAATGGTGGTGGGTGCACCAGGGCAGGAGTAAAGTGCACTAGCAGAGCTGTGGGTGGATCTCAGTGCTGGAATAGCAGGGGATGAACCAGGACAGGAGTAAGGTGTACTAGCAGAGCTGTGGGTGGATCTCAGTGCTGGAATAGCAGGGGATGAACCAGGACAGGAGTAAGGTGTACTAGCAGAGCTGTGGGTGGATCTCAGTGCTGGAATAGCAGGAGGTGCACCAGGGCAGGTGTAAGGTGCACTAGCAGAGCTGTGGGTGGATCTCAGTGCTGGAATAGCAGGGGATGAACCAGGACAGGAGTAAGGTGTACTAGCAGAGCTGTGGGTGGATCTCGGTGCTGGAATAGCAGGAGGTGCACCAGGGCAGGTGTAAGGTGCACTAGCAGAGCTGTGGATGGATCTCGGTGCTGGAATAGCAGGAGGTGCACTAGGACAGGAGTAAGATGCACTGGCAGAGCTGTGAGGGGTCTCAGTACAGGAATGGTGGTGGGTGCACCAGGGCAGGAGTAAGGTGCACTAGCAGAGCTGTGGGTGGATCTCAGTGCTGGAATAGCAGGAGGTGCACCAGGGCAGGTGTAAGGTGCACTAGCAGAGCTGTGGATGGATCTCGGTGCTGGAATAGCAGGAGGTGCACTAGGACAGGAGTAAGATGCACTGGCAGAGCTGTGAGGGGTCTCAGTACAGGAATAGTGGTGGGTGCACCAGGGCAGGGGTAAGGTGCACTGGCAGAGCTGTGAGGGGTCTCAGTACAGGAATGGTGGTGGGTGCACCAGGGCAGGAGTAAGGTACACTGGCAGAGCTGTGAGGGGTCTCAGTACAGGAATAGTGGTGGGTGCACCAGGGCAGGGGTAAGGTGCACTGGCAGAGCTGTGAGGGGTCTCAGTACAGGAATAGTGGTGGGTGCACCAGGGCAGGAGTAAGGTGCACTGGCAGAGCTGTGAGGGGTCTCAGTACAGGAATGGTGGTGGGTGCACCAGGGCAGGAGTAAAGTGCACTAGCAGAGCTGTGGGTGGATCTCAGTGCTGGAATAGCAGGGGATGAACCAGGACAGGAGTAAGGTGTACTAGCAGAGCTGTGGGTGGATCTCAGTGCTGGAATAGCAGGAGGTGCACCAGGGCAGGTGTAAGGTGCACTAGCAGAGCTGTGGGTGGATCTCAGTGCTGGAATAGCAGGGGATGAACCAGGACAGGAGTAAGGTGTACTAGCAGAGCTGTGGGTGGATCTCAGTGCTGGAATAGCAGGAGGTGCACCAGGGCAGGTGTAAGGTGTACTAGCAGAGCTGTGGGTGGATCTCAGTGCTGGAATAGCAGGGGATGAACCAGGACAGGAGTAAGGTGTACTAGCAGAGCTGTGGGTGGATCTCAGTGCTGGAATAGCAGGAGGTGCACCAGGGCAGGTGTAAGGTGCACTAGCAGAGCTGTGGATGGATCTCGGTGCTGGAATAGCAGGAGGTGCACTAGGACAGGAGTAAGATGCACTGGCAGAGCTGTGAGGGGTCTCAGTACAGGAATGGTGGTGGGTGCACCAGGGCAGGAGTAAAGTGCACTAGCAGAGCTGTGGGTGGATCTCAGTGCTGGAATAGCAGGGGATGAACCAGGACAGGAGTAAGGTGTACTAGCAGAGCTGTGGGTGGATCTCAGTGCTGGAATAGCAGGGGATGAACCAGGACAGGAGTAAGGTGTACTAGCAGAGCTGTGGGTGGATCTCAGTGCTGGAATAGCAGGAGGTGCACCAGGGCAGGTGTAAGGTGCACTAGCAGAGCTGTGGATGGATCTCGGTGCTGGAATAGCAGGAGGTGCACTAGGACAGGAGTAAGATGCACTGGCAGAGCTGTGAGGGGTCTCAGTACAGGAATGGTGGTGGGTGCACCAGGGCAGGAGTAAGGTGCACTAGCAGAGCTGTGGGTGGATCTCAGTGCTGGAATAGCAGGAGGTGCACCAGGGCAGGTGTAAGGTGCACTAGCAGAGCTGTGGGTGGATCTCAGTGCTGGAATAGCAGGGGATGAACCAGGACAGGAGTAAGGTGTACTAGCAGAGCTGTGGGTGGATCTCAGTGCTGGAATAGCAGGAGGTGCACCAGGGCAGGTGTAAGGTGCACTAGCAGAGCTGTGGGTGGATCTCAGTGCTGGAATAGCAGGGGATGAACCAGGGCAGGTGTAAGGTGCACTAGCAGAGCTGTGGATGGATCTCGGTGCTGGAATAGCAGGAGGTGCACTAGGACAGGAGTAAGATGCACTGGCAGAGCTGTGAGGGGTCTGAGTACAGGAATAGTGGTGGGTGCACCAGGGCAGGGGTAAGGTGCACTGGCAGAGCTGTGAGGGGTCTCAGTACAGGAATGGTGGTGGGTGCACCAGGGCAGGAGTAAGGTGCACTGGCAGAGCTGTGAGGGGTCTCAGTACTGGAACAAGAGAAGTTGCACCAGGGCAGGATTCAGGAGAAACATGATGAAGGTTTGGAATAGTTAGGGGCTGCAGGATAGGAGAGGAGTGAGGTGCATTGGCAGAGATTGAGTCAGTCTCAGTACTGGAATAGCAGGGGGTGCAGCAAGGAAGGATTGGGGTGTATTAGTCGAAGTGTGCATCTAAGTACAGGAATAGCCAAATAGCAGAGGTGCCCTGACAGAACTTTGGAGAGAGGGAGAGAGACAAATAAGTACTGGAATACCAGGGACTGTGCTGGTCTGGGTAATGGAAAAGTAGGGAGAACTGCAGTCCTAAAATGAAAGCAGTACTGCTTCGGTACGGACTTCAGATGCATTTGCAGAGGAATGGGGTATCAGAACTGTAATGGCAGGGGGTGCTGCTTGTCACATCTGAGGTGCACTGGGAGAACTGGGCAGAGAGTAATGACAGAACAGGAAAGTATTACATCAGCCATGCTACAGTCTCAGTCCTGGGATAGGAAAAGATGCCTGCATGGCAGAACTGAGGTGCTTTAGCAGAGTTGGGGGTGTCTCATTACTGGAATGAGACTAACTTGAGGAATGCTCTAGAATTCATTAAGGGACTGTCTAGAACTTGGCAGCTATGATTTAGTTCTTACAAAAATGCAGAGCTGCAAACACCCAAGGGAGAAGTATAGTATAGGGGGTGAAGTACTGCTCACAAAACAAGAGTGGTCTCTGGGGATGATTGTTCCTGATAAACTGAAGATGGTCAAAGAGGATACCTGGGTAGATAGGGAGAAGAATGGCCAACAGGAAAAAGGAGTTAGTACCTCTGTACAAGTGTCTGGCTAGAGTTTATTTGGAACACTGTGTACAATTCTGGAGATATAGGCAGGATAGAGTCGGCCCTAAGGGTGGCTACTTAACTCTGTACCTTTCTGCCCCTCATATCACTTTCCATTTATTGTACTTTCCTGTTTGTTAACTAAATGTTGTAAGCCACATTGAGCCTGCCAGCGGTGGGAAACTGTGGGGTATAAATGAAATAAATAAATAATAATAATAATTACTATAATGGTCCATGTTCCTTGCAATAAAGCATTTGGGGACAGACTTAAAGATATCAGTATGAATACCTTGGAAGATATGATTATTATTTAATACATTTATACTCCACATTTTCTCACTAGTTGTAGGCTCAATGTGGCTTACACAAACCGTAGGGTAGGCTACAGTACAGAAAAAGTACAATTAAACTATGTAAAAGTAAGATAATAGGCAAATAGGTATCTTATTATCATCAGGTCTCTGCTGACCACCAGCAGCAAGCAGTGAATGGCATATAGAGGGGTCACCAATGTGATGGTTTCAGTGGCAGGACCTAGGTGGCAGTGAGATTGCTAGTGTCACCCCAAGGGGAAAGAGGGTTAAGTGGCTCATGCAGGGACACAAGGAGCTGGTGTAGGACTTAAACCCGGGCCCTTCTGATTTCCCACCTACCGCCCTAACCATTAGGCTATTCCTCCACCTTGAGAGAAAACTAAATACCTCCATGGCATAAATGCACAGGAGATGGGTCTCTTTCAATTGGAAGGAAGTTCTGGAATGAGTGGGTTTAGGATGAAGGTGAAAGGGGGTTGGACTCCAGGGTAATCTAGGGATATTAGATCAATAACAACATTTACTTTTCCTTCTCTAAAAATCATGAAAAGAATAGGTTACTAGATAACCTTTTTTCCTTCCAAGCAGCTCGTCTTAGTAAAGACCTTCAGGTTCCTTTGCTCACCACCCTCAGCTATTTTCAGTTTCAAAAATTTACTAAAACTTATCTAGTTCAAAAATTTGTTTCACAATCTAATAACTAGCTTGGAATCAAGATCAAAATGCGTACGTAAATTTGCTAATTACAGTCTGTAATTCCTGGAAACGTCCTGCTTCGTTTACATTACGATCCACGTTGAACTGAGTGGTATTAGTGGAATGCAAGCTGTATTATTAATCTTAAATACTTCTTTATGAAAACAGCAGTGAAAGGGTGGTAGAACATAGAATGGCCTCCCAGTGGAGGTGGAGGAGACAATGACTATTTCTGAATTCAGGAAAGCATGGAACAAGCACAGAGGATGTCTAAGGAAAAGGAAAGGATTATACATCTTAGCAGTTGATATCGTTGCGCACACTAGATAGGCCACATGGTCTTTATCTGCTGCCATTTTCTCTGTCTCTATTGAATAACAGGGCATGTAGTCATAATGAAGTAAGGTGCATTGGTTGAGCTGTGGGTGGTGGGATCTTAGTACTGGAATAGAGTGAGGTGCATTGGTTGAGTTGTGGGTGGTGGGATCTTAGTACTGGAATAGAGTGAGGTGCATTGGCTGAGTTGTGTATGTCGGGGTGTCTCTGTACTAAATATTATGTGATGCAGGTTAGGACTTAGATTATAGAATTAATTTTAGGAAAATCCACTTTGGTGGTAATTTTATAACTGGACACCTCCTTTCAGGCGCCGCAGTGCCACACAATTAAAGTCTATTCTGTACCATCACCTGGGCCCCCAGATTAATTTATAGAATACTAGCGTAATCCGGGATTGGCACGCCTTACATTTAGGTGTCCAGTTACCCTAGCCATTGACACGGGCTCACATAACTGGGAACTTGTGCTCTACCCACACATGAGTCCCCTTTGCAGTTAGGCGCAGTGATTATGAGCTGCACTTTTCAAACCGTCATCCCCTCTCTTGATTACAGACGCACAGAAAGTCAACACAAGTAATAGATACACTCAACCACATGCAAGCATGCTCCCACAGAGTCCAGCACACGTAGACACAGGTACAGATGCACACAAACACACTCACGCACACACACACACACACACACACACACACACAGGCAGAGGGATCAGAAAGAATTCCAGGGTCCTATTACTAAGGTGTGCTAGTGTAGGTGCATGTTTTGGGTTTGCGCAGATCCATTTTTTGAGCATGCCTGTAAAAAAAAAAGGCTTTTTTTTTTAATTTTTTGCTGAAAATGGACGTGTGGCGAAATAAAAATTGGCACGCGTCCATTTGGAGTCTGAGACCTTACCGCCACCCACTGACTTCGCAGTAAGGTCTCACACGGTAACCGTGCGGTAATCGTCTACGCACAGAGAATGACGATCACCGTCCGGTTTCTGCCACACGCAGGAAAATAAAAATTATTTTACGGCTCATGCAGCGGACACACGTAAAAAAACAAAATTACTGCCTGGGCCACGAGGTAGCTGGGCAGTAACACCAAACTGACGCACGTACGTGCCTACACAGCTTAGTAAAAGGGCCCCTCCATGAGCCATGCTCTGCATCCTTTCCCAACTTTTTCCCCTGCATTGTGGAACTTCCTGTCAGTCCTGGTTGCCTCTCAGTCCCATAGCTTGCACTCCTCAAGCTTCAGACCTGCAGGTGCATGCTGGGTTTTGTTGCTAAACTCTGCACTAGAGCAGCCTGAGGAGAGAATCCACATCTTTAATATTAATCCGTGGCAATTCAAGCATGGGAGAGTTGTTTCTATGGATAGGATGACGCCGAGTACATTTTTAATAGATCATATGCTTAGCATATTTTTATATAACTTTATTATCTATGTTTGAAGCATATGTTCCATTTATGTATACATAAACTAAGGTCTTGTTTAGTATGTGTATGTAGTTGAGGTTTATTTGTTGGTGTTGGTGGTTTGCTGGTATTGGTGGTTTATACGAATAAATATTTTAATCAAGATAAAGATGGGATTCACTGTATGCTGTTGTCCATGTCCGCCAGGGTCAATGCTAACGTCTATAATCAGTCCTCAAGCTCTAGAACCCAGGATACAAGCCAAGTAGGGCTGTAGTTATGGAACAGAGTTGTGTAGTCTAGAACAGAGGATGGGGCATTTAAAGTGTCAGTGAGTGTGCGCAACAATGTGATTGTCTTGAGTGTGTGTGTATATGTGACAATCTGTGTCTGTGTGTACAATGTGAAAATGAGTGTGCGTGAGTGCTTATTTGTGTATATGTAGCTCTGTTGATTTTAGGGTGTGTTGTAGTGGTTGTGTGCGTGACAGAAATGACTTCTGTGCAGACTGGTATCAGTGATAATCTGTCTATCCTAACTTCTTTTTTTGCAGTTCTCCTCGCTGCCCCCTCAGTGTTCCCACTCATCCCCTGCTGCACCGATCTGGAAAACACCGAAGAGGTCTCCGTTGGCTGCCTGGTGACTGGTTACATGCCTGAGCCAATCAAAGTGACGTGGAATTCCAATAGCGAAGGCAAGACATTCCAATCAGTGCTGGGCTCCAACAGCAGCCTGTACACCACCAGCAGCCATCTCACTATCTCAGGCTCGGCCTGGAGAAACACTTCCTACCAGTGCAGCGTCCTTCATGAAAAAACCGGGTTGAAACAGAGCAAAGCCATACAAGGTTGGAGAGTCTTTCCTCTATGTCTTCTCCATCTCTTTTGACTATCATCTTCATCTATATGTCTCCCTCCCTTTTCTGTTTTCCTCTTCTGTCCATCTATTCTGTCTCTCTGTCTCCCTAGACTACAGCTTTGATTTTTTTATCTTTGTGTATGTCTCCTCTCTCTCTCTCTTTCTCTCAAAAAAAAAAATCGTTATCCCAAACTCCATAAGGATTATTGAGACACAGGTTTTCTTTTTCGTGAGTGGGATAGATGGGGAAAGGTTTCTGTTTGAAATACGCCTTCTAAATTTATTTAGACATGAAAATCTGTGACCCTATGCCTCAGTGGCCTAGCCAAGGGTGGGCCAAGGCCCACCCACTTTGGGATCAGGCCCATCCAGTAGCAACACACCTATGATGTGGCTGGCAGGGATCCCCCAAGCCCCACCAGCCAAAAACTCCCAACAACTGTCCCTCCTGCATACCTTGTAAATAGCAGATCTTCGCCTGCAGCAAGCAGTGACCGATACATAATTCTCACACAGCCTTCCCTCTGACGTGTTCCCGCCTATGCAAAAACAGGAAGTTACAGGCTGTATGGTCAACATGAGCAGTGTGTATAAGTTTCTGCTCGCTACTGGTGGAAATCTGCAATTATAAAAGGTATGCGGGAGAGGGGGGATGTTTGAGAGACCATATGGCATACAGGTGAGAGAAGGAGAGACCAAATTACCTCTTCTGCCCATCCATCTTGGGTCCAGGCCCACCCAAAATTGTGTGTCTGGCTACGCCCCTGCTATGCCTGAGTTCTAATCCCAGGCTCTGGTACTGATTCTATGTGTGTGACCCTGAAAAAGTTGCTTTATTTACACGTGCCTCAGTTCTAATCCCAGGCTCTGTCACTGCCTCTGAGTATGACTCTGGATGAGCAGCCAAAAAATTATAGTTTCGTATCATTTCCAGGAATGTTCATTTTATTCATTTTCATTAGATGATTTTGTTCTCAGGGGAGCACAGTCATAAATACATAAGTAGTGCCACACTGGGACAGACCAAAGGTCCATCAAGCCCAGCATCCTGTTTCCAACAGTGGCCAATCCAGGTCACAAATACCTGGCAAGATCCCAAAAAAGTTCACCGAGTGCCACTCTTTCAAAAGAGTGTATACTATTATCAGCAAACAGAAAAATATGAAATGTGGTTTTTCTGCTTGTTTTCATTCGTTAATTACATGCAACATCAAAAGGGATATTTTGTTGCCGTAACCCCATGTTCTTATAAAAATGAATCTGCTGGTTTGCAGTCTCCTGAAACCTCTCTTGGTTTAAGTCATAAGTATAAACACGCTCATGAGGGTTATAGTCAATACCTCCTCTGTTTCCATCAGATGCTCCAATGGGTCCCACAGCCTCATTTGCTTTCAAAAAATTAATAACGGAATACTCCTGGCCTTGGTAAGTGGCAAAGTATTCCCCCAAAACCCCTTATGAACTTGACTTTTCCCTTTGATCTTCTGGCATCTTCTTCTGCTGTGAATCTCTGATATGTTCTATCTACAAAACGCATTGGTGGGTTTCTATAACCAATGAAAAATGTACTGTAAAAATCTAAATCCTTCTTCTTACGCCTCGTTCTCTTTTCTCCCTTCAGTTCTCCCTTGCACAGTTCCTGTAGTGAAGGCCCTGCATGAATCTCCCTGTGAGGACTTCCACACCAGAAGCAGTAGCAACAGTACCATGGACTTGGTGTGCCAGATGACCCATTTCTTCCCGGAAAGTATCCAGGCCCACTGGCTTGTAAATGGGAAGAAAGCCAAGCTCCCAGCTTCTCCCCTTGCCACATGGAAAGACAAGAACGGTTATTTCAGTGCCAGCAGTTACTTGAGGGTTTCCAGGGGGCAGTGGAACCAAGGTGCCCTCTATACTTGTGTCGTCGAACAACCCTCAACCCGTTTTACAACCCAGGTTAACGTGAGCAAGTGTTCAGGTAATGGAAGACTGTGGAGGGGCAGAAGGAACTATTTGCAATGAACATACTCTTATCTGAATACATGTGGTTCCGCAAATATGCTATTTTCATTTTTTTTTATATTAATTGGGTAAATTTTAACTTCAAAGCAAATGTAATGGATCATGCCAAGGGATTGTGTTTTCTTCTTCAAGAGAAAAACAATGGGATTCACAGCTACCACATAAAACAGAGCCCTCTACTACATACAGACCTTGGCACCAGTGGCATAGCTACATGGGGCCACAGGGGCCTGGGCCCCCCAAATTTGCTCTGGGCCCCTGGTTTGGCTGGCGAGGGGTCCCCAACCCGTGCCAGTTGAAGCCTTAGTCCAGCGCTGGTCTCCGGTGCCGCCGCTGCATTGTCTTCCCTGCTCTCTCTTCCCCTCATGTCCGGCACACTCCTTTTAGTCAAATTGAGCTTGCTCAGTTTCTCTAAAAGCAGCGTGCTGGACGTGAGGTGAAGAGAGAGCAGGGCAGGCAATGTGGCGGCACCAGAGACCAGTGCTGGATGAAGGCTTCAGCTGGCAGGGGTTGGGGATCCCCCACCAGCCAAGATATGTTACAGTGGCAGCAGTGGGTGGGGAACAGCAGGACGGTGAGGCGGCAGAGAGGGGAGGCAGCGAGGCAATAGACGGGGGCAGCAGTGGGACAGTGGACCAAAATGTGTCCCCTCCCACCTTGAGGTCGGGCTACGCCCCTGCTTGGCACTATAACACTCACGCCCTTTCCACCAGTCCAAGCACAGACACAAACTCTGAAGTCTCTCCCACGCCAGTCATGCAATCTCTGATATGCCTTTCCAGTGGTGTAGCTACGTGGGGCCTGAGGGGGCCTGGGCCCCCGTAGATTTCAGTGGGGACCCCCCTCCCGGCGAACCCGCCCCCGCCGCCGCCTACCTTCCGTTTTGCTGGCGGGGGACCCCACTCCCCGCCAGCCGACGTCCTCTCCGACCGTAGAACGCAGCGGCAGCCGGCAGAGAAAAGTCTTCTTCCTTGCATGCTGACGTCCTGCACGTTCTGTTCTCTGAGTCTGACGTCCTGCACGTACAACGTGCAGGACGTCAGCATGCAAGGAAGAAGACTTTTCTCTGCCGGCTGCCGCTGCGTTCTACGGTCGGAGAGGACGTCGGCTGGTGGGGAGTGGAGTCCCCCGCCAGCAAAACGGAAGGTAGGCGGCAGTGGGGGAGGGTTCGCGGCGGGAGGGGGGTCGGCAGAGACGGGGGGTGACAATGGCGGTGGGAGGGGGGTGGCGGTGGGGGGGGGCTAAAATGTGCCCCCTCCCCTTGAGCTCTGGACCCCGCTCCCATGGAAGTCTGGCTACGCCCCTGTGCCTTTCCACCCCAAACATACATAGGATTTGACTCAATAAATGGTGCCCACAGTTAAGACAGTGGGATGATCTACACTCAGCTAGTATTCCAAATGAAGCATCCTTTACGAATACTAGCTTAGCGCACATTTCAAGACTAATTTTGGGCACGAGCACTTATGCCTCCCAAAGGCTGGTGTAAATTCTGGTGACCAAGCAATGACCCATCCATGTCCCTGCCATGGCCACATCCCCTTTGGAGTTGCATACTGTGAAACGTAGGTGCACATATGCATGTAATTCCTAATTACTGCTGATTAAATGCTTGTTAATTCCAATTGTTAGTGCCTAATTGACTAATTAATTTATGCACAGATCTAGGATCTGTACCCAAATTTGAGCAACCTATGAAGAATCTGGAGTATACAGCCCTGATACCTCCTCATGTTCTCTCACCCCAAAACATACAACCTATCATTTCTTACCATTCCCCACCCCACCCTCCAAAAACACATACATACTAATACCCTTTCTCACCCCAAATAAAAATGAGTCCAAAAGAGATAGGGCAACTGGATAAAGGGAGATCTTCTTAACATTGTAGTTGATTGCTTTCCTGACACCTTGTTTCTAGAAAGTTGTGATGAGGATCTGCAAGTTCACCTCTTGCCTCCCTCCTTTGAGGACCTCTACCTGGAGCACACTGCCAAACTCACCTGCCTGGTCACTAACATAAGGAACACGGAGAACTTCGAGATCACTTGGATGAAAGCAACAGGGAGTAAGCTGGATCAACTGACCTCTGACCTCCAGCTCCAGGACAATGGGACCTACAGTACTTCCAATGTCGCCAGCATCTGTGCGGAAGACTGGGAGAGTGGTGAGACATTCACCTGCACTGTGAAGTACCAGGAAAAACCCGCACCCGTTGCAAAATCCATCTCCAAGGACAAAGGTATCATTCTCTTAAAACCTAGAAGACATCATAGCATGGGGACATAGCTGAGCTGCTACTGTAGGCCCTAGAATGTTCTGGCTTCAAACTGGGATAAGAGGTTGAAGTCCCTTCTCTTGAGCCACAGGGTGGCTCTGATAGGTCTAAGTTGAGCAAACTAGAAAGGGTTACATGAGGGGTACATGAAAGTCCCACCTCTGACTGGACCTCAGGTCTGAGAAAAACCCTGTTCCTAGCCATTCAATGTTGTTGATGCGTATGAAAAAGCAGGTGAGAATGCCATAAATCTTGTAAGTAAAATAACTTGCCTGTTTGTGCGTTGGATGATTCTGACTCTGGAATAGATCTGATGTGAGGAACCCCAACAGAACTTGCTTATGGCTGTAGGAACTGGACTCCTTGTTCTGTAAACACTCTTAGAAGAAAGATCCTGTGTTTATGTTGCTCCCTGCTAAATGAAAGCCAGGACTTTACTGTTTTGTTCTCATTCTACATAAAGCCAAGCTTGTTCTCTACATTCTTGTAGCTTGCCTTAGCAGAGTGTCAGAACATCACAGTTATTGTCCATGGAGCAGTCAAAATGATTTACTGTAATTAGAGGGATCTTTATTAAAATTCTTGTCATTTCATATGGTAACCCTAATCTGGGTATAATTTCAAATGACAGTTCAGGCCGTGGGAAGAGCCCCCACAGAGCACAGCAAAGTCTATTAAGCAGGCTTGTGGCAACAACCCCCCCCCCCCCCCCTTCCCAATCTACGGATCAGTCACGTATTTTATTTATTTATTTATCTTATTTATAGTCTGCCTTTATCCAATGAGGGTAACAGGTTAACATACATAACAACTTACACAGAGACATGGACAATCACAAGCTCAGATTAAGCACAGTTCAATTCATTACATAAGTACGTAAGTACATAAGCACTGCCACGCTGGGAAAAGACCAAAGGTCCATCAAGCCCAGCACTCTGTCTCCGACAGCGGCCAATCCAGGCCCAAAGAACCTGGCAAAAACCCCAAAATTTAATGACCAATGGACTTTTCCTTCAGGAATCTCCAGACCCTCTTTAAACTCAGCAAGGCCAGCTGCCGTCACTACCTTCTCTGGCAATGAGTTCCAGAGTCTAACTACGCGCTGAGTAAAGAAAAACTTTCTCTCTGATTTGTTTTAAACCTACCACATTCTAGTTTCATCTTGTGTCCCCTGGTTCTATTATTGTTAGAAAGCGTAAAACGCTTCACATCCTTCCGCTCTACCCCACTCATTATTTTGTAGACCTCTATCATATCACCCCTCAGCCGCCTTTTCTCCAGGCTAGAGTCCTAGCCATCTTAACCTCTCCTCATAGGGTAGTTGTCCCATCCCTGTTATCATTTTTGTCGCCCTTCTCTGCACCTTCTCCAATTCCTTTATATCTTTTTTTAGATGAGGCGACAAGAACTGAACACAATACTGCAGGTGCGGTCGCACCATGGAGCGATATAACGGCATTATAACATCCTCATGCTTGTTTTCCATCACTTTTCTAATAATACCCAACATTCTGTTCACCTTCTTAGCCGCCGCAGCACATTGAGCGGAAGATTTCAACGTCCTATCAACGATGATTCCCAGATCCCTTTCTTGGTCCGTAACTCCTAAAGCGGAACCTTGCATGACATAGCTGTAATTAGAGTTCCTCTTTTCCATATGCATCACTTTGCACTTGTCAACGTTGAACTTCATCTGCCATTTGGATGCCCAATCCCCCAGTATCATGAGGTCTTCTTGTAATCTTTCACACTCCTCCTGCAATGAGACGACCCTGGATAACTTTGTGTCATCTGCGAATTTAATTACCTCACTAGTTACTCCCATCTCAAGGTCATTTATAAATATGTTAAAAAGCAGCACAGACCCCTGAGGGACCCCACTAACTACCCTTCTCCATCGAGAATAATGACCATTCAACCCTAATCACTGCTTCCTATCATTTAACCAGCTCTTAATCCATAATAATACACTGCCTCCGATCCCATGACTCTCCAGTTTCTTTTGGAGTCTTCCATGAGGCACTTTGTCAAATGCCTTCTGAAAATCTAGATATACAATATCAACCGGCTCCCCTTTGTCCACATGTTGGTTCACCCCCTCGAAAAAATGCAGTAGATTTGTGTGGCAAGACTTCCCTTCAGTAAATCCGTGCTGACTTTGTCTCAGTAGCCCATGCTTTTGTATGTGCTCTGTAATTTTATTCTTAATAATAGCCTCCATTTTTCCCGGCACCAACGTCAGACTCACCGGTCTATAATTTACCGGATCTCCTCTGGAACCCTTTTTAAAAATTGGCGTTACATTGGCCACCCTCCAATCTTCCGGTACCACACCTGATTTTAGGGATAAATTGCATATTACTAACAGTAGTTCCACAAGTTCATTTTTCAGCTCTATTAATACTCTGGGATGAATACCATCCGGTCCTGGTGATTTACTACTTTTCAGTTTGCAGAACTGAGCCATTACATCCTTCAAGTTTACATCCTTCAAATACCTTTTCCAGCACCTAGTGACGGAGTTCCTGGGAAGGAGTGTAGGGAGAGATGAGGGTGGAGAGGTAGTGAGGGGCAGCAGAGTGAATGCACATATAGGTTAATAAGAGGAGCTTGAACTGTATATGGAAGCTGATAGGGAGCCAGTGAAGTGACTTCAGAAGAGGGCTGATATGGGCATAGCGACTTTGGTATGAGCATAGCGAAATATTAATTGTGCAGCAGAATTTTGAACAGATTGAAGAGGAGAGAGATGGCTGAGTGGAAGACCTGTGAGAAGCAAGTTGCAGTAGTCCAAGCAAGAGGTGATGAGAGTGTGGATGAGGGTTCTGGTAGCGTGCTCAGAAAGGAGAGGGCGAAGCGTTCCGTAGTGATGGACAAGCAAACCAAAAAGCTTGCGATTTTGTCTCTAGATAATGGTATGATTTTGGAAAGGGTAGACACAGTTGTTGAGAGGTGTATTCTCAGGTATCAAAAAAGACCACTGAGAAATCCACCCCAGGGAGGTGAGCTGTCCCACAAGGCCAAGCCAAAATCACAAAGTACTAACACAAACTAACTACCTAGTTAAGAGGTGTCCATGTCTTCCCCAAGGTCTCTGCTCAGCTGTGTCCCAATCCATTGGCCCCTCTGCTTTCAGGCATTCTTCTAAAATAGACCTAACTGGAAGCCCTCTGAAGCCCTGAGGCAGAATGTATAATGATCGTGTTCCCAGGGAAACTGACCAGCTCTTTCCTTCCCCTGAGGGCCTAGTGATCCACTCCAGCTTTTTAGTATAACTTGCTTAGGACCTGGCTTTCCCTCTCCCTCCCTAACAGTTTGAGCATGGTTTCTCTGGGGACTGGTAAGTAGAAGACATAAAAGGGCCCTCTAGGGGTTTTTAGGAGCCTTACCTGTTTCCTTGTCACAATATTTATAAAATGGTGTTATAGAGAGGTTATACTGCCTCTATTCATTTCTCTAACTGGTTGATGTCCATTCCTTACCCAGAGGTCATTCCTCGTCAGCCATCGGTCTCTCTCTTCCCTCCCAGCACGGATGAAGTTGCTCTCCAGGAGAAGGTATCACTTACCTGTCTGGTGAAGGGTTTTAAGCCCAAGGATATCGTCATTAAATGGCTGCATGAGGGGACGGAGATGGGCAAAGAGAACTACATCACCACGGAGCCCATCCAATCGCAGGATAACAACTTCTTCCAGTACAGCCATCTGGTCATTGACAGCTCAGATTGGAACAAGGGCAATAGCTACACATGCGTGGTCGGCCATGAAGCACTACCCATGTACCTCACACAGAAGAGCATCGACAAATCCACCGGTAAACCCAGCATGGTCAATGTGTCTCTTGTCATGTCTGAATCGGCCACTACCTGCTATTGAGGACTGAACTTCAGGGTGTGCAGGAACTGCCCCCATATTCAGTCTTCAGATCCCCAGATCATCTCCTAGACCTTAATGAATTTTTGGGAAGGGAGAAAGGAAAGGGTTGATGGTTACTAAACTGTTTGTACATATATAAATATAGCTTGAAATAAAATTTTGAAGCATGTTGAAATAATATCCATTTACCGAAGGACCCTTTTTCCTTCATAGTACTGCTCCTTTGGTGATGCACAGACACAAACAGCCTCACTGCAATGTGTCTGATCTTCTGAAGGGAGTCACCTAATAGGCATTAAGGGTGCTTTGTACAACTGGGTACCTTCATTTAGGGAGTGCAATGGGGAATCAGAACAACAAGTCCCTGCATGCACTGAGGTAAACATAAAACTGGATAAGGCCTGACAGGCGAATTTAGAATCAGTTGGCCACCCTAAGGGTAGAAGCAGGGTGTGAACCCAGTGGCACATCATGCCACAACATCTTATCATAAAATATTTACTTATTTATTTGTTACATTTGTACCCCACATTTTCCCACCGATTTGCAGGCTCAATGTGGCTTACATAGTACCGTAAGGGCGTTTGCCAGTTCAGTTGATAACAAATACAGGTTATGTTGTGGACAAGGTAGATGTGAGTCAGGCATCATGGGGTCGAAGGGAATGCAGATAATAAATTGTCCAGTACAATCATTGGTTGTGTTGTGTTGCTGGGTGTGGGGATTTACATTGGATCGGTGGGATAGGCCCCAGTAACACGGGGAGACAGCCTATTCTATATGGCTACCTGGGCACACCTGCCATAAGTACATAAGTAATGCCACACTGGGAAAAGACCAAGGGTCCATCGAGCCCAGCATCCTGTCCACGACAGCGGCCAATCCAGGCCAAGGGCACCTGGCGAGCTTCCCAAACGTACAAACATTCTATACATGTTATTCCTGGAATTGTGGATTTTTCCCAAGTCCATTTAGTAGCGGTTTATGGACTTGTCCTTTAGGAAACCGTCTAACCCCTTTTTAAACTCTGCCAAGCTAACCACCTTCACCACATTCTCCACAAACGAATTCCAGAGTTTAACTATGCTTTGGGTGAAGAAACATTTTCTCCGATTTGTTTTAAATTTACTACACTGTAGTTTCATCGCATGCCCCCTAGTCCTAGTATTTTTGGAAAGCGTGAACAGACGCTTCACATCCACCTGTTCCACACCACTCATTATTTTATATACCTCTATCATGTCTCCCCTCAGCCATCTCTTCTCCAAGCTGAAAAGCCCTAGCCTCCTTAGTCTTTCTTCATAGGGAAGTCGTCCCATCCCCGCTATCATTTTAGTCGCCCTTCGCTGCACCTTTTCCAATTCTACTATATCTTTCTTGAGATGCGGCGACCAGAATTGAACACAATACTCAAGGTGTGGTCACACCATGGAGCGATACAACGGCATTATAACATCCTCACACCTGTTTTCCATACCTTTCCTAATAATACTCAACATTCTATTCGCTTTCCTAGCCGCAGCAGCACACTGAGCAGAAGGTTTCATGGCTCCCTTACCACTAATCAAAAGTGATTACATTAGATGTAAGCTAGGGGAGAATAGGCCCCAGGAAGGGACTGAACATTGTAATAATAGGGCAGTGTCTGAAGGCCAACAGTAGGGGGCTCACTCTCCCCTAGGGTCCATCTAGATTAATCAGTTTTGATAGGTGTTTATTGTCTGGGAGCCCAGATCATTGTCAGTCCACCCCTGTTGAGCCTCCTTCTGGTGGCCCCTTGAGCACTGCCCTATTATTCCAAGGGTCGGTCCATCCCTGCATGAAGGAAATCTTGAAAATCTGGCCTTTTTGTGGTCGTTGAGAACTGAATTTGGACAAGCCTGGCTTAGGCTCTAAAGTCTCGACACACCCAGCCAGCCCAGTTTTCAAGGTAGCCACAATCCCTCCATTATTCAGATACAGCCGCTGACTGGTTAAACAACATATTGCCACCTAACCACTAATATTCAGTGGGAGATAGCTGGTTAACTCTGCTGAATATTGCCTAGCGCATAACCGGCTATATCACATGACTTAGCCAGATAGGTGCCAATATTAGGGCCTAACCGAATAAATTTAGTGGTCAAATAGGACCGCAGAAATAGCTATCCTATCTTTAACTGCTACAAAATTAACTGGTTGAGACTGAATAGCGACATAACTGGTGTCACCAGGGAGAGCGCTCCTGGTACAATCCAGAAACAAATGTCCACCAGCAACTTCAATTTTAAGGCTTTTATTCCATGCAGGTTTCTAGTAGACCTGATACACAGTTCCAACAGCAGCATTCACCTTTAATCTTAAGCACATGAAAACCACCTGAAAGTGTGTGGCAAACAGTCCCCTTTAAGCAGTAGGCTGCCAGCACCTACCAGGAATCAATACAGGCTCACAGCCAGCTTCAGTCTGGGCTCTTTATCCAGTTCACAGTAAACAGTAGTTCAATTCCCAAGACAAACAGTTCATTCAGTTCATCATCCCAGTTAAATCACAAAGCAGCCTTTACCTTCAGGAGGGTTCAATACTTTAGGGACTTCTCTCTTCTTCTCACCTTCTGAACTGACCTCCTGAGACTCCTTCCCACCTGCCTAATCAATCCCTGGCTTCTGCTACCACAACCAATCATTCTCCTCTCATTAGCTTTCCCCACACCCATACCAGCTGAGTTAAGTATTAGACTAATGATGAGCTCCTGCATACAGGGTTTCCTATCTCTCTTTCCCCCTAGTGGCAGCCCATCCTACACATCCTGCCAGCTTACACCCATGTCTTCCCCAATTGCAGCTAGGAGTCCAGTCCGCCCATCCTACACATCCTGCCAGCTTACACCCATGATTTCCCCAATTGTAGCTAGGAGTCCAGTCCGGGTTTTTCATCTCACCCTCCTGGCTCCTTGCCTGCAATGCCTTCTGGGACTTGTATTTCAAACTGAAACTGCCTTAACCCAACTATCCTGGAAGTGACTATTACACTGGTTAATATTTTAACGGTTTACAAAACCCGGATATTCAATGCCAATCACCGGAAATGGCCCAACGTCAAATATCTGGGTTTAACTTCAGTGTTGGACAGGAAAAGCGCTGCCCACCACTGACTCCCACTGAAAGAACGAACTGCATTCAAAATCTGTACCCTGGTTCATAAAATCATTCATGGTGAGGCCCCAACATATATGTCAGACCTCATAGACTTACCAACCAGGAACACAAAAAGATCAGCACTCACCTTCTTGAACCTCCACTACCCCAGTTGCAAAGGATTTAAATATAAATCAATATATACATCTAGCTTCTCCTACATCAGCACGCAACTGTGGAATAAACTACCAAAAGCCTTAAAAACTATGCATGACCTAACAGCCTTCCGGAAACTACTAAAGACCAACCTGTTCAAAAAGATATATCATAATAAGCCATCTTAAATGACCTAACACCATATCTCTACCAAACCAGATAAAATCGAATTCTTTACACCTGAACACTTCAATCAGTTTTCACCAATGAACATTAACGTATCACCCCCTTATTTCCCATGCCTGAATTGAACTGTTTATCCAGCTTACTTTATCATTTACTTCAACATTTATGAACTTTAATGTAACACTACTTTGTATTTCTTAATCCGGAAATGGTGATCACCATTACTGCATAATGTAAGCCACGTTGAGCCTGCAAAGAGGTAGGGAAAAGTGAGATGCAAATGCAATAAATAAATAAATAAATGAAAACTACATGGGAAAATCCTAAACGTAGGCAAGAAAGGCCCACAGCGGTCTATGTCCACTGTATAGCTCCAACAGGCTAAGAATTAGGAAGTCCCAGTCTCACTGAAAGAGAAAGTCAGTTAAATTGATTTCAGCCTGCATCTCAAACCTTAAGGATAATAAAAATGTAGTTAGTACACAAATACATAAGTATTGCCACACTAGGACAGACCATCAAGCCCAGCATCCTGTTTCCAACAGTGGCCAATCCAGGTCGCAAAATACCTGGCAAGATCCCGAAAAAGTTCAATACATTTTATGCTGCTTATCCCAGAAATAAGCAGTGGATTTTCCCCATGTCAATTTAATAATGGTCTATGGATTTTTCTTCTTTAGGAAGCCATCCAGACCTTTTTTTTAAACCCTGCTAAGCTAACCACCTTTACCACATTATTTGGCAACTTTTCCACATTTTGAAACTAATTTTCTGTTAGCTGCTAAGTGTTCTCCCTCTTGACTGGATGTAAATATTATCACATGCCGCAAGATCAGTCTGCGCTCATGTAACCTTAGCTATCCAATCTGCATTCAGTTCAGTGGCACAAGGTGTCTCTTCTCTCTCACCTGCACAGACAGAAGACAAAGGAAAGGATTCTAAAGATGAACATGAGCATTCTATTCTTGGGGTAAAATCTTGCCCCCTCCCCTCTCGGTGGCCCCCGCATGTGCCCAAACACACAAAATGTGAAAGGGGAAAACAGAACCTGGAATATATACGAATGGTAAATAGAACCATTTCTGGCACAATTTGGGATTTTTTGTTGTTGTTTAAAAAACTAAAATTTCAACCTCAATCAATGTGGCACATGACTACAATGGCACGAAAGTAGATTCATCAACCAACCCGACTCCTCAAGTGGCTCCAAAGCCACTGAGGTCCATAATGGAGCAATACTGCCCAGCTCCAAGATTTTTATTCCAGGTCCTACTTACCTATAAAAATGACAGTTCTATAAAGAGGCACCTATTCTATTTGGAGATTATTTTGTAAAGGCAATTAAGTGCCTACTTTCATTTATTTATTTAAATATTTATATACCACCTGGACCTAAGCAGTTTACAGTTTCTTACGGGTACTGGCTCTGTCCCAAGTAGTTTGTACCTGGGGCAATAGAAGGCTAAGTGACTTGCCCAGGGTCACACTGGAGCTGCCGAGTCAAGCACACATGTATGATTTAGTTATGACCACTTACACCCAGAGATCTGGTGTAAATGCTTGGCCTAATTTGCTAAAACACGCACATAATTTATAATATTTATATGTGCAAGGATGTGACCTGCCTACAATCCGCCCAGGCTCCATTCATGTGTACACCCACCATCGCATTTAGGTGCCAGATTACACATAGCACCTAGCCCCGAAAATTGAACACACATATATATATATATTCTGGGCATTTACACTCAGGCTTGGCACCTCAAGATTGGTACTCACTTTACCTCCCAACTCACCAGGATGATGGGTGGATTACAGACAGGGCTTTTTTTGAGGGGGTACTTGGGGGTACTGAGTACCGGCACCTTTTCCATTGTCTGAGAAAATTGACCCATAGTCCCCAAGTTTTAATGAAAGAGCTCAGGCCCTACACACCAATTCTGCCTTGTCATAGATTCTGTGACTGGTTGCAGGGGGCCTGGCTATTGTGGGGTGGGTCCCTCAGTGATCACCCCACCCCTGAAGGGTGGCCTCGCATTTGAGTACCAGCACCTTTTCCATTGTCTGCTCAAATTGACCCATGGACCCCAAGTTTTAATGAAAGAGCTCAGGCTCTACACACCAATTCTGCCTTGTCATAGATTCTGTGACTGGTTGCAGGGGGCCTGGCTATTGTGGGGTGGGTCCCTCAATGATCACCCCACACCAGAAGGGTGGCCTAGCATTTGAGTACCGGCACCTTTTTTGCTAGAAAAAACCCACTGGCCCAGACCTCACTGTTTGCTTGTGTCTCTCTGTCCTGACTGCGTGTCTTGTCTCTCAGGGAGCCTGGCCTCACTGTGTATGTCTTTCTGTCCTGTGTCAGTCTCTCAGGGAGCCTGGACTCGCTGTGTGTGGGTGTCTCTCGCTATGTCCTGTGCAGGGCTTTTTTTCAGGTGGTACTTGGGGGTACTGAGTACCGGCACCTTTTCCATTGTCTGCTAAAATTGACCCATGGACACCAAGTTTTAATGAAAGAGCTCAGGCTCTACACACCAATTCTGCCTTGTCATAGATTCTGTGACTGGTTGCAGGGGGCCTGGCTATTGTAGGATGAGTCCGTTAGTGATCACCCCACCCCTGAAGGGTGGCCTGGCATTTGAGTACCAGCACCTTTTTCACTAGAAAAAATGCACTGGTTACAGATCCATTAATGAAATGAAAAGAATGAGATTTCAGGAGATGTTAATAAATTTACCATCATAAGCATTTTGGGTACCAATATTCAACGGGATTTACTGGTTAAACCTCGCTGAGCTGGCCGGCTACTGATATTTAGTGGCCCATAACTGAGTGGTGCTGCAGAATATTGGCTTTAACTGGCCATTCCCTAGACAGCGTGATCTGGGCGGAGCTATAACTTAGCCGGTTAATAGCGATAGTCAGTCTGTTAACCGGCTAAGGGGCTCTTTTACTAAGCCGCATAAGGGCCTACGCACACCCAACACACGTCAATTTGGAGTTACCACCCAGCTACCGTGTGGCCCATGTGGTAATTTCATTTTTGATGGATGTCCATGAAGTGCACCAGAAAATATATTTTATTTTCTGGCACGCAGTGAAAATCAGGCAGTCACTCCAGCTTGACACGCATAGGCGAGTAGCACATGGTTAACACTAGAGACCTTACCACCAAGTCAATGGCTGGACCCGCACCAATTTTTATTTTGCCACACGTCCATTTTTGGCAAAAAAAAATTTTAAGGCCTTTTTTACCGATGCATTGAAAAATGTACATAGGTACATATAAGTACATAAGCACTGCCATGCTGGGAAAAGACCAAAGGTCCATCAAGCCCAGCACTCTGTCTCCAACAGCGGCCAATCCAGGCCCCAAGAACCTGGCAAAACCCCAAAATTTAATAACGATCAATGGACTTTTCCTTCAGGAATCTGTCCAGACACCCTTTAAACTCAGCAAGGCCAGCTGCCGTCACTACCTTCTCCAGCAATGAGTTCCAGAGCCTAACCACGCGCTGAGTAAAGAAAAACTTTCTCCAATTAGTTTTAAACCTACCACATTCTAATTTCATCTTGTGTCCCCGGGTTCTATTATTGTTAGAAAGCGTAAACAAACGCTTCACATCTGTCCGCTCTACCCCACTCATTATTTTGTAGACCTCTATCATATCACCCCTCAGCAGCCTTTTCTCCAGGCTAAAGAGTCCTAGCCTTCTTAACCTCTCCTCATAAGGTAGTCGTCCCATCCCTTTTATCATTTTCGTCGCCCTTCTCTGCACCTTCTCCAATTCCTTTATATCTTTTTTGAGATGAGGCGACCAGAACTGAACACAATACTCCAGGTGCGGTCGCACCATGGAGCGATATAACGGCATTATAACATCCTCATGCTTGTTTTCCATCCCTTTTCTAATAATACCCAACATTCTGTTCGCCTTCTTAGCCGCCGCAGCACATTGAGCGGAAGATTTCAACGTCCTATCCACGACGACTCCCAGATCCCTTTCTTGGTCCGTAACTCCTAAAGCGGAACCTTGCATGACATAGCCGAGCGTCCACAACACACACCTACACTACCGCAGGCCATAAAAGGACCCCTTAGTATGCAAATAAAGTTAGAAAAAAACTGTACTAAGGTTATCCACTGTGTTAACTGGTCTGAATGCTTAACTTCCCGGTGACCACAGATACCCAGATATTCAATGAAGGAAGCCGGCCATGCCCAGCACTGAACGTTCAGAGTTATTTCACCCCATGGCTGTGAGCAGCTTACAAAGTACTTACAACACTGGGCTAAAAATCAGAACCTTTCATCTTA
The DNA here is from genome assembly GCF_901765095.1 of Microcaecilia unicolor. Taxonomy (NCBI): domain Eukaryota; kingdom Metazoa; phylum Chordata; class Amphibia; order Gymnophiona; family Siphonopidae; genus Microcaecilia; species Microcaecilia unicolor. Next base: position 29,973,143 of record NC_044044.1, read on the forward strand.
AAGAAGTGAAATAAATGTGATTTAAGGTGTGTGGGCTACTTAGAAAAAAAAGAAAACCACTGGATTTCATGAACATTACTATTCCAAAAGCAGGAATTTTCAACTCTCTTGCTAAAGAAATAAAGACTCCTATCAAATAACTGTGTATTATTTACTCAGTCATACAAACATGCCCAGAGTGATTTAAAAAAACAACAACATAAAACAAGAAACATAGCAGTTAACAGAGACAACCCAATAAACCAACATAAACAATCAACCAACACTAAAGACATCAATAGACCATATAAATCAAAAGGGTAAAAACACAATAATATTAAAATACAAGCAAGTAAAGCACAATTATAAATTCAAATCCATATCAATTAGATTTCTAAATATAAGCCTGATAATTTGTGGAATCAAAAGGACATGATCAGGTTTCGTAAATAACAATAACTTAATAACTATTTTTAAAAGTTGACTAACCAGTTTTTTAATAAAAGTCAGAAGGCTTCTTTGGCGCATGGGATGTGGCAGTGTCAGCGTATTCGGGGCTTCTGGACGGCTCTCGCCCGGTTTGTATCAGAGATCTTGGGTTGTAGGATACAGTTTACATTTGAACGTGTCATGTTTAGCTCGCCCAGAGTGTGGGCGGTGGGAACAAGAGAAGAGAAGTTGTTCCTGAGTAAGTCTTGCATTCTGGGGAACAAATGCATATTGAATCATTGGTTAACGGACATGCCGCCCTCCTATTGGTATTGGAGGAATAAGTTGCATGCACTTATGATATATGAGAGGCCAGGGGAGCCTGATTTACTCCAAACAGGAGGAAGCATTTTATTAAAACGTGGACAGCATATTTGAATATAGTGGCTCCCACAGCTAGAAGTCAGGTGTTGAATGAGCTGGGCTGAAAGGGGAGTGAATGATGAGGAAGAAAACCAACAAAACAGCTGGGTAGAGGTGAAGCTCTCCTACATTCAATAAATGTTTAGATGTACATGATTGCAAAACTAAGAAAGAAAACAAGATGGCCTCTCTAATTATTTATTAGTGTAAATGATAGAAAGTCCTACTTAAAAATGTGGAAATGAGAAATGGGGAAGAATATGGGAAAGCGATGGCAGTAGAGTCTACTTACTGGTCTTCCTTGGTTACTAAAAATGCATCAAGAACATTCAGGAGACATTTGTTCAAGATGGATAAATGCCTTTAGTAGGTGGGATTGGGGGCCAGAATTTTGATTTATCACATATTGGGACAAAACCACCATTCCACAAAGCACTCCTCTGATACCGGAGGAGCAGACGTATCAATGTGTTGCCAACAACAAGATTATAGTGCAATTTTATCTCTAGGGATGAGGATTTACACAGGAGGTGTTTTTCTTTTAATTAAAAATAAAGGATATCTGTCTCCTATCTGAGCCTAATGATCACATTATTTATTATTAGGATTTATTTACCACCTCTTTGAAGGAACTCACTCAAGGCAGTATACAGTAAGAATAAATCAAACATGAGCAATAGACAATTACAGCAGTAAAAATATTCAAACAATACAAAGAGGCATATTTTCAAAGCATTTAGCCTTCCAAAGTTCCATAGGTTTCTATGGAACTTTGGAAGGCTAAGTGCTTTGAAAATATGCCTCAAAGTATAGCATAGTATACTACTTACAATGTCAACACAATACGTAATGGAACATTTTAATTGACAGTATAGAGTATAAGCAAAGATGGATTCAGGCTTATTCCACAAATTCCCTAGGAGAAATCAACCTAAACCAGAGAACCAGCACCAGCAGCAGCTAAGAAAGCACATAGAATGTTAGGTATTATTAGGAAAGGAATGGAAAACAAAAGTGAGAACATTACAATGCCTTTGTATCGGTCCATGGTGCGACTGCACCTTGAATATTGTTTTCAATTCTGGTCACCGCATCTCAAAAAAGATATAGAGGAATTAGAAAAGGTACAGAGAAGGGAAACAAAAATGATAAAGGGGGTGGAACGACTTCTCTATGAGGAAAGACTGAAGCTTCTAGGGCTCTTCAGCTTGGAGAAGAGACGGCTGAGGGGAGGTATGATAGAGGTCTATAAAATAATGAGTGGAGTGGAATGGATAGACGTGAATTGTTTGTTTATTCTTTCCAAAAATACTAGGACTAGGGGGCATGCGATGAAGCTACAATGTAGTAAATTTAATATGAATCGGAGAAAATGTTTCTTCACTCAACGTGTAATTAAACTCTGGAATTCGTTGCCAAAGAATGTGATAAAGGTGGTTAGCTTAGTAGGGTTTTTAAAGGGTCTGGACGGCTTCCTAAAGGAAAAGTCCATAGACCATTATTAAATTGACTTGGGAAAATCCACTGCTTATTGCTGGGATAAGCAACATAAAATGTATTGAGCTTTTCTGGGATCTTGCCAGGTATTTGTGACCTGGATTGGCCACTGTTGGAAACAGGATACTGGGCTTGATGGACCTTTGGTCTGTCCCAGTGTGGCAATACTTATGTAAAGATAGGCTAATGACTGATGGTGGTGTCACTTTCTTTCCTTCTATTTTAGTCTCCATCAGTGACTTGTGGAGCAGCTCAGAAGAGGAAGACAACACCTTGTCCACTACTTCCACGTTCATGGTCCTTTTCTTCCTGAGTCTCTTCTACAGTGCCACAGTTACACTCTTTAAGGTAAGCAATTTGTTAACTCAAGACAAAATGGTTTTAGTCAAAGGAGGTAAAAATCCAATGGGTTAATGAGTAATTTGGGGGGGGGGGGCATTCAAACCTGCATACCAATGCCACCACGGGGCCCTTTTTTACTGCTGTTTGGTAAAAGGGCCCCAAAGAAAAGGAGCTACACAGAATGACAAGAAACCAAAAGACCCGGAACTGAGTTCGATTCCCACTTCAGGCACAGCTCCTTGTGACTCTGGGCAAGTCACTTAACCCTCCATTGCCCCAGGTACAAATAAGTACCTATATATGTAAGCCGCATTGAGCCTGCCATGAGTGGGAAAGTGTGGGGTACAAATGTAACAAAAATAAAATTCCACTAGCAACATTCCATGTAGAAGCCTGCCCTTGCAGATCAGCAACCCGCGCAGGCTTCTGTTTCTGTGAGTCTGACATCCTACACGTATGTGCAGGACGTCAGACTCACAGAAACAGAAGCCTGCGCGTCTGCGCTGCTGATCGGCAAGGGAAGGATTCTACGTGGAATGTTGCTAGTGGAGGATTAGCCTAGTGGTTAGTGCAGTGGAACATGGAATGTTGCTACTATTGGAGATTCTACACAGAATGTTGCTAGTGGAGGAGTGGCCTAGTGGTTAGGGTGGTGGACTCTGGTCCTGGGGAACTGGGTTCGAGTCCCACTTCAAGCACAGCTCCTTGTGACTTTGGGCAAGTCACTTAACCCTCCATTGTCCCAGGTACAAATAAGTACCTGTAAGCCGCATTGAGCCTGCCATGAGTGGGAAAGCGCAGGGTACAAATGTAACTAAAATTAAAAAAAAAATTAAGCCAGACTCAAACTGCAGAAGAAAGAGAGAAGAAGCAGCATGAAAGAGGGTGAGCAGATAAGATGAGAAGTGATGGAGAGAGTGTGAATAATAAGGAGAGTCAAGAGGAAGAGGGATTAAATGAGAGCGTATGAAAGAACGGTTTTCTGTCTTTGGGTTATGCTGTTTTGATCATTACCTTCTACAGTCCCTAAAATATATAGTCTTATAGACAAGTGGGTTAACCCATTTTTCATATTTTAGGTGGTTGACCCAGTGTTCCATGTGGCCAGTGAAGATAGCCCATTCAATCACGTGCAAAATTCATTTACTTTTAGCTAAGTTCACTTGTCTATAGGTACATATTGATATCTTGATGCACTAGATCCAAAAAGCTACAAATCAGCAAAATTGAGGGTTAGCCCACTTGTCCATAAGATTATCCAAATATAAGTGGGAGAGTGAGAGAGCGAGCTTCAACCATCCTGTAAAACTTCTATCACATTTTTCTCCTTCTGCTTTCCAGGTAAAATGATGTCCCTGCGATATTAAGGCTTGTCCATTCAACAGAATAACGCTTGACTCTACAAACAATACTCTTCCTTCTCTTCAGTTCCAACACACCCCTGAATATCCACCTCACAATCACCTGTTATTTGGGACAGATTTTGGGGGACTTGTATCCTGTAATAGGGTCTTGTGGGAAAAGAGAAAAATTGAAGAAACTGGTAAACCCAACTGGAAAACCATAATGAAAGAAGAAGAGGCCACGTCCATCCAAGTACTCCAGAAGACAGGAAACCAAGAAAGGCTCCTGCTAGTTGCCTATGAAGAGAGAAGGGAGAAAGGAGTTGCCGAGAAATAACAGAGAAGGAGACTGTCATCCTGATGTATTCTACTCTTTAACAGCATCTGTTTGATTTCTATCACTGTATATTTTTACTTTTGGTTTTGTAAATATTTTATTTGGGGGGAATTATTCCCAATAAACATGCTTTTAGGAAAATCGTAAGGCATTCTGTTAGTTAAATAAATACTTAGGAGAACTGTGTTGACGAGAGGTGAGGTTTTATCAATTCTTCCACTTTTTTAAATGTAGGTATTGTTACAAGCTTCCAGCTTTCTGGTGAAGCATGCTGTCAAGTCTTATAAAAGGAAAGTAATAGAATAGGTGAAACTAGGCAGTCGGGGGGGGTGGGGGTTAGGGCATCGCCTCCCCCCTGCCCACTGAACCCCTCATTGGCTTTCTAAATTTTTCTTGTAAACTCATAGGTGTGGACTCCCAACCTTACCCCCATCCTCACAAACATTTATTTTCGTCGTTAACTAATGACAATATTCCAAAAAGATTTGCATTGGTTAATACAGGGGTTCTTAGCCAGTGGTGCCTACATCCCCAAGAGGTGCAGGAAGAGGTGAAATGGGGTGCAGAGAAGGCTCTTGAAATCTGAGCAAGTTATTGAAACTTTCTAGAGAGAATGAAGGCCATTGTTAGGACAGTTATTGGTAGTAGAACTGTGGACTTCTGTAATCTTAGCAACATGTTAGTGACGAACCATGACATGTATTGCTGTCAGTAGTTACTAGTGGACATGTGGTTTAGGAGGTGGTGCAAGAGTTTCATTGATCTGTTAAATGGGTGCGGGAAACAAAAAAGGTTAAGAACCCATGGTTTAATACTACCTCTAATTCCACCAAACACTGTTATCCATATGGAGATAAGGCACCTAAATTGTTATGCTCATTTATAGAATTGCCCCCAAAATGGACTGCCTAGTGCTACCCAGGTAGGATCTAGGTTTAATTAAAGGGTCAGCTCTTCAATTTCCCAGGTCAAACAGGTATCTGGTAGAGCAGGGGTGGCCCAAGGCAGGGATGAGATGCCACCCACCCCCGTTCCCCCGTTTACCTTATTTTTTTTTTTTTCAAAAGGCAGTAGCGGCAGTTGCAGTGATTCCCATAGGCTTCCCTGCTGCCGACACCAGCCTCTTTGCCACTGTGTCCTGCCTCTGTGGAAACAGGAAGTTATGTCACGAGGCAGGCCGCAGCGGGAAAAGAGTCCGGTGCTGGTGGCAGGGCAGCCTATGGGAATCACTGCCACTGCCGCCTTTTGGAAAAGAAACAAATAAGGTAAAGGGTTGAGGAGGGAGGGGAGCATGCTGCCTGAGGCCCCCCCCCCCTCAGGTGGCCTAATGGTAGGGCCACCACTGAGGTAGCATTCCCAGCCCTCATTACCATTCTTCAACAATAACACCCACTGGCCAGACTTAGTTTCCTTGCCTATTGAATTCTGGACTTCTGGCCAAAGACCATCGCTACAATGGTCATTCTATTGGAGAGAGGGACTACAAGGGTTAAAAACTGGGTAAAATGCAAGATAGTAATGAATAAAGGCTCACAGTGCCAGCAGAGGCTGATTCCAACGGAAGTGGAGGACTAAAGAAGAAGGAAGAAACTATGAGAACAAAACGACTATTTTAAACAAAGGGTGAAATGAGGCAATCTCCTTTTGTTATAAAAGGCAACACATAACTCCATATTACTATGTTTTACATTAATTGAAAATTCAACTGAGACAAAAATAAATTAAGGGGATGAAATTGGCTTCATACCCACCGGATGTCACCATCAAAACATTCCTTTGCGGAACGTACATTCCATTTGAACACGTATGACATCCAGGTCAGAAATACCCATTCCTAAAACCTAGACCATGTTGGAAAGTAGCTTGATTCACAAGAACATAACCACCTTCACCCATGAGTAGGATCAACCCTATCACGCTCTGCTGTATAGATATTCCCTTTCACTGAAAAGAAAAAGTTTTCAAGTCCACATCAACTGTCCATTCTGCAGCTAGCTTCTTCTGGTCTTGCACCGATGGGCTCAGTAAAATCAATTTGACAGGAACTTGCTGGGGTGGAAATCAACACAAGCCATCTGTTGTTGTTCTTGTTGCTATTTTGGTATCAGCAGGTGGGGAAGGCTGAGGCAGCCGGTGACAGCCATCATGAACCTCAAGCGTCTGCCAAAATTCTTATGATCCTCAATGAATTGGACTTTGAAACTCTACTGCCACCTATGGTAAAGTCTCTTCAGAACATTAAGCATTAATTTTCCACACTTAATAGATGTAATAGAATCAAAAACTTCAAATGGAAGGAAGGAAATAGTCTCAACAAACTCCAGACTTAACAGTCGTGGGCTTATTGTTTAACAAAAAAAGGTTTTGTTTACTATATTTACATTAAAAGTTATTAATTTTTAATGTTGAGAACGGAAGGGTTTTCTTAATGCTGATAATGACAAGTGTTAGTCTGGAGCTTGTTGAGGCTTTTTCCTTCCTTCCTTTTGAAGTTTATATTTATATATTTGCTTCTATTACATGTATTAAGTGTGGAGAATTGGTGCTTATTGTTCTGTTCTACAATTTTTATTCTCCTCGGTGTCCATTTTTTGCTATAGTAAAGTCTCTACAGATACATTCATTGACAAAACAACATGCCGTTTATCTTGTATAGGTGTGTGTTTTAAGTTCTTGACCAGAAAGGGCCCAATCAAGGCAAATGCCTTGTTTTTCAACTGGGGTCCAGAACATAGTAACATAGTAACATAGTAGATGACGGCAGAAAAAGACCTGCACGGTCCATCCAGTCTGCCCAACAAGATAACTCATATTTGCTGCTTTTTGTATATACCCTACTTTGATTTGTACCTGTGCTCTTCAGGGCACAGACCGTATAAGTCTGCCCAGCACTATCCCCGCCTCCCAACCACCGGCTCTGGCACAGACCGTATAAGTCTGCCCAGCACTATCCTCACCTCCCAACCATCAGCCCTGCCTCCCAACCACCGGCTCTGGCACAGACCGTACAAGTCTGTCCAGTACTATCCCTGCCTCCCAACCACCAGCGCTGCCACCCAATCTCTGCTAAGCTTCTGAGGATCCCTTCCTTCTGAACAGGATTCCTTTATGTTTATCCCACGCATTCTTGAATTCCGTTACCGTTTTCATTTCCACCACCTCCCGCAGGAGGGCATTCCAAGCATCCACTACTCTCTCCGTGAAAAAATACTTCCTGACATTTTTCTTGAGTCTGCCCCCCTTCAATCTCATTTCATGTCCTCTCGTTCTACCACCTTCCCATCTCCGGAAAAGGTTCGTTTGCAGATTAATACCTTTCAAATATTTGAACGTCTGTATCATATCACCCCTGTTTCTCCTTTCCTCCAGAGTATACGTTTAGTTCAGCAAGTCTCTCCTCATACATCTTGTAACGCAAATCCCTTACCATTCTCGTAGCTTTTCTTTGCACCGCTTCAATTCTTTTTACATCCTTCGCAAGGTACGGCCTCCAAAACTGAACACAATACTCTAGGTGGGGCCTCACCAACGACTTATACAGGGGCATCAACACCCCCTTTCTTCTGCTGGTCACACCTCTCTCTATACAGCCTAACAACCTTCTAGCTACGGCCACCGCCTTGTCACACTGTTTCGTCGCCTTCAAATCAAATATAAGGAGATAAAGTACTAGATCATGCAAGATGGTAGAGAAATCAGATTCTAGGACCTCTCTTGACTTACAGTCTGAACGTTCGACAGACTCCTCCCTCTCCCTATTTTGGGATCTATGGACCAATTTTGAAAGGAATCTTAGAACCAACTGGTTTGTTTTGTTTTCTACAGTGCTTAGTACACTGGCAGTGCTACAGAGATATATTTCTGATAATCATGTGGATAAGCTTGGAGAAGAGACGGCTGAGGGGAGACATGATAGAGGTATATAAAATAATGAGTGGAGTGGAACAGGTGGATGTGAAGCATCTGTTCAGGCTTTCCAAAAATACTAGGACTAGGGGGCATGCGATTAAACTACAGTGTAGTAAATTTAAAACAAATCGGAGAAAATGTTTCTTCACCCAACGTGTAATTAAACTCTGGAATTCATTGCCGGAAAATGTGGTGAAGGTGGTTAGCTTAGAAGAGTTTAAAAAGGGGTTGGACGGTTTCCTAAAGGACAAGTCCATAAACCGCTACTAAACGGACTTGGAAAAATCCAAAATCCCAGGAATAACATGTATAGAATGTTTGTACGTTTGGGAAGCTTGCCAGGTGCCCTTGGCCTGGATTGGCCGCTGTCGTGGACAGGATGCTGGGCTCGATGGACCCTTGGTCTTTTCCCAGTATGGCATTACTTATGTACTTATGATCCCAGCAGGATGAGCAAAGACTGATTGATCATGGGAAAGGAGTACCTCATCCATATCCCATAATAAGGTTTCCAGTGTAGGCCGGAGACCCCACATTAGTAGGACAGGTGTCTAAGAAAAGCCTAGACCTGATCTGCAGCACAATCTGCCAAACTTCTATTATCAACATTAAATCGACTTCAAAAAGTAGAAATCCAATCCCTGCTGTGACTCTGAGCTGTCACCACATGACATCTTCCTCAGCCTGTTTTTCAGTAGAACAGACTTCCTATCAGCAGTGGGTTACTTCTGGGTTAATTAAAACATGATTGAAAATAGTCCCTCACCACATCCTGTCAGGTGACAAATTTGCAAACACAATAATGACCTCATCCTGCAGGGAAACGTGTCTTTGGGGACTCTCAGAGTAGAAAAGAGAAGCCGGGTCAATTACTGGTCAATTACTTATGCCAGTTAATGTCTTTTCACTTTTCTGAGCCACAGAGGACTCTAATGACTCAGCTTCATCGCAACCACGTCAACGTGGCCTCCAAATCAATGATGACTGAGAGAAAGAGCAAGATCGCAACTGGCCAGTACATGACTGGGAGACCTGCAAAGAATGTTCTTCCCTCTAAGCCGTTGCTGACCCAAAGTCCCAGGATGACTCTAGAAGAACATTTCCCAGGACAACAACAAATATTTCCATGTCAAAACATCACTCAACACTAAATAAATCACCTGTAGACTTATTAGAGGTTTTAGGTCCACCCCTGGGTGTAGCACCCCAGACTGATAAACTATTAAGATATAGGATACATCACATGTTTCCACCCTATATCCCTCATCACAAAGAACAACCATAACATAGACTCTTTTTTACAAAGGCAGGCTAGTGTTTTTAGCACACGCTAAAAATAAACATGTGTTAAACACTAGAGAGCCTCTTCCTTGAAGAAGCGTATTGCGAAACCTGGCCACGTCGGTGGAGGTTCTCCTGCGGTTAAGGTTGCCGCTGCACTCAGGTAAGTCGGGCTAAAAGTATATAGCTCACTTTTATAAAATGGACTATTATGGAAATATAAATATGAATATGAAAAATTTAGTAAATGGAGACCTTATGAGGATTCGCACCACAACCATTCGCTTTGAAATGAAAGAACAAAATTATTCATACGAGTTGTGCTGCGGTTAGATCTGATGATCCCCAAATAAAATAACTATACTGTTTATTTTATCGCAGTCATAAGATATTTGCTTCATATATTCCTACAGCCATCTCTAGCGTTTAGAACATGCTAATGATTAGCGTGTGCTAAAAAAGCCGGCACGCCTTTGTAAAAGACCCTCCATAGTAACACAGTAAATGTATTTATTTATTTTATTTGTACATTTTACGGCAGAGAAAGGCCAACAAAGGCCTATTGATTCTGCCCAGGAAGGCTGTTGGAGTTGGACCTGTTGCACAACTCAAGGTACGTTCTCCACGCTTGTGTTGTTGGGTTGAAATCTGACACACAGTGTAACTTACTTTCCACTTAATTTTTTAGAAGTGCAAAACTCATTGTTTAACTAAAGTACTGTATGCCTGGTTTACATCCTCCTGCTTTTTAGAGATGTACTGCAGATGCCCTAGCTCTTTTCTTTTAATTCCTCTTTGAAATTCCTTCCATCAAGAGGTTTTTAACTGTCAGTAGCTCTGATAGTATGCATATAGACCTTGTTTGAAAGTGGCTTTGAATGTATTGAGATAAAAAGCGAAATCTTCTTATTCAAGGTAGCATATTGCCTGGACCGGATGGTATACATCTCAGAGTACTGATAGAATTCAAAAAAATGAACTTGCAGAGCTAGTGTTAGTAACATGTAATTCACCTTTAAGCGCTTGCCATGTGGCCATTTTGTGAGGAGCCCTTACCCATTGAGGTGGCAGTAAGGAGGGGCATAATCGAACGGGGCCGGCCATCTATAAGGGCGGCCATCTGTAATGACGGCCCCGTAAAGCGGCGTACCCGACCGTATTATTGAAACAAGATGGCCGGCCATCTTTCGTTTTGATAACACGGTCGAGGCCGGCCTAATCTCTACATTTGAGCCGCCCTTAGAGATCACCGCCATTGGTTTTCGCCGATAATGGAAACTAATGGCGGCCATCTCAAACCCGGCCAAATCCAAGGCATTTGGTCATGGGAGGAGCCAGCATTTGTAGTGAACTGGTCCCCCTCACATGCCATGACACCAACCAGGCACCCTAGGGGGCACTGCGGTGGACATCACAAATTGATCCCAGCTGCATAGCTCCCTTACCTTGGGTGCTGAGCCCCCCAAAACCCACTCCCCACAACTGTACACCACTACCATAGCCCTTAGGGATGAAGGGGGGCACCTATATGTGGGTATAGTGGGTTGGGGGGGTTGGAGGGCTCACATTTACCATCACAAGTGTAACAGGTAGGGGGGGATGGGCCTGGGTCCGCCTGCCTGAAGTGCACTGCACCCACTAAAACTGCTCCAGGGACCTGCATGCTGCTGTGATGGAGCTGGGTATGACATTTGAGGCTGGGATAGAGGCTGGCAAAAAAATGTATTTAAATTTTTTTTTTGGGTGGGAAGGGGTTGGTGACCACAGGGGGAGTAAGGGGAGGTGATCCTCAATTCCCTCCAGTGGTCATCTGGTCAGTTTGGGCACCTTTTCGAGGCTTGGTCGTGAACAAAAAGGGACCAAGTAAAGCCGGCCAAATGCTCATCAGGGCCGGCCTTCTTTTTTCCATTATCGGCCGAGGCCGGCCATCTCTTAACCACGCCCCCGTCCCGCCTTCGCTACACTGCCGACATGCCCCCTTGAACTTTGGCCGGCCCTGCAACGGAAAGCAGTTGAAGCCGGCCAAAATCGGCTTTCGATTATACCGGTTTGGCCGGCTTTAGGAGAAGGCCGGCCATCTCCCGATGTGTGTCGGAAGATGGCCGCCCTTCTGCTTCAAAAATAGGCAGGAAGGGCTCCTGCACTAACCCATTGGTAACTGGGCAGCACGTGGCACTGCCTGATTACTGCCATGCACACACCGGTGCTATAAAAATAAATATATTTTTGTAGAGCTGGATATGACGACGCGCTGGAGGTGGGAACTACTGCCGGGCTTCTGCAGTAGCCCAGCGGTAGTTCCTTGTTAGCAACCGGTTAGCCCGCGTTGGGTTTACTGTCGCTTTGCAAAAGGGACCCATAGTTATCTAAGCACCGAGACTGGTTATTCCTGGCTTCACCCAGACTCTGCCCTGGTCTGCCTGGATTCTGAGCAGCACTATCTTGTTTTCAAGCCGCTAAAAATGTGAGTATGACCTGGTCAACACTACTGAACCAAGTAGGAACCTGTCTTGCTTGGTTAAGGTTCATGTTCTCTTTTTTCAGCCTGCTCACGGAGGGGAATCGCTTAACCCAGGGAATAAAACAGATAATAGAGAAAGTAATTATGCAAGACATATGTGTTGAGAGCTGTGTTTACATCTTATTTTCTGTTCAATTGATTCAACCACATGCAAATCAAGCCCCCCCCCCCCCCATGACCTTACAGCTGGAGTCACTGTGCCTGGAAGAGGAGGGTGGGACTTACAAACACAACCTGGCCATGATCAAGTGGAAAATCTGGCTGACTCAACTTTCCCTACTTTCACTACACACTTCAGCCTCCTTCGTTCCAACCCTACCTCAAGAAACATGACGACGGATCACAGCACTTTATCCAGAAACGCTTATATCTTCCATTTCAGGTTGATTACTGGAATTCCAGTGGACAAATGGCAACGGGAATCTTACCAACATCTGGTATGTATCATTTAAGGAGAGATTATCTTGCCTTATTAAAATATTGCTTAGTTTCTTCTGGGTAATGCAGGTGGAGAAATTTTCAGCACTGTTGAGCCATGATCTAAACAAGAGAAAGGTGGCGAGTCCACTGAGTAGAACGAACATTTGAAAATCCCACTTCTCCCACCACCTCTCACTGTTTGACTTTTAGAAAACTAATTAATCTTCCAGGGTTAAAAAGGAATACTGCAAGCTCTTTAGAGCGTTTACATATTATCAAACATTTATTATAAATGTCTCTACCAGATTCTGTTTTTTTTTTTAAACCTTCATTTTCATTATTTCATGCCAAATCCAGTTTTGAATAGACAAAACCCTAACTCAATATTTTATGCCTCTTCAAAACGTCAACAATGTCCAAAGTAAAAGTAAAACTTCTTTCTTCCTTCCACATTGATGATCCGGGGAATCTACGTAAATATTTCCAGAAGAAAAATATTTTCATTTGTCATTTTTTTTCATCTGCTGTTTGAGCTGAAATTTTGAGGTCTTAAAACAGAGCAAAAAAATTTTTTTTCTCTCTCTCTGTTCCTTCATATGTAAAAATAATGTTGAGAAATCTCTTTCTGACTTTTAGTTTGCCTCGTAATACTACCGTAGACTTTAATCCCAGGTCACGGGTGCTCTGAAATAGTTGTATGAACTGTAAATAACAAATGCCTACAGAAAAAAAGTGTGTAATTTAGAAAAAAAATTACCCCTTCAACACAAAGTAATTTCCATAATCGGGTCATTTTATTTCTCCTTTCAACCAGTCCACCATCTCTCAGGCAAATAAGAATGTGTGAATGCCTTTAGAAACATTATTATTTTCGTGAATGATATTTATTCTGTGATCCATCAAAAATAATTCTTGTTACACCTACAATATTATAGGAATTGTCTGTAAGCAAAGTAACAGCAGGGTGTGCTATAGAACGGCAGGAGTGAGGTGCATTGCTGGAGCTGTGGGGGGTTCACTACTGGAATAGCGGGGGGCTGCATCAAGGCAGGTATGAGATGCTTTGACAGGGTTGTGTGGGGGGGGGGGTCTCAGTACCGGAACAAAAGGAGGCTGCAGGGCAGGAGTGAGGTGCATTGCTGGAGCTGTGGGGGGTTCACTACTGGAATAGCAGGGGGCTGCATCAAGGCAGGTATGAGATGCTTTGACAGGGTTGTGGGGGGGGGGGGTCTCAGTACCGGAACAGCAGGAGGCTGCAGGGCAGGAGTGAGGTACATTGACAGAGCTTAGGGGGTCTCAGTACTGGAACAGCAGGGATCTGCAGGGCAGGAGAGTAAGGTGCATTGACAAAGCTGTGGGGGGGGGGGGGGATCTCTGTACTGGAATAGCAAGGTGCTGCAGGGCAGGAGTGAGGTGCATTGACAGAGCTGAGGGGGTCTCAGTTTTTGAACAGCAGGGATCTGCAGGGCAGGAGTGAGGTGCATTGACAGAGCTGAGGGGGTCTCAGTTTTTGAACAGCAGGGATCTGCAGGGCAGGAGTGAGGTGCATTGGTGGAGCTGTGGGGGGGTTCACTACTGGAATAGCAGGGGGCTGCATCAAGGCAGGTATGAGATGCTTTGACAGGGTTGTGTGGGGGGGGTCTCAGTACCGGAACAAAAGGAGGCTGCAGGGCAGGAGTGAGGTGCATTGCTGGAGCTGTGGGGGGTTCACTACTGGAATAGCAGGGGGCTGCATCAAGGCAGGTATGAGATGCTTTGACAGGGTTGTGTGGGGGGGGGTCTCAGTACCGGAACAAAAGGAGGCTGCAGGGCAGGAGAGTAAGGTGCATTGACAAAGCTGTGGGGGGGGGGGGGATCTCTGTACTGGAATAGCAAGGTGCTGCAGGGCAGGAGTGAGGTGCATTGACAGAGCTGAGGGGGTCTCAGTTTTTGAACAGCAGGGATCTGCAGGGCAGGAGTGAGGTGCATTGGTGGAGCTGTGGGGGGGGTTCACTACTGGAATAGCAGGGGGCTGCATCAAGGCAGGTATGAGATGCTTTGACAGGGTTGTGTGGGGGGGGTCTCAGTACCGGAACAAAAGGAGGCTGCAGGGCAGGAGTGAGGTGCATTGCTGGAGCTGTGGGGGGTTCACTACTGGAATAGCAGGGGGCTGCATCAAGGCAGGTATGAGATGCTTTGACAGGGTTGTGTGGGGGGGGTCTCAGTACCGGAACAAAAGGAGGCTGCAGGGCAGGAGAGTAAGGTGCATTGACAAAGCTGTGGGGGGGGGGGGGGGGAATCTCAGTACTGGAATAGCAAGGTGCTGCAGGGCAGGAGTGAGGTGCATTGACAGAGCTGAGGGGGTCTCAGTTTTTGAACAGCAGGGATCTGCAGGGCAGGAGTGAGGTGCATTGCTGGAGCTGTGGGGGGTTCACTACTGGAATAGCAGGGGGCTGCATCAAGGCAGGTATGAGATGCTTTGACAGGGTTGTGGGGGGGGGGGGGGGTCTGAGTACCAGAACAGCAGGAGGCTGCAGGGCAGGAGTGAGGTGCATTGACAGAGTTGTGGAGGGGGTCAGTACTGGAATAGGAGAGGCTGCAGCAGGGCTGATGTTGCCTGTGAGGAGTGATTTGCTTTGACAGAGCTGTAGAGGGGGTCTCAGTACTGGAGTAGCAGGGTGTGCTGTAGGTTAGGAATGAGGTGCATTGACAGAACTGTGGGGGGGGGGGGGCTCAGTACTTGAATAGCAAGAGAGGCTGTGGAGTGAATTCCATTGACAGAGCAGAGGAAAATCGGGATGGGGAATCTATAGGGTAAGACAGTTGCATTGGTAGAGTTGTGCAGGGTCTAGAGAACAGAAGAACAGGGAGTTCTACAGCGCAGGTTTGAGGTCTATTGTCAGAGCTATTTGTGTGATCTCATTAACTGAGTTTTGGGGGGGGGGGGAGCTTAGTACCGTAATAGCAGAGGTCCTGCAGTCGGGCAGGAGGACTTTTCAAAAACAGAGCTGGAGGGCTGTCCCATTAGCGGTGTTGCAGGACAGGAGTGAGGTGCATTGACAGAGCTGTGGTGGGGGTTGAGGACCAGAAGAGCAAAGAGTCCTGCATTGGAATTGGTAGAGGTATGTGTGAGGTCTCACAGACAGAGCTGTGCAGGTCTCATTGCTGGAATAGCAGGGATATTGTGGAGACACTGCTTGAAGTGTGAAGGCAGCAATGTAGGAATACCAGAGGATGCTGCAGGTGAGGCTTAAGTGCCCTGGTAGAGCAGTGTGGGGGGCCTTAGTGCTAAAATAGTGGGAGGTGATAGAAGGAAGGAATGAGGTGCCTCAGCAGAGCAATGGATTCAGTACTGAAGTTGTGGGGAGAGGTATCAGAAGAAATGTGTGCGGAGTCTTAGGTCAGGAATAGCAGAGGGGTTGCAGGACAGGAGTGAGGTGCCTTGACGGAGACATGGGGGCCTCAGTACTGGAATAGCAGAGGGGCTGCAGGGCAGGAATGTGGTGCATTCAAAGAAATGTGGGGGACCTTCAGTACTCGAATAGTAGAGAGTGCAACTGATCACAAGTGAGGTGCACTGGCGGAGTTGTGGGGGTTGCATCCTGAAACAGCAAACGTTGCTACTGGTCGGTATTAGAGCACACTGGAGTGATCTCTCCCCTGTGATAAGAATGGGTTTTGCTGGTCCAGTTTGTGATGGATAAGGCTTTGAAATACAGGAAATGCTACATGAGTGGATTGAGGTTTACTGGCTGAGTTTTATCAGATCCTTCCACAGGATTTTCCTCAGCTGTGGTTCCTAACCTCGGGGATGGTGCCCGCACTGTCAGTGTTCCCATCATGAGAGGCAGGTGGCCAGTGAACATTTCTAAGAGACCTGAAGAACTCCAGAGGGAGTAATCCTCAAAAGCCACCCTAAACATAGGCAACCTAGACACCTAGACCAGCTGAAAGGCTGGTGTACATGCCCCCCTTACTATAGGCATTTAGGCTCCTAACTGACTGTATAACCAGCATACATAAGTGCTTGGCACACCTCGAGCCACCCATGCCCCTCCCAGGTCCACACCCCTACCCATGCCCCTCCCAGGTTCACACCCTCACATATGCCCTTCCCAGGTCCATGCCCCCACCTATACCCCTCCCAAGTCCACGTCCCTCCCATGCCCCTCCCAGGTCCACACCCCTACCCATGCCCCCCCAGCTCCACAACCTCACCTATGCCCCTCCCAGGTCCACACCCTCACCTATGCCCCTCCCAGGTCAATGCCCACACCTATGCCCCTCCCAGGTCCACACCCTCACCTATGCCCCTCCCAGGTCCAAACCTCCATCTATTCCCCTCCTGTGTCATGCCCTCTAGCAGTTGCGCTTGCTGGATTTTGTGCAATTTTTAGAATCCAAACTAAGTAGCTTTGTAAACTTCCCAGGTTATAATTTTTTTAAAAGAAATTAATTAAATAACTACTGATTAGTCCCAATTAGCACTAATTATAGCTAATTGGTAGTTAATGCCAATTAGCAGCTAATTATTATATGAAGTTACACAGACAACTGACACTCTTCTACGACTTGCATGTACAACTTTACGCAATAAGCATAAAATTGTGCACGCAAGTTTATAGAATTAGACGGTAAATGGCGCTGAAAAACAGTGCTGACAAAAATCCGCGTAGAGCGCTATTCTATAAACAGCGCTCCAAGTTGTACATCATTTACAGAATAGTGCTTCGAGCCAATTTCCATGCCAAGCTTTGGGTGCAAGGATTTACACCAACTGAAACCTACTATAAATCTTGGTACATACGTTAGGCGTGAAACCCCGGTATTCGGTAACACTGCGCACATCTTTAGTGAACACCCCAACCGGCCCATGTTCTTCCCATGACCGCACCCCCTTTTGAGTGGTGCTCTGTTAGATTTGTGCGTGGATCTTTATAAAATACCGCTTATCAAGATGTGTGCACAAATTAAAAATATTGTCCTTTAATGCCATTAATTGATTGTTAGTATATAACAAAATCAGTTTCCCAGCAAGCATTCTCAAAGTACCGATTTTTCAACACCATCAGACTTGCAAGTATATTCATATTTACACAATAATATTTTTTGAAATAACGAGATTCTCAGGTATCGCAACGCAAGTGCATTCAGCAGTCAATTTGATGATATAGCACTGTACACTCCTCATTGGTCCCTCATTTTATCTTTAATCTTTTTATGTCAAAAATTCAAAAGCTACGTAGCTTAGAAAATGAATGGAGCCTCTGCCAACATGGCCAGGTTTCGCAGTCTTCTCCAGGGTAGAGCTCCATAATAGCGTCTGCGGTACTTTCTGAGGATATGGGAAAACTGTTACACCTTTAATTTGAGTTTGAAACTATAAATGGTGACACCATCAGCATGGATGAAGGAATTACATCAAGTAAGTAACCCAGTGGTGCCATCATGATATTGAATAACATGGGTGATTAAAGGAGAGCCTTGTACATCACGTGTACAAACATGAATTAGTGACAACATGAATGTCCTTTTCTTGCAGTCCCAGTCACCGCTCCTTCAGTGTTCCCACTCATCCCCTGCTGCAAGGATCTGGATGACACCAGAGATGTCACCATCGGCTGCCTGGTGACTGGCTACATGCCCGAGCCAGTCAACGTGACATGGAATTCTGGTACCATCAGCAGTGGGTACAAGACATTCCCAGCAGTGCTGGACACCACAAGCGGCGTCTACACCACCAGCAGCCAACTCACCATCCCAGGCTCAGACTGGAAAAGTAGCTCCTTCCAGTGCAACGTCTTCCATGAGAACAGTGGAGTGAAGCAAGACAAGACCATACAAGGTTGGAGCGTCTCTCTCTCTCTATATATATATATCTCCTCCACTTTGTCTCCACGATACCTTTCATTTCTCTCCTGCCTTTCTCTCACTCCATGTCTTCTCCTCATTGTCTCTCCTGCCTACCTAACTGCTACCACTCTCTTCCTCTGTCTCTTCCCTTCCATTCTTCTTTGTCTCTCACTGACTCTCTCTAAGAAGATTTTTAGTACTCAACGTTCCCTCTAAAGTGCACAGGAGCCCTCTTCACAAGTTCCTATTATCAGCGCTGGTGCATCAATATTGCAGTTTCAGCCACAAGGAGCAACAAGTTTCTCAGAACTCCCAGGAAACCTGAATTTCCTCTCGTGATTAAAACCGCCACATTGTTGAATCACTCTCGATCGTAGGAATGTGGGTGGAGGACTCCTGTGCACCTTCTATTGGTTGGCACACAAAACAAAATGTGCGAATGTAGGTAGGTAGGAATGTGCGGGAGCAGAGTTTAGGTGGATACAAATCCCATGATATTCAATGCTATTTAACTGGTCAAGAATGGCTGCTGACCGGTTAAATAGCATATCGGTGCCTAACCGCTAATTTTCAGAGGGAGATAACCAGTTATCTCTCGTTGAATATTGACAGTTAGTACCTAACGCATAACTGGTTATATCACATGATTTTCCAGTTAAGCACCAATATTCAGCGCCTAACCGGATAAGTTTAGCGGTCAAATAGTACTGTAGAAATAGCTCTCCTATCTTTGACCGCTAAAAAATTAACCAGCTAGAGCTGAATGTCAGCGTAACTGGTTAACTTCTTAGCAGTAAAAAAAAAACAGATATTCAATGTCAATCACACTATTTAGGAGCACATGCTGTTCGTGCTTCCTTTCCCCTCAGTCAGTTTGTTCTCTTCTTCTAGCCCTGGTAATCACTCACCTTGGTTACTGTAATTTCCTCTTTGCTGGACCTCCAACTTATCCAATCTATTGCCGTCAAACTACTTCATCGTGCCCATCGATTCAACCCTGTCACTCCCCTCCTCTTTACAGAATTTATGCGGGATGTAAAGAACAAATCATAAAGAAACTTCAGACTGCCCAAAACACGACAGTAAGGCTCATATTTGGAAAAACACGATTCGAAAGCGCCAAACCCCTCTGAGAAAAACTGCACTGGCTCCCTATCAAAGAACGTATTGCATTCAAAATCTGCACACTGGTTCACAAAATTATCTACAGCGAAGCCCCGGGGTATATGACGGACCTCATAGACCAGCCAAGTAGAAACACAACAAAATCAGCACGAACATACCTGAATCTCCATTACCCAAACTGCAAAGGACTCAAATACAAATCAACGTATGCATCCAGCTTCTCCTATATAAGCACACAACTATGGAACGCATTACCCAAAGCCGTAAAAACAACGTATGACCACCTAAACTTCCGGAAATTACTAAAAACTAATCTGTTCGAAATGGCATACCCTACCAACCCAACCTAAATACCTAAACCCTGCAACACAAGCCAAACCAAACAGCGTATGGACAAAACATAACTCCCCCTCCCTACGATCAACTATTGCGTCTTGTACACACGAACCTTATTATACCATTACTCACTTTGTAACCGTTAGACCGGAACTGGCGATCACCAATACGGTACTATGTAAGCCACATTGAGCCTGCAAATAGCTGGGGAAATGTGGGGTACAAATGCAACAAATAAATAAAATAAATAAACATTGGATCCCTGTCTCTTTCCACATCAAGATCAAGCTCTTAGTCCTTACATTTAATGGCCACTTTCTCTCAGCTCCAGCTTATATTAGCAAACCCCTCATCCCCCCTACTCTCCAGGTCACCCCCTCCACTCAGCTTCCGAGAATCTGCTGTCTCTTTCCTCTCCATCCTTGCTACGCCTTACCACCTACTACTACTACTACTATTTAGCATTTCTATAGCGTTACAAGGCATACGCAGCGCTGCACAAACATAGAAGAAAGACAGTCCCTGCTCAAAGAGCTTACAATCTAATAGACAAAAAATAAATAAAGTAAGCAAATCAAATCAATTAATGTGAACGGGAAGGAAGAGAGGAGGGTAGGTGGAGGCGAGTGGTTACAAGTGGTTACGAGTCAAAAGCAATGTTAAAGAGGTGGGCTCCCAAGAGACCGCCTTCAGTTACATCGGTTCAAAGCTATGGAACTCCCTTCCCTCGGCCCTTCCCTCCATACCTTTAAAGCCCTCCTCAAGAACCTTCATTTTTACTGAAGCTTTCAACCCCAATCCCAAACTCCAGTTTTACTCAGTCCTGACCTCACTTGTCTTTTTCAGTAGCTCCTGTTCTGCTTCTGCTCCCACTAGTCTAATTGGAATTGTATTGTATATATACCAAACGTCTCCATTGATGGCTCCGTTCGCAGTATATCGAGGAGTGCAAAATAAATAAATAAATAAATATCCGTGTTTAATGCCGGCAGAGGTGTCTAGAAGCTACCTGCCCTCTTAAACTAGGTCCCCCCTCACCCCACCTTATAAAATTACCTTCTCTAAATTTATTTAAAAATGAAGGCATATGTGACCCTATGTTCTAATCCCTGACTCTATCACTGGCTATATCTGTGTACCATGAATGCTATCTTTACAATATATGAAATGTTCTATGACTCCTTTCCCTACCTCCCCCCCCCCCCCCCCCCCCCCACCCACACAGTCTTTTGTGTCCTTTCCTTATGCTTCTTGCCCATCCTCTTATTTATTTATTTATTGCACTTGTATCCCACATTTTCCCACCTATTTGCAGGCTCAATGTGGCTTACAAAGACCTGTTATGGTATCGCCATTCCAGGGTAGAAGATACAATTATTATTACAAAGAGATCGAGGATGACATGAAAGATCTAGGCAAACTGTTATAGAATTTTGATTTTCAGAGTAAGGGTGGAGTGGTCAAGTGTATAATTAATCTATGGGTTCTCGTGATAGGCCTTGTTGAAGAGATGTTTTCAGAGACTTGCGGAAATTGGTTATGTCGTTGATTGTTTTCACATTAGTTGGTAATGCATTCCACATCTCCTTCTGGGATGAGAAAATGCACTTTTGCAAACCTCTGACTTCCATCTGTGCAAACAATGAATCCAAATTACTGTACTTAACCACAGTCTTCATTCTCCTTTCTAGGTGTCCCCAACACAGTCCCTGTGGTGAAGACCTTGCTTGAATCTCCCTGTGAGGACTCCCAAGCCAGAGGCTCTAGCAACACCACCATGGAACTGGTGTGCCAGATCACTCGATTCTTCCCAGAAACTGTCCAGGCCTACTGGCTGGTGAATGGAAAGGCAGCCTCATTCCCAGTCTCTTCCCTTGCACTGTGGAAGGACAAGGATTGCTACTTCGGTGCCAGCAGTCACATGACGATCCCCAAGGGGCAGTGGAACCAAGGGGCTGTTTACTCATGTATCGTCCAACACCCATCAACCAATTTCACAACCCAGGTCAACATCAGCAAGTGTTCAGGTAATGAAAATTTATGTGCGGCAGAAGGAGCCATTTTTAATAACAGGTTCTTATCACTTGTACTACCAATAATAATAATCATTTCTATAGCTCTACTAGATGTATATAGTACTGTACACATTATATGCAGGTACTTCCCTAGATGGCTCACAATCTAAGTTTTTGTACCTGGGGCAATGGAGGGTTAAGTGATTGCAGTGGGAATCGAACCCAGATTGCCAGGATCAACGCCCGCTGCAGTAACCACTAGGCTCTGTTAGTAAAACTATAATTATTTTTCTTTTAATGGTTTATATTTTTATTTTAAATAAATTGAAGTTAATTATGCAACAGGAAGTTGTTTTATGGGAGAATCTCCCCTCCTTCTGGCCAGGGAGCACCGTTACCTAAAAGAAGCAAACAGAACAGAACCTTCTATTACTGATACACAACAACTGAAGCACCAACTCAAGGTCTCACACCTCTGTCCACTTCCCTGCCAAAGCACTGACACAAACCCTCATCCCTTTCCACCCAAAGTCCACGAACTGAACCGCTCTTCCCATCCTCACCAAAATGCTGAAGCCTACTCCCACCAAATAATCCCTATCATTTCTTAAACTGAGTCGTTTTTACACCATTTGCTGTTTTGATAAGCTACCTCCAGGATAAGAGTTATTTGTTTTCCTGTGCCTTGCTTTTTAGAAAACTGTGATGAGGACCTGGGGGTGTATCTCTTGCCTCCATCCTTTGAGGACCTCTACCTGGAGCACACTGCCAAACTCACCTGCCTGGTCACTAACATAAGGAACACAGAGAACTTCGAGATCACTTGGACGAAAGCAACAGGGAGTAAGCTGGATCAACTGACCTCTGACCTCCAGCTCCAGGACAATGGAACCTACAGTACTTCCAATGTCGCCAGCATCTGTGCGGAGGACTGGGAGAGTGGTGACACATTCACCTGCACTGTGAAGTACCAGGAAAAACCCGCACCCGTTGCAAAATCCATCTCCAAGGACAAAGGTATTGGCCTGTTCACTCAGCGCCAACTTTTTTGGGTGCTGAATTTTGAGTTCCATTTATAGAATTTGCCCCATACTTTACAGAATTCTGTAAGTTACCTATGTAAGTGAGAGCCCTGTCCATGGACCATCCCTGTGTACACCCCCCCCCCCCCCATATTTACAGAATGGCTCTTAGGCAGCATACTGGCATACATGTGTGCAAATGTGCACATATTCACATATATGCTAGTATTTTAAACATGCAACCTTGGCCCATAAGTGCATAAGTATTGCCACACTGGGAAAGACCAAAGGTCCACCGAGCCCAGCATCATGTTTCAAACAGTGGCCAATCCAGGTAACAAATACCTGGCAAGATCCCAAAAAAGTACAAAACATTTTTTACTGCTTACCCCAGAAATAGTGGATTTTCCCCAAGTCCATTTAATAATGGTCTATGGACTTTTCCCTTAGGAAGCCGTCCAAACCTTTTTTAAACTCCGCTAAGCTAACCGCCTTTACCACATTCTCTGGCAATGAATTCCAGAGTTTAATTACATGTTGAGATGAAGAAAAAGTTTCTCCAATTCGTTTTAAATTTACTACATTGTAGCTTCATCGCATGCCCCCTAGTCCTAGTATTTTTGGAAAGCGTAAACAGACGCTTCACATCAACCCGTTCAACTCCACTCATTATTTTATAGACCTCTATCAAATCTCCCCTCAGCTGCCTTTTCTCCAAGCTGAAGAGCCCTCACAGGGAAGTCATCCCATCCCCTTTATCATTTTCGTCGCCTTTCTCTGCACCTTTTCTAATTCCATGGTTGATATAGTTCTGAACCTCCTCAATGGTCCCTGCCTAGCATGAGAAGGGCCAGGCACTCAATCAAGTCTCAGTTCAGGATGCAGGCCGGGGCCGGAGCTTTCTCAGGTGGGCAGGGGTTCTCACCCAGAATATTTTACCTTGTACTGTGAAATAAATGCACTCCAAACCAGCTAGTTGAATAAACCAAAAACTTTACTGCAAACAGAACGATAGTCCTTCTGTCCAGGAATGCCCAAAGAGCTACTTATTTATAATATTTACAGTCTTTCTTGGATTCCAAACAATAAACGTGACACTTCACATCTCCAATTTGTCCTGCTTTGCTCGATGCTGTACTCTGTACTGAATTCCATTTTGTTTCTTGACTATCCCTTCCAGACCTCTCAGTGTCCTTTTCTCTCCTAGTCAGGACCTCCACACACGTTATCTTCCCTTGTCACATGTCCTTTCATAGTTGAACCCTGCTCTTCACTCCAGCATTCAAATGTCTCTCAGAGTATGGCTCGCTGGCCACCTACCCTCCCCTCCTGGGGTGTCTTTTTCCACCAGGCTCCAATGTGTCTCTCAACCTCCTTCCCAGGGTGGAAAGACATGTCCTCTTTCCTTTAGCAGAAGTTAATTCCTCTTTCTGTCTCTTTCTTTTTTATAGATTTAGGCACTGCAACTTGGGTCTGGGATTCCCCCTCGGTACTATGGGTCTTGGTCAGAGATTGGGCAACCAAAGTCCTTGATAATCTCCTTCTCACTCCTTTTATCCCCTTTCACCCTGCCCCTCTTGGGCTGGGTTATCTAGATTCTCCACCTTGTCACCAAGACAGCTATTGGGTTCTCTTACTCTTTTTAATGGCTAGTGACCCACAGGAAATTCCCAAATCCTGAGGCCAGCAGAGAATTTCCTGGGTCTTACAAGCAGGTAAATGTTAGTGCCCAGGTTCTAGAAATACCTCTATGGGGCAATTTTATGAAGTATTTATTTTGTGCATATGGAAGCACACAGTTGCATAAAAGTCTTTTTATAAAATAATGGCACAACCTTGTCAACACGGTGTGTAGTCAGGGTGTGGTCAGCAGAGAACATGGGTGGAGTTTGCAAGTACATAAGTTGTAAATGTTGGCGCCAACATTCAAGGTGTGATTTGATACACATGTTATGACTCTTCCATTCATTTCTCTGATTAACTACTTGATTTCCATTCCTTATCCAGACATCATTCCTCGTCAGCCATCGGTCTACCTCTTCCCTCCCAGCACAGATGAACTTGCTCTCCAGGAACAGGCATCACTTATCTGTCTGGTGAAGAGTTTTAAGCCCAAGGATATCGTCATTAAATGGCTGCATGAGGGGACGGAGATGGCCAAAGAGAACTACATCACCACAGAGCCCATCCAATCGCAGGATAACAACTTCTTCCTGTACAGTCAGCTGGTCATTGACACTTCAGATTGGAACAAGGGCAAAAGCTACACATGCGTGGTCGGCCATGAAGCACTACCCATGTACCTCACACAGAAGAGCATCGACAAATCCACCGGTAAACCCAGCATGGTCAATGTGTCTCTTGTCATGTCTGAAATGGCCAATACCTGCTATTGAGGACTGAACTTCAGGGAGTGCAGGAACTACCCCCATATTCAGTCTTCAGATCCCCAAAACATTTCCTATACCTTGTGTTTTGTGAATGTAGGTAAGGAAAGGGGTTATGATGACTAAAATGTTTGTGTGTGTGTGTGTGTGTGTGTATATGTGATATATATATAGCCTTAAATAAACTTCATCTGTACGTTGAAATCATATGTATTTAGTGCAGGATCCATTCTCTCCTCATTAGCACTTGGCTTTGAAGCCGCACAGGCAGATACTTGCACAGGGCTTTCTATCACCAAAGAGAGGAGTAGGTTCTTTGAAAGAGGGGTGCAGCTCGCCATGGAACGAGCATAAGGAGGCAGATTAGTTTAATTTATTCGCTTGGACATTTTCCCCTGGATTCTATAAAGGTCACCCAAATTTAGGCGCTGATTCCAGATCCACGTACAAAATAGTTAATTAATGAGATTCAACGATTTAAGTATTGGAGTTAACAGACACTTAATTGGCGCTCATTATGATTTTCCAAGTGGATCTGTCTGCACATTATTCTATAACCAATGTTCACCTAAATTTGATCACGCACAACTCAAAAGGGGGTGTAGCCATGGGAGAGGCATAGGTAGGTCAGGGGCACTCACAAGATAGGGAGCAATGGACTTGGGAGGTATTTTACTTTTTTTTTTTAATTGTTACAAGTGCCCCCTAGGGTGCCCGGTTGGTGTCCTGGCATGTGAGGAGGACCAGTGCACTACGAATCCTGGCCCCTCCCACGACCAAATGCCTTGGATTTGTTCGTTTTTGAGCTGGGCGCCTTTGGTTTCCATTATCGCTGAAAACCGATAACGCCCAGCTCAAATCCACCCAAATGCGATGCATTTGCCCGGCACAAACCGTATTATCGAAACAAAAGATGGATGCCCATCTTTTTCAAAAATACGGTCTGGCCCGCCCCTTCGCGGACCCGTCCTCGGAGATAGGCGCCCATGGAGATGGGCGTTCGCGTTCGATTATGCCTCTCTATGTGTTCTTCTATAAGGTAGATCCTAAGTCTAAGTGCTATAGAGGTCCTTTACCAAGCTGCGGTATAAAAAGGCCCCTGCAGTAGCGGTGGGGCTGTTTTTACCACGCGTCAGTGGGTAAAACGACCCTAAAAAGACAAGGCCATGCGGTAAGATTATGTGGAAGGGAGTACATACCTCCTCCCGTTGAGGTGGCGGTAAGAGCTTCCGTGCTAACCCAGCGGTAACCGGGCAGCGATTTACCACCGGGTTAGCACCGTGCTAGAAATTATGGAATTATTTTCCACAGCGCTGGAAACGGTGCGCACTCGAGGCAGAACTCCGCGTTGCAGGTAGTTGCAGGTCGCCACGTGGCAGCACTTTAGTAAAAGGGCCCCATAATGCATAACTGCAGGGGGCCTATAGACCACGGGTGTATCTTTAAGGGACATGCATAGCTTATAGAATATTTACAAGCGTCACTTGGTGCGTGCAGGTATGCCATTGGCATGGCGTAAATGGTCACGCCTAAACTTAGGTCCAGCCGTGCTGACTTACACTAATCTTGGCACACGGATGTCATTTGACAACTTTAATCATATGGTTATTATTGAACGTTATACTTTATCCTGATCTCATATCCCTGATATGAATTATTCACTTATTTATTTCCAATTTACCTGATATTTTTTTAAGTCTTAGTATTTATATTGATTTAAGAACAGAATAATATATTAGAAAGCATTATAACATCATACAAATGCCAAAAAGCGTGAGGGAGGGAAAAGAGAGAAAAAGAAGCAATTTTAAAAAAAACACCCAGGAGGGAAAGGACTTCTCAACATGCATCTGTAAAGTACGTGACCACTGATATTTTATATACCTTAGTTGCAACAATACTCTGTACTTCTCATTCCGTTAATGGCGATCGCCATTGCGGCATAATGTAAGCCACATTGAGCCTGAAAAGAGGTGGGAAAATGTGGGATACAAATGCAGCAAATGAATAAATAAAATTGTAGAGCTGGCACCCCGCCCCCAGCATCAGCTCCCTTAAACGGAGGTATCAGTTTCTAGATTTGCTTCCGTACGGTTTCAACTCGAAGCCCAAGCACCAGAAAATATTTTCCTCTTGATTTCCTCGTGTGCAGGAAGGATCAGGACAGATTCCACTCATCGGTCTAAAGCACATGTTCTCAACCCAGCCCTTGAGACACACCCAGCCAGTCAGATGTTCAGGATACCCACAATCAGGGCTTTTTTTTTGAGGGGGTACTTGGGGGTACTGAGTACCGGTACCTTTTCCATTGTCTACTAAAATTGACCCATGGTCCCCAAGTTTTAATGAAAGAGCTCAGGCTCTACACACCAATTCTGCCTTGTCATAGATTCTGTGACTGGTTGAAGGGGTCCTGGCTATTGTGGGGTGGGTCCCTTAGTGATCACCCCACCCCCTGAAGGGTGGCCTGGCATTTGAGTACCCACACCTTTTTCGCTAGAAAATATGCACTGCCCACCATGAATATGCAGGAGATAGATTTGCATACAGCGTAGGCAGTTTACGCATATCTGCCTCATGCTTATTCATTGTGGATATCCTGAAAACCTGACAAGTTCCCCAGAACTGGGTTGAAGATCCCTGCTCTTGAGCAGTGTTAAAGTATTGAAGGCAGAAAACAGTTGTGGTCACCAGGAGTAAAAGCACGTCTTTAATGTTTGAAAATTTTTGTTGCCTTCTGACATGAAAGTTACAAGACCAAAGAATAGGGTTTCCAGTTCTGCAACCTGCCTCAAAATGTGATCCTAACATGACCAAGGGCAGGCTTTGCTCTGGATTTGAAGAACTTCCTTAATTGCTTTGGATCTCCTAGCTCTTCATGTGAAAATGAACAAAAAAAGTGAGGACAGGTTGTAGAGGAAATCAGGAAGTCTTTAACGATAGCTTGAAAACGACCCGACACGGGCGTGTTTCGGCATCAAAGCCTGCATCAGGGGTCAAACAAATCTCTTGTATTGGAGCTGGTGAATAAACCAAGAGAAATATGTGAAAATGCCATGATAGAACCCTACACATGAAGGGAGTCCTTCAATAAAAAAAAGACGCTAACATTAACACACCAGTTACATACATAAATATTCAGAATATGCACATATGTAACAGATGTGTGCCAATGCACTAGTGTATAACATGTATTTTACAAATGGCTGGGCACATGCGTGGACTCTGGGTGGAGTATGGGGAGGTGCCACAGTTCCTAAAAGAAAAGTCCATAATCCATTATTAAGATGGAATTGGGATAATCCACTGCATACTCTAGGATAAGAAACATAAACTCAGTTTTACTGTTCTGGAATCTTGACCTGGACTGGCCACTGTTGGAAACAGGATACTGGGCTTGATGGACCTTCAATCTGTCCGAGTATGGCAAACGCTTATCTTCTTATGTTCCTACATATGTATGTTACACACATACCACTGATAATTAGCACACTCTCTTATGACAGCTTTATGCCTAACCACATACACACATATAGATCTGGTTACACTAGTCCTATATAATAATTCTCACCTCCAACGTTCTGACGCTGCCTGGGACCGTGGCTCACTCGGATGTGGTCTGCTACCTGCGGTAGATAACACTGACGTCATACATCCCTTCGAGTCTGCTGCTTTCCCTTCTCTTTGCTCTGAGCTCTGACTCTGGTCCTGCCTTTGCGTAAACAGGAAATGAGGGCAGGACCAGAGCTCAGAGCGAAGAGAAGGAAAGGCAGTAAACTCGCTGATCCTGCTCGCTCTTCAATGCTGCCGACGGGACCCCGGTAAGAGAGGGGGAGAGGGGGGTTGGTGATTTTAGGGGGGGGGGGGACTGGCACTCGGAGGGAGGACAGAGCGAAGGAGAATGACAGAGGGAGGGAGGGAGGGGGGGACTACAACTCGGAGGGAGAACAGGGTGAAGGAAAGTGACAGAGAGAGGGAGGAAGCCATGGAAATCGGAGGGAAGGAAAGGGGGCCGTGGGACTTGGAGGGGACAGAGGGAGAGAGCGAGGGAGGGGAGGAGGAAAACCTTGCTAGCGCCCATTTCCTTTCGTACCGAAACGGGCCTTTTTTACTAGTATTATATAAAGAAAAGTAGGCACCTATTGCCCTTTATAGAATATGTGCCTATCATGTTCATTTTTGGAGGCCGTATCTTGCTGAGGGATGTAAAAAGACTTAAAGCGGTGCAAAGAAAAGCTACAAAAAATGGTATGGGATTTGCATTACGAGTTGTACGAGGAGAGACTTGCTGACCTGAACATGTATGCCCTGGAGGAAAGGAGAAACTGGGGCGATATGATACAGATGTTAAAATATTTGAAAAGAATTAATCTACAAACAAACCTTTTCCAGAGAAGGGAAGGCGGTAGAACTAGAGGACATGAATTGAGGTTGAAGGGTGGGGGGCTGACTCAGAAGTATTTTTTCACAGAGAGGGTGGTAGATACTTGGAATGCCCTCCCGCAGGAGGTGGTGTAGATGAAAACAGTAACGGAATTCAAAAATGCGTGGGATAAACACAAAGGAATCCTGTTTAGAAGGACTGGATCCGCAGAAGCTTAGCAGAGATTGGGTAGCAACACTGGTAATTGGGAAGCAAAGCTAATGCTGGGCGCACTTCTATGGTCTGTGCCCTGAAAATGGCAAGGACAAATCAAGGACAGATATACAGATAAAATATCACATACCATGTGTAATGAGTTTATCTTGTTGGGCAGACTGGATGGACCAGTCTGCCATCATCTACTATGTTACTCACAAGCCCTCTGAGTATCCATATATAAGCACATTGTTATAGAATTACCCCTAAAGGGGAAGCGGTGATCTCTATCCCCATGACAATGCCATCTGCATTCTACCTAATTGGCAAGTTGGCATCATTGCTATCTTTATAGAAATGTGCATTAGAGTTCAAACAGGGGTTACAAGATGGCGCCATCGCTCCACGGACCAGGGGCTGAGGAATAGAAAACTTCTAGTCTCATCTAAAGATCAAGTTAGTTCAATTTCTTTTGAAGCTGTCTACAAAATATTAATGCTATTGATGTATTGAGGGGGTACCATAACATCTCGTTAGAGCATGCCCTAGAACAAAGTTTTCAGGATATCCAAAAGGAATATCTGTCTCAAGCAAATTCAATATGGAAATCTCAAAAACCCAACTGGCTTGGTGTGTCCTTTGACTGTCAAGATCAGACAAGCTAGGAAGAACCATCTCTGATGATCTGAAGGCTGCAAGGTCTAATAAAGCGGCAGTGAAATCTGCAAAAATGGTGGGGAGCCTTTAACCGGAACCTTGTTCTGGAGACTTAATGAATTCAAACTGTAGAGAAAAGCGAGAAAGGGTGGACGTTGCAGAAACATTGGAATATCTGTCCACGTCCACAAACAATGAGAAGTAAACATTTGACCAAGAAGAAGAAACTTATAGACACAAATGTTTGGAAAAAGGGAATCTTGGAAGAAATGCAAGGAAATGTTTCTTTATAGAGCGGGGTTGTCGATATCCTTAATGAATGAACACGGCAGCAATAAAACACAGTGACAGAATTCAAGTATAACTGCATAGAAAGGATGAAGGCCTCCATTTAGGCATAGCTATCAGGCAATTGCCTAAGGCAGTGCTTTGCAATCAGTCTTCGGAACACACCCAGCCAATCAGGTTTCCAGGAAATTCACGATGAAAATGCATGAGACAGATCACCATGCACTGCCTACCAGGAATACATATCTATCTCATGCATATTGATTGTGGATATCCTGAAAATTTGACTGGCTGGGTGTGCCCCAAGGACTGGGTTAAGGAGCACTGGCTTAGGGCACCAACTGTCAGCAGGCCAAAGAGGAGACTGCTCCTACTTCTTTAGAACCATCAGCCTTCAAAGATCCACAACCATGGCACTCTATCCAACAATGCCATGCCTGCTTTCCAGTCTGCAAGTGACCCCCCCCCCTCCCCTTAGCTCTCCAAGCTACGGGGGAGAATCCATGTCCTCACCCTGCAGTCCCGCCTATTGGAGCTGAACTCTTAAATCTGGCCCTTGGTGAGGGAGAGAGATAACAAGAGATTAAGTAGATTGTAATGACACAATAAGCAGGGCCTGCTGGGCAGACTCAGTGTCCCAATGGGTTCTTGTCATTTACCAACTATGAACCATCTATTTAGCTTAGAGGGGTTTAAAAAAGGTTTGGATGGCTTCCTAAAGGAAAAGTCCATAGACCATTATTAAAATGGGGGAAATCCACTGCTTATTTCTATAATAATCAACATAAAATGTATTGTACTGTTTTGGCCAGGTACTTGTGACCTGGATTGGCCACTGTTGGAAACAGGATGCTGGGCTTGATGGACCTTCGGTCTGCCCCAGTATGGCAACTCTTATGTACTTATGCAACCAAACACGGAAAAAGGGAAATAGGGAAGACATACCCTGGAGTGTCTGAATGCTGCTATAGCTGGAATCATTTCTGGTGCTTTTCTTGATTTCTTTAAAACAATCCTACACATATCACCCTCAGCCCAAAGTAAATTCATTAACCAGCCCCATTCCAGATTTCAACCGGAAGCTTTCGTGGTGCTGACATGACTCAACAATATTGCCCAAGAGAGTGTGATATCTCCCAACCAGTAACCAGGAAGGGAAGGGTTTCACCTCGGGTCCTACCTACCCAGAAATTCGCTCTCTCAGGAGATGCCTGTTCTGCAGGGCAAATGCATTAGACAAGAGAAAGTAAAAGAGTTTTAAGGTGAGATTTGGCTTAGAAAAAAAACCCAAAACAAGGACTCACAAGAAAATCATTTTTACTAGGCTCAGAAACTCCACTTGTCTATCCAGAAAACTCTTACAAAACGTTCCATCTAGTTTACAAAGTTGTGTCGTAGTAGAAGCAACTGAGATGTACTGGAATAACCAATCATTAACGTTTTCAAGAATATTCTTTATCAAACCTACCAATCAAAAAAGAAAACAGCATACAAGTCTCAAAACCAGAAATAAAGAGACTAACAGATAGATACCACTTACATGTGACTCGTTAAGATATCAAGCATGGTGGGTTTTTTTTTTTTACAAAACCCCTGAAAAATATACATAAATGAACTTCCCCCCTTACAAGGAACTGCAGTGGGAATTGAACCCAGTTCCTCAGGATCAAGGGCTGCTGCACTGGCCTCTAGGCTACTTGTCCCCTCTGCAATAGCTCCAGGTTGTATTTGACTCCCTCTCCCACAGTCCATCCCCTTCTAATCATTGCTAATTCTAGAAACTCTTCCCTACACACCGAAAAAGGTTTCCTTTCTTTTTTTTCTTTTATTTATTTAACACATTCCTATCCTGCATTATTTATACAGTCTAAATGAGTACCAATTAAACACACATAATTTTAATCCAAATAAAAGCATAAATCAAAAAGAAATACTAAAACAGTACAACAACTACAAAGTCAAAATCATATTTTTATGTAGTATTATGTACAATCATCAGCCTGAACGCTTTCTGGTTCTACCAGATCAATTGAATAGTCACTTAGGGGGGTCTTTCAGAAAGGCACGCTACCATTTTTAGTGCGTGCTAAATGCTAGAGACGCCCATAGGAATATATGGGCATCTCTAATGTTTAGCGCACGCTTATTTTTAGCGCTCGCTAATAATGCTAGCGCGCCTTTGTAAAAGGACCCCCTAGTTCTCTATAAAGCTGGATGCCAGAAAACCAGATATAGGAATACAAGAGAAAAACATTAGAACGGCATTGACTATAGAGATGTCGGTCCCAAGCAATTACTCAGTGAATCATGCGGGGAGACAGAAGATCCTCAAGAAATGCAGTCCAAAAACTAAGAAAATGTGTCAGAAAGATTCAGAAATATTTCCCATCATTTTGGGTGGCATAGGCTTGATCAAAAAGAACTTCCAAGTGCTATGAACTCCAGAAAAAAGCTCTCGTTGACACAATGCAAGTGTAATGGCGAACATTAGCAGTAAATTTGATAGACTAAGATCAAACTCCACACACACTGGTTTATGAGTAAGGTTCATTCTTGTCATGGTATGTACAGGAATAACCCATGCCCCCCCCCCCCCCTCTTTGATACGTAGTGTTATTATTCCCATACTTTGATGTTGGAAAATGTCTTCACAAACTCTATGGATGGTTGGAAAGACATTGCGGTTCTAACTTGAATAAAAAAGACTGATAGAACCATCACATTCACATTTAAGACGACCGCATTTGGAATATGGTATCCAATTTCTTTTTCATTCTTCATGTAAAGACATTGATGAAATCAACAAAGATTCACGAAGGGACTAAAAAGTGTTTATACTAGAAGAATAGAAATTAAAATGGGAGATCTGTTTAAATTCAATCTAGTGAGAAGAAATCCAGCAGAACAGTAGGGTAGGGAAGACACCATTATTCATTTAAATAAGCATATATTGAAGAAAGAAAGAAAGAAAGAAAGAAAGGTCTGGCTTCTCTAAACATAAAGATTCACATCTTTATTCAAGAACACTCTTCGTTTTCTTTCAATAATGAGAGGAGAAACAGGTCTGGACTTGAGGATATGTGAGAAGTAGAATCTAATTAGTCTTTGTGATTTTACCAAGAGCATCATGAGCATTCAAGAGAAGTCAGTCCAAGGTAGACTTGCGCCTTTATTAAGCAATACTTGGAGCTAGAACTTGGATTAATCATGTTTGAACAAAAAACGATCTCTTACTCTAAAGGACTTCTCTGACACCAATGGAGCAAATGTGCTGTTTTGTGGTCAAAGATTATATCACATTTTACTCCTTACGACTAGGGATTCTTCTTCAAGCCTTTCATTAAAGAATCAAACTCAATGTTCCCTGTAAGGTACTCTGGTGTCCTCCACCCTTGTTTCTAACATTGGGATGGTGCAACAATTATTATGGTTTAAATCACAAGGGGCAAGCAGGTTTCCAGGGAGTCTCATAGAACTTGCCTATCCCTCCCGATTGAAACTGTGACTGGGAAGGACTTCCATGTAACTTAGAGGAAATGTTGATCAAGGAATCTGTTTCCATTCTGAGACCAATCACTACATTACTACATGAATGAGGTTTTTTGGGGTTATCCGTTTGTTGATCCTTGCAACAAATAGACTATATCTAAATCCCTTTAGACATCTCCCAATCTCCATATGCACCTCCCTATCTTTCCTTACCATCCTTCCTACTCCTTAACCTTCCCTATCTCTTTTCCTTTTGTTATCCCATCTTTGCTTGCATTTATATCTAACTCACATTTTCTCAAACCTTACAACTACTCGTTACTACAATTTGTAATATTCTTCTCCAGACTCTGTAATTGTATTTACTATGTAAGCTGCATTGAGCCTGCAACATGTGGGAAAGCACGGGGTACAAATAAATGTTGGTCAGACTGAAGCCCTCAGATGATTATTCTATAGGCAATTCAGGATCAGAGAAAGGCTAATGATTGATGGTTGTGTTACTTTCTTTCCTTCTATTTTAGTTTCCATTTCTGAACTGTGGAGCAACTCTGAAGAAGAGGAAGACATCACCTTGGCCACTGCTTCCACGTTCATGGTCCTTTTCCTCCTGAGCCTCTTCTACAGTGCCACAGTTACACTCTTTAAGGTAACAGAAATAACTGGATACTCGCACCAGTTCACAACATAAAGAAAAAGAGTGATAGTGTTGAAAATGATACACGGCAGTAGGAACGTATAAATATCACAAGTGAGAAATACCAATAAAAAAGTGGATCAAAAGATTTTGAGCAAACACCATTAAAAATAGTATTTTCTTCCAACATTAAAGGGAAATCATATCATAATAAGACAAAAGAAAGTAGACCTAAAATTAACCCTGTGTATGTGGCCATGTTTTGGCAAATTTCCTGTAGCCAAGAATAATTCAAAAAAATGTTCGCATCTGCATTTGATTTGTATGTCACCTGGAGCAGGAGACAGACAATTCAGGGTTCAAGGTTCAACTTTATTTAATATACCACAAATCGAAAACCACGGCAATAATTCTATAAATTGGTCCCTCAGTGTAGGCGTCCCAATGCCATGCACTTAGTGCCAATTGTACAACAACATTTTGGTTTCCACTTGTGTTTCCCTATCTGCACTACCTGGTTTCCCTTCTCTCTTTCTTTCTTTCTTTCTTTCTTTCTTTCTTTCTTTCTTTCTTTCATTCCTTCTCTTCTAGTCTGTAAGCCAACCAGCTGGAATTGCCAATGAGCAGGATAGCAAGACCTAAATAACCTTGAAACTTGAATGCTAGCATATGTCGGCATTGGTGTGTTCTCTTATGTCATGTCAGTGGCAGGTGTAAGTTGCCATACCTAGGTACGCCAAGTGACACATGTAGTTCATAGCATTTATAAACTATGTGCATAACTGGGAGACACACCCACAGCCTGTCCATGCTCTACCCATGTTTACACCCCCTTGCAGTTAGGCACTTAGGTTCTACTGTAATAGTGCCTAACTGGCAATTAATGGCACCCTTGATGCGCCTAAATGATGCTACCTCTAGGTTCCACTTTATAGAATTGCTCTTATGTAAATAAATGAAGCAAGACAGATACAACTATAAGATTTAAAAAAAGACCATACTCAAGATATCTAAAATCTAACATTCTCTTTAAGGGGTGCATGGTAGTCTGCTAACCATATTCTCACAATCGGGGTTGGTGTGGCAACATCATAATTTCAATCACAAGGGGCAGACAAGTTCAACAGGATGCCCAGGGGTCTTTCCTACCCCATGTAACTGAAACCATGGTATAGCTGCGCTACTCCCAAGGTGGGTGACAGACTCCCATGCACCTTAGAGGGAGCATTGTTAAAATCCTAAGACTGTCCACTAGGCAAGAGTTTTGGTTGGTCAATCGCACTCCTATAGTATACGTCCATCAGCAAATGTAATCCATTTGAGCATTGCCCAACAGCTTGGCAGGATGACTGCTCTAAGGCATACCTTAAGGCAGTCCATTGATCACCATGTTAGCCCATAGGATTTCAAGCTGTGTCTGTATCTCGAATCCACCAGCCACTCATGGGCATCTCTCCTCCCAGCTGGCACAGGATCTCGGTGTCTAACTGCAATAAGAATGAGTAATAATAAATACAGAGAGAATTTCTTTCTATCTTTATTTTCTGTTATAAGGAAAAAAAATTCTGATAATTATTGGTTCGATATTCAAAACAATTTAACTGGGCAGGAGAGGCTCCTGACTAAAATGAAAGTTGAAATTTGGTTAAATCACACTGAGCCCTCAGGAGGAGATATTCAGCTGCTGAATATCCCTCTGATCACCACATCAGTGTCCTAGAAGAGCCGAGCTGTCCAGGGTTGGAGTCAGAGCAGTCCCAGAAGTTATACAGGCACCAGTAATATTCTGTGTCAGTGCCCACATAGCTAACCAGACAAGCAGGACAACATAGACAGCAGTCCTAACTCTGCTTGGTTTAGCTACATGGGCATGGCACTGAATATTGGCCATACCTGCATAATTTCTGGCTATCATCGCTGACCTGGATATTCAGTACTGATGTCTGGACATGGCCTGGCAATGAATAACTGGATCTAACACAGTCAGTAGCAGAAACGTGCTCATCATCATCAGATGAATATTGACCCATACCTTCTTTGAGTCAGATGAGTGGATTTCATCCATCCTACAAATCCGCCTCCTGTATTTACATTCTTTTCCTTCTATATTCCAGGTAAAGTGATGGTCCTACAAGTCTAAGACTTGCCCAATGAAGAGCATGACATCCTCCTTTTCTTAAGTTACTATTGACCATTTGATTCTAGCACACAACCTTCTTCTACTGGGGACAACCAAAGCTGAAGGAAAGGAGACATGGATTCTTCAAGCCATAGACTTTACCTGAGCACAAGTGACTTCTTCAAGGCTCACTACTAAATAATTATGATGGTCAAGTGCCTTAGTTAAGCAACGTATGACCACTTTAGCATGTATATTTTTAAAAATATAGGGGTCAGTATTGAGTGAAACTTATCCAGATAGAAATGGCTCCAACCCGGATAAAGCCCATTGATTAAATCCATGCCCCTATTTTCATCAGCAGTATCTGGATAAGAGTGGTCAGGGGGCAGAGCTGGGAGTTACCCAGTTAACAATGATATTCAGTCCACTGACCTGGTAGTTATCCCAATATAGTTACACCCTGGTATTCAGTCCCAATACCCAGATATAAGAAACCTACAACAGTGTTTTTAAAAATGCTGACCACCACAAGCTGAATATAGGAGTTGGGGGTAAGATTCTTTACTGCATTTCTCGTATTCTTTATGTATCCAATTTTACAATTATATGTTCAAGAAACAAAATAATTACTTGAATATGGAAGTAATTAGATTCGATACTACTAATATCAGGTGGCCAAGAGATACTAGTCAAAGACAGATGGAAATGTCTTCAATTAAACCAAGGAAGACAAAAATCAAAAAACAGGAAATAGAATCAGATTTGAACCTTATCAGGAGCGTATTTTAAAAAAACACACACACAACTGGACTCAATTTAGCAGTACAGGAGACTATTATGTAACTAACGTATTTTTTAAACAACATGTGTAAAGGGAGGAGGGGCAGAAAAGGCTAATTTCAAAAAAAACTGAAAACAATTCCAAGAGAAGGAAAGACAATTACCTTCAGTTTCACAGTCTCAGAAACATCACAACTGATCTATTTTCACAAGCTGCCTGAAGAATTCTCAAACTTCACAGGTACATTGCATTTTCTGGCTCCTTTGGTGGTTCACCTCACCTCGACAAGGAGCATGCTGTTTTCTGTGTAGTAACCTAGTAACATAATAGATGACGGCAGAAAAAGACCTGCACGGTCCATCCAGTCTGCCCAACAAGATAAACTCATATGTGCTACTTTTTGTGTATACCTTACCTTGATTTGTACCTGTCCTTTTCAGGGCACAGACCGTAGAAGTCTTGCCCAGCACTAGACCCGCTTCCCAACCACCAGCCCCGCCTCCCCCCCCACCGGCTCTGCCACCCAATCTCGGCTAAGCTTCTGAGGATCCATTCCGTGTAGTACCCACGTTGTGGAATCAACTTCCACTTTACGTTCGTACAGCAGCCTCGTATAAGAAATTTAAGACCAGGTTGAAAGCCTATTTTTTTCCAGCAGGTGTTCAGGCTGGTGTTAGTTGGCGACATCACTCAGGGACACCCAGAGGCAGTTGAAAGAGGTTTTATTGTCTTCTGTGATTGCACTTTCCTAAGCCGATGGAATTCTTATTCTATTCTATTATTGTACTTTGTAAGAGTTAATAAATCATAATGGTAAACTGATCCGTTCCGGTGCTATTTTACAAAAGGATTGAGTGATGCAGGCATGCCAGCTTATGTAGTGGGAGAAGCCATTTTACAAATATACAGGTTGAAACAAATGAACAGCAGAAATCCAGGAACCTCTATATAGAGATGTCAGCACTCACACCTGGATGAGGTAATTTCACCACTGGAGGAGGCGGCTCGGGAGGGGGAAGAGAAGGAGACGCTGTGTGCAATGTGTGTACGGTGCAAAGCATGGTCTGAGTATCCAGTCCCTACTTGATATTAATGCACGCATCAACCTTTTCCTATATGAGCACGCAATTCTGGAACGCACTGCCACGTAACCTAAAAGCGACCTATGAATTGACCAACTTCCGTAAACTACTAAAGACCCAGCTCTTCAACAAGATATACCACAAAGATCAAAACATGTGAAACTCCTCACATATATCCAGAAATGTTTAATAATACCTTCTGTTATATCACTATCATGTATTCCATTACCATGCAACCCAAAATCCTTCTGTAACACCAAATGTCTATTCTCTTCTTAGTTCTACTATCCATGATATATTGTAAGCCACATTGAGCCTGCAAAGAGGTGGGAAAATGTGGGATACAAATGCAATAAATAAATAAATCTCTATGAAGGAGAGATGCACGTACACATGTGCTCAGAATATGAGCTTCTACCCATTTAAGAGCCATCACCAGTGTCTCTTGTTGATGTAGTGCTGACAGCAGAGACCGTCTGCTGATCTGAACCTCAGGTGCCCTTTTACTATGCCGCATAAGCGTCAATGTGCGCCCAATGCATGCCAAAATGGAGTTACTGCCTGACTACCGTGTGGCTCTTGCGGTAATTTCATTTTCGGTGCGTGTCCAATATGCGCATCTGAAAAATATTTATTATTTTCAGGCGCGCCTAATGGACACGTGCCAAGTAGCGTTCGGCATGCGTAGGTCATTACTGCCCGGTTACCACATAAGTCTTTACCGCTAGGTCAATGGCTGGGGGTAAGGTCTCAGACCCAAAATGGTCGTGCGGCAATTTTCATTTTGCCGCATGTCCATTTTTTTAAAAAGGCCTTTTTTACAGGCGCGCTAAAAAATGGATCGGCACACGCCCAAAACCCTTGCCTACATTATCACAAGCCATTTTTCAGTGCATCTTTGTAAAAGGATCCCTCAGTGACCACCTTCTCTGTGAGCATTAACAATACGTTTGAGAAACTGAGATCATAATCCCCATACCCTGGCTTGGGGGCGAGGCATTTGCAAAACTAACCCATTTTAAAACATTGCCCTTTTAATTTGATAACTTGGAATGCAGATCAAGACAAATGCCTTTTTTTCCATCTGGGGTCCTGGAAATAGAAATGTGGCTTGTGCAAGGTAACTCATGGTGGCAGAGGAAATTTCTGGCACACAGGTCCTAGACAACATTGCCTCTAAAGTGTGCAGGAGTCCTCCACCCACGTTCATACCCAGGAAACCGGTGCAGTAATACTACAGTTTCATTCATGATGGGCAGACAAGTTCTCCAGGATTCCCAAGGACTTGTGTGATCCTAGTGATTGAAATTGCAATATCCTACATCACCCCAACATTAGGAATCTGGTGGATGACTCCAGCCCACCTTGTTTGTCCCAAGACCTCTCTCGAATCATTAGACACTATACTTCCCTCAATATGCTACCTGTGGGCTCTTTTTGATTCTGCTGGACTTCCTATTCTATTATAAATCCACCAAGAATTGTTTAATCCATTCTAACTTTAAATATGAAAACCAGTGACAATAGGAGGTTGAGTTATTGAGGCTGGACACATTTTTTTAAAATCAATATTTCCCTGAAAGAGCAATGGTGGGGAAAATCCACTATTTCTGGGATAAGCAGTATAAAATGTTTTGTACATTTTTGGGATCTTGCCGGGTATTTGTGACCTGGATTGGCTACTGTTGGAAACAGGATGCTGGGCTCGATGGACCTTTGGTCTTTCCCAGTATGGCAATATTATGTACTTATCCGACTTCATTTGCAACATTTTAAAATTAATCCTTCAGGTGGTCTTTTACTAAGCCACGGTAGCGTTTTTAGCTCACAGAAGAAATCAGCTGGCAGTCAACGCTGAGATGTCCATTATATTCCTATGGGCATCTTGACGTTTACCGCCAGCTGATTTTTACCGTGAGCTAGAAATGCTACCGCAGATTAGTAAAAGTCCCCCTTATTTTCTTACTCCCGTTACTCTATCTTATCTGTGGGGTCCCGCAGGGGTCTGTGCTGGGTCCGTTGCTTTTTAATGTATTTATAAATGACCTAGAGATGGGAATAACTAGTGAGGTAATTAAATTCGCCGATGACACAAAATTATTCAGGGTCGTCAAGTCGCAGGAGGAATGTGAACGATTACAGGAGGACCTTGCGAGACTGGGAGAATGGGCGTGCAAGTGGCAGATGAAGTTCAATGTTGACAAGTGCAAAGTGATGCATGTGGGTAAGAGGAACCCGAATTATAGCTACGTCTTGCAAGGTTCCGCGTTAGGAGTTACGGATCAAGAAAGGGATCTGGGTGTCGTCGTCGATGATACGCTGAAACCTTCTGCTCAGTGTGCTGCTGCGGCTAGGAAAGCGAATAGAATGTTGGGTGTTATTAAGAAGGGTATGGAGTCCAGGTGTGCGGATGTTATAATGCCGTTGTATCGCTCCATGGTGCGACCGCACCTGGAGTATTGTGTTCAGTACTGGTCTCCGTATCTCAAAAAAGATATAGTAGAATTGGAAAAGGTACAGCGAAGGGCGACGAAAATGATAGTGGGGATGGGACGACTTTCCTATGAAGAGAGGCTGAGAAGGCTAGGGCTTTTCAGCTTGGAGAAGAGACGGCTGAGGGGAGATATGATAGAAGTGTATAAAATAATGAGTGGAATGGATCGGGTGGATGTGAAGCGACTGTTCACGCTATCCAAAAATACTAGGACTAGAGGGCATGAGTTGAAGCTACAGTGTGGTAAATTTAAAACGAATCGGAGAAAATTTTTCTTCACCCAACGTGTAATTAGACTCTGGAATTCGTTGCCGGAGAACGTGGTACGGGCGGTTAGCTTGACGGAGTTTAAAAAGGGGTTAGATAGATTCCTAAAGGACAAGTCCATAGACCGCTATTAAATGGACTGGAAAAATTCCTCATTTTTAGGTATAACTTGTCTGGAATGTTTTTACGTTTGGGGAGCGTGCCAGGTGCCCTTGACCTGGATTGGCCACTGTCGGTGACAGGATGCTGGGCTAGATGGACCTTTGGTCTTTCCCAGTATGGCACTACTTATGTACTTATGTACTTATGTCTATACATTCCATCTTTGCTTACACCTTATGCTGTCTGTTAAAATGTTTTATTGTGTATTGTGTTGACACTATAAGTAGTATTGTTGTTTGAATATTTTTACTGCTTTAATTGTCTATTGCTTATGTTGACTGATTCTTGCAGTATACCGCCTTGAGTGAATTCCTTCAAAAAGGCAGTAAATACATCCTAATAAATAAATAAATAGTACCTCTGAATATCCTGGATTGGCCACTGTCGGGGACAGGATGCTGGGCTCGATGGACCCTTGGTCTTTTCCCAGTGTGGCATTACTTATGTACTTATGTAACTCACCTTGTGCTGGCAATGAATAATCAAGAGCTAAATCTCAAAAAATAAATCCATGTTAAAATGTACAAAGTAAACACCTTGCTTTGACTTCAGACTGTCACAGTGTCTTCCTCTGCCTGTTTTTCAACAAAGCAGGTTTACTTTTAGCTCTGGGCAACATGCTCTGTTTTTACAGTTTAAAAAAAAAAAAAAAAAAACAAGTCTCACCACATCCTTTCAGGTGTCAAATTTGCAAACTCACTCATGACCTCCTCCTGCTGGGAAATATGTTCTGAGGGCTTTTTCAAAACCACAAAAGAGAAGCTGAGTAGAGTCCTTGTCTGTCAGCTAAACCAGCGGAAGTCCTTTCACTTTATCTGAGTCATGAAGGGCTTTTGTTTGCAACCAGTCCAACACTGCCTCTAACTGAAGGATGTCTCGGAAACTAAGTAAGGTCACAACTGGACCAGTACTTGACTGGAAGACTTCCAAAGAGTGCTTTTTGCTTTCAGATGCTACTGAACCAACGATTCTGTACGATGTTAGGGATACTCTTCCCTCTGAGTTGGTGCTGACCTGTGTAGCCAGGTTGTAAGAGGAAAATCAGGTGCTTATCAAGCATTAAAACATTTGTGTCACATCCATTAAATTGAGAAAACCAGGGGCAGAAGAATAACAAATCAAACTGACCTTTGTTTGGACTGCTCATTTGGATTTGTTATTCTTCCACCCCTAGTTTTCTCTGCTTGTGTTGCTGTGGAAGGCGCGAAACCCCTTTCTTCCTGCTCCTACATCCATTAAAATGCCAGGCTTGATTTCAACATACAGTGAATAGATGCCCTTGGTCCATGTCTGTGTATAACCTGCCATGTCTACAGGGCCCAAACTGATAAATTATTATTAATACACTTTCCTTAGCCCTATATAACAAGTTTCTTGGGTCCTCAGTGGAATCATCTCTTCTCTTTTAATATCATGACCAAGCGTCTTCTGAAAGTTAAGCATGAAGGACGTTGACGACTATTATAAGAATCAAGTTGGGTACCTTGGCACAGCTATGGCGAAACATGGTCCATACTGGGTCCCACATCTGTGCTATTAAGTGAAGCTAAGAACAAAGTTTATATTTTAAAATGGGCCCGTTGTTTGGTTGGCACATACAAGAAAAGAATTGTGCAATGATTCTATGCTTTTGGACGAAGCGTTAAGACTGTCCTTTTATTTTATTTGATGCATTTGTATCCCACATTTTCCCACCTTTTCGCAGGCTCAATGTGGCTTACAGTATGCCGTAGTGGCGATCGCCATTTCCGGAATGAGAAATACAGGTGGTATTGCATTAAGCACATAAGCACCGCCACGCTGGAAAAAGACCAAAGGTCCATCAAGCCCAGCACTCTGTCTCCGACAGCGGCCAATCCA
This sequence comes from Microcaecilia unicolor, assembly GCF_901765095.1. Taxonomy (NCBI): domain Eukaryota; kingdom Metazoa; phylum Chordata; class Amphibia; order Gymnophiona; family Siphonopidae; genus Microcaecilia; species Microcaecilia unicolor. The sequence continues at coordinate 30,016,759 of NC_044044.1, forward strand.
GGCCCCAAGAACCTGGCAAAAACCCAAAATTTAATATCAATTGACTTTTCCTTCAGGAATCTATCTAGACCTCCTCTAAACTCAGCAAGGCCAGCTGGAAGAGTAAATTATAAATTAAATTATACAATCAGTTCATTTCAGCGTGAGAAATAAGGTGGCGGTGTATTAACGTTCGTTAGTGATAGGGTTACTGAAGCAGTCAGGTATAGAGAGTTCGGTTTTGTCTAATTCTGGAAGAGTTTCGTTGTCTGGTATTTAGGATGGATCATTGTGGTATGCCTTTTTGAACAGGTTGGTTTTTAGTAATTTTCGGAAGATTGTTAGGTCGTGCGTGGTTTTTATGGCGTTTGGTAGTGCGTTCCATAGTTGCGTGCTAATGTAGGAAAAGCCGGATGCGTATGTTGATTTATATTTAAGTCCTTTGCAACTGGGGTAGTGGAGATTCAGGAATGGGCGTGTTGACCTTTTTGCGTTCCTGGTTGGTCAGTCTATGAGGTCTGACATGTAGGCTGGGGCCTCACATATGTTTTCATATGAGGTGAGGCCCCAGCCTACATGTCAGACCTCATAGAGTACTTTTCAAAAATGTAAACATTTTGTTATAAATATCACTGTGTGGGAAGTAATTCAGATGTCATTAATATCATTCGTTACATACAGGGATGAAAACATACAGAGAGCTGGGTATGTTCTCACTGAAAATGAGATACAGATAAGTGCAGTAAACATGGCAAACAAATGTTCATAAGTTCATAAGTAATGCCACACTGGGAAAAGACCAAGGGTCCATCGAGCCCAGCATCCTGTCCCTGACAGCGGCCAATCCAAACCAAGGGCACCTGGCAAGCTTCCCAAACGTACAAACATTCTATACATGTTATTCCTGGAATTGTGGATTTTTCCCAAGTCCATTTAGTAGTGATTTATGGACTTGTCCTTTAGGAAACCGTCTAACCCCTTTTTAAACTCTGCCAAGCTAACCGCCTTCACCACGTTCTCCGGCAACGAATTCCAGAGTTTAATTATGCGTTGGGTGAAGAAAGATTTTCTCCAATTTGTTTTAAATTTACTACACTGTAGTTTCATCGCGTGCCCCCTAGTCCTAGTATTTTTGGAAAGCGTGAACAGACGCTTCACATCCACCTGTTCCACTCCACTCATTATTTTATATGCCTCTATCATGTCTCTTCTCCAAGCTGAAAAGCCCTAGCCTCCTTAGTCTTTCTTCATAGGGAAGTCTTCCCAACCCCACTATCATTTTAGTCGCCCTTCGCTGCACACAAGATCTTATCCACTGTAGTACTTATAGATGCAACCAAAAATCAAAATAGTGAATCTGGTGAAACTTCAAAAACTCAAAATAACCAAATCAACATATAATGAATGTTCAAAAAACAAAGGAGGAAAAGACCTCATCAAACTAGTGCAAAGTCCTTGAATCGCTTAAAACATTTTTTTCTTAATTAATCATGGCTGCAACCAGTTAAAGAGTAATCACTGATCAGAAAAATCTCCTGTATAGTGTTCAAAACCAATCAAAATATGCTCTTTGTAAACATAATTAAAGATTTGTACTTAAGGAGCACGCTTAGCTTGAATGAAACCGTTGTAGCAAATGCTTCTCCCATTCGGCTGCTGGTTTGAACACAGCACTGCTCCACTTCACCTATGGGGATAGACAACGTCAATCCCAATGGGGACCTGTTTCACCAACAGCTTCTTCTGGAGACCACATTGTGTAATTGCCTGCTTGCTTCTCTGTCTAATTCCAAGGAACTCCCTATATCGAGCACTAAACATGCTACATGCTAAGCACCTTTATTTGTGCTGGAACTGGATCAAGGGTTAAACAGTACATCTCCATTTGAAAACGTGCATGTGTGCACGGAATTTACTCCCCAACCTGCCTACCTTGTAAACTGCCTAGAATGTCTGATAATGCGGAATATAAACTATGTAATAAATAATGTGTGCTGGAATCTGTCACTTGAGTTCCGACCACTGGGGGTGGTGCAGCAATAGCACCGTTTCCCTCACAAGGAGCCAACTGCTTTGCAGGGTTCCCAAGGGACCTGCCTGCCCCTTGAGACTGAAACCATAATATTGCTATCCAGATTATTTTCGAAGGAGATCGCCGGCCATCTTCCGACACAAATCGGGAGATGGCCGGTGATCTGCTGCACCCGGCCAAATCGGTATAATCGAAAGCCGATTTTGGCCGGCGTCAACTGCTTTCCATCGCGGAGCCGGCCAAACTTCAAGGGGGCATTTCGGTAGGGTAGCGAAAGCGGGACGGGGCGTGGTCACTAGATGGCTGGCTTCGCCCAATAATGGAAAAAGAAAGCCGGCCCTGACGAGCATTTCGCCGGTTTCACTTAGTCCATTTATTTTTAGGACCAAGTCTCAAAAAAAGTGCACCAATTGACCAGATGACCACCGGAGGGAATCGGGGATCACCTCCCCTTACTCCCACAGTGATCACCAACCCCCTCCCACCCAAAAAAATATATATATTTTTTTGCCAGCCTCTATGCCAGCCTCAAATGTCATACCCAGCTCCCTGACAGCAGTATGCAGGTTTCTGGAGCGGTATTTAGTGGGTGCAGTGCACTTCAGGCAGGTGGACCCAGGCCCATCCCCCCTACCTGTTACACTTGTGGTGGTAAATGTTGAGTCCTCCAAAAAAACCCTAAACCCACTGTACCCACATGTAGGTGCGCCCTTCACCCCTTAGGGCTATGGTAGTGGTGTAGAGTTGTGGGGAGTGGGTTTGGCGGGGCATTTGGGGGGCTCAGCACACAAGGTAAGGGAGCTATGCACCTGGGAGCAATTTTTGAAGTCTACTGCAGTGCCCCCTAGGATGTCCGGTTGGTGTCCTGGCATGTCAGGGGGACCAGTGCACTACAAATGCTGGTTCCTCCCACGACCAATTGTCTTGCATTTGGCCGGGTTTCAGATCACCGGCATTAGTTTCCATTATCACTGGAAACCGATGCCGGCCATCTCTAAAGCCGGCCCAAATGCTGACATTTGGCAGGCTCCAACCGTATTATCGAAACAAAAGATAGCCGGCTATCTTTTCGATATTACGGTTCAGCCGCTGCCGGCACTGTTCGATTATGCCCCTCCACATCACCCCCCAATGGTAGGAACTCAGATGGTGGACTCCCATGCACCTTCGAGGGAACGTTACCCTGAAGGAAACAATTTTCATATAAGCAATCTGCCCAGGTAAATGCATTTAAAGCAGCTCTCAAAATGATCTGTAAAATACATTTCACATGTTTACACTATCCCAGATCAGCACAGTTTACAAACTCTGCTCATGACCACCAAACGTCTAAGGAGCTTGGAAAATAGCACCAACCATGATGACATGCATTTAGAAATGGGTTGACACTGAACCTTAAGGCACAGTGAAAAAAGTTAAAGCACCTTACTCAAAGACTTATGGCAAATTTTGGAAGGAACATGCACAAGCAGATGGTCTCCTGGTTTCTGCTCAAACTGCGTAAGAGGGATATCCGTGAAAACAGTGATGAGGAGCTACCTACTCTCATTCAACAAACCCAACTGAAGCTCCTTTGAATCTTTTCTATTCTTTATCACTTCTTATGTGTTGAACTCTGTAGTTTATTTTTTGTAAACTACTTTAAGACCTTCTTTAAGGGTAAAAGTGGTAAATAAGACTAATGAATGGAATAGAATTTGGGATTTCCACAGACTATGCATCTTCAGGTTTGGAGCACCAGCCTGATACTGGAGGATAGCAACTTCCCACCATGTAAACTGTGTCTCTGAGTCTGAGCATAGGGGCTTTCCTAGCACTCAAGGAAACAATATTAACCTACAGGAGACTTGCACAGGGCATGAGTATCTTATCATGCACTGACTCAACCCCGCTACCATTTACATTGGTGGTCCTTCTCCATTGCTTCCCACCCCATCCCTTTCAATATTGCTGAAATCAGTTTAATTTGGGTAATCACTTCAGGAACTGAACCCCTTGAAAAACAAAAAGTCTCTTGTCTTCATCCCACTCCGCCATAATCCAACGATAGAAACTCAGGCACTGGACTCCCAGACGTCTTAGAGAGAACATTGGTTTTGCAACTGAACAAGAGGAACAGAAAAGTGGGTTCTCACTTTCTTTCTCGGCCTACTCACTGAGAAGAATGGCATAACATGCTCCAGGGAATAGAACAGGTAATAGAGGAAGTTATCTTGTAAGACATTGTGTGTTGAGAGTTCTGGTTACATCTTATTTTCTGTTTGTTTGATTGATTCTACTACATGCAAATTGAACAAGTCCTTTTGAGTCTACAGCTGGAACCACTGAACCTGGAAGGGAAGGAGGGCACTCAACCATGACATAAAGGTGACCCTAGTAGGAAGCCTGACTAACTCAACTTTCCTTTAAGTTTACTGCATTCTTCAGCCTTACAACCTTATGTTCTTTCACCCTATCTCAAACGAAATGACGATGGACAGCAGCAGTTCAGTCCAGAGAGTTTCACACCTCCTATATCGGGCTCATCAGAGGAAGTCCAACGGACATAGCCAAAGGATTCCAATCAAAAATCAGGTAGTTATCATTTAATGAAAAATTATCCTGTCTCAGTAACATATTGTCCAGCCTCTTCTTGTAAGGAACTGGGAGATTTTGAGCACTGAAGAATGAGCTGAGGTCTAAATGAGAGAAAGGTGATGGGAAGTTAGTGTCTCTCTCCTGGAGAAACACTGGGTGCTGAAGGTCAGGGGTCATGATAGACCTCAAGGTGAGGAAGAGTTGCCTAATGGTTAGTGTAGTGGGCTGAGAACCTGAGGAACTGGGTTTAATTCCCACTGTGGCTCTTTGTGACCCTGGGCAAGACAATTAACCCTCCATTGCCCCAGGAGCAAAAACTTAGATTGTGATCCCACTAGGGACAAAGAAAGACCCTGCATATAATATATGTAGACCATCATTTTGAATGTACCAAAGAAAGGTGCTATATCACATCCATGACCCCTTACCCTTTACCTGAGTAGCCAGCGTGCACCTCTATTGACTTGTTGAAGATTTCAATTATTTTAAATGTTATGGACTTGTCTGTTGCACTGCAAGCATTAAATAACTTTCCTCTAGGTTTAAAAGCATGAGTCTGACCTCTCACAGGTCAGAGCTATTTCAGTGTCAGAGATTTCATGGAGGGGGGGGGGGAATCTAACACAGCCTCCAAATTCTTTTTGGCTGCCTTCACTTGACTTTCCCAGGCAGGTGCATATGATCCTTCCATGCTCTCCAACTCAGCTTTCGGGACTCTCTCAGCTAGCCTGAATGTCCTGCAAGCTATTCCTTGGCTGATAGCTGCTCTGAGACTCCTCCATACACCATGTGCTAATCTATTGTCATTGCACCCCATCTACCTGTTTAAGTACTAAAATAGCAGGGATTGCTAAAAGTGGGACTGAGGTGCACTGACAAAGCTGTTTTGTGGGGGGGGGGGGGGGGGTGAGGAGGGATCTTAGTACTGGAACATAAAATGGTGCTACTGAACTGAGATACAATGGCAAAGCTGAGGAGGGGGTAGATTGGTAGGGGGTGCTGCTGCCCCAGGAGATAAGCGAGGTACATTGGGACAATGGTGGGTGGGTGAGAGTTCTCAATACTGGAATGGCAGGGGATACTGCAAGGCAGCAGTGGGTGAACTGGCAGAATTGTGTGTGAGAGTCTCAGAACTGGAACAAAAGGAGTTGCTGCAATTCAGGAGTGAGATAGACTCGTAGAGCTGTGTGTGAGGGTCTCCACCCTGCAACAGGGAGAAAAGACTGAGATGCATGTGAGTGTTAGCACGAGAAGAGCAGGAACGAGGTGCACCAGCAGAGCTGTGGAGGAAGAGATGAGACAGCCACAGTACTGGAATAGCTAGAGGTGCTGCAAGGCAGGAATAAGGTACTCTAGCAGAGATGTGAGGGAATCAGTCTCTGTACTGAATATTATGTGGAGAGGGCTGCCGCAGTCCCCGTAAGATATACGAGAGTCTGCCATTTGCATTCCTACCGTGAGGAGTAGTGCATCATTATCACAGTTGTAATCGTCAGGGCAAGGCAGATCCCCTGGGAATCCCACAGTAATTGCAACTGAAGCCGTGATTTTACAGCACCACCCCTCATACTAGGAATGCCAGCGGCAGAAATCTCATGCATCTTCGAGGTAACATTGCAGGTAAGGACTTAGACTGTGCAGAGTTTGGGATTCAGTCTAGGAAAATGCTTTTTCCCCCTCTAGCTTCAGAACCACAGGTAGATGCTGGGTTAAGCTGTGCAACAGACCTGTCTGAGAATATGATCCATACCTCTTGACCCACAGTCAATATAACTCTGAATATCAAGGGCTTAAAGGTTTAAGCAAAATAGGGCTGTATTTATAGGACATTTAGGACCAAATTCTATAAATAGTGCTAAATATTCAGCGTAAAAAAAACCCACGCTAATCACTATTCTATAAACAGCAGTGAAAGTTAGGTGATGTTTATAAAATACTCTTGGCGCCTAACTTTAGACACAAGGAGGCATATTTTCAAAGCACAGACTTACAAAGCTCCAGTATGAAAATTGAGCTGCCAGGGCTGCTTTCTTGAATTACTTCTCATTCCATCTACTCCCATTCCTTGACAAATCTTAGTATTGTCCGCAAAGGCTAACTTCTCCCACTAAATGATCTGCCATATCACTTCCTTCCTCTCTCTGTCTGTCATTCATCCTGTACCCTGCCTCAGGCTGCTCAGTTTATTTATGTGAGGGAAGGGGTTTCTGAGTTTATTTATTTATTTTATTTGTATCCCGCACTTTCCCCACTAAAAGCAGGCTCAATGCGGCTTACATAGTAATAGGTAACACAGAATTTTGTTATGTAAAGTAGGAAATTAAGTATAACATAATAGAAGGATGGATGGGTAGGTAGGTAGAGACAGGTGATAGAGAGAGGAAGGTAAGGTGGGAGATAGAGTCTGGGTCAATGTCGTTTTCTCTTCAGTATATGTAAGGTAGATGGGTTCAAGGGATTAATCTGGGTCTTTTAAATGGGGTGTAAGAGTTTATATTGTCCTACATGACAGATAGAAGCAAAACCATGTGTCCTTCTCAGCTCCTGCAACCCATCAGAACCAAGATGCTTGCTATGTTGTTTGTGTGTCTGTGCTTGTGTGTGTATGTGTGCGTGTGTGGTATGTGAGGGGTGGGGGTGTCTGTGTGTGCATGTGTGGTATGTGAGGGGTGGGGGTGTCTGTGTGTGGTATGTGAGGGGTGGGGGTGTCTGTGTGTGGTATGTGAGGGGTGGGGGTGTCTGTGTGTGCGTGTGTGGTATGTGAGGGGTGGGGGTGTCTATGTCTTTGTGCGTGTGTGTGTGTGTGTGTGCGCGCGCGCACGTGCACATAAGAATCTCTGTTAAATTTCCCATCACCAGACCAACCTTCTTCCAATCTCCTCCCTCTAACCTCTTCTCTACTGTCTTAGTCACCAAAGATCTATTGTACAGGTCCTCTTAATACATATCCTAGACTGTAACCCATCCAGCCCCAGTGCTTTGCCCACTTTCAGTTTTCTACTTCCACACACTCTCTTCCTTTCACAACGAGGCATCAACTCAACTTTTACTCCTTTGGAGTCCATCATTTAATCATAGTGTGGCTCTTCTCTGCTTTGGCCGTTCCAGCAGAGCATGCTGCCAATGAAGATCAGAAATAATAACAATTACTACTATTATCATTTGATAAAATTATCAAGGTGAAGAGTCCCACTATGGTCAAATCCTGGATTTCAAAAATACCCATTTTGGTAAAATGGGGACATACATTAAAAGGAGGCACTGGAAAGATGAGAGGATGTAGGTGAAATAGAGGAACAGTGGGCTAAACTGAAAGGATTTCTGGATAGAGGATAAAATATTTATGTCGAGAAAGTAAATTAAAGAAAGAGATTAAAAGAGATGAATCAGGTTTTTAAAAGAGGCGGCTGAAAAAATAAAGGCAAAAAGATTAGCATGACGAATCTACAGAGGATCTGAGAAAGAGGAACAAAGAGATCAAGTCAAGCTGAAAAAGGTGGGGAAAGTTATCAGAGTTGCAAAGGCATAAAATGAAGAAAATAAGACTGAAAAAGTAAAGCAAGGAGATAAGATTTTCTCCAGGGATATCAATGAAAGGAGGACAGGTGAGGTGAGGAGACAGGGAGAAATGTGGGGGAGGGGACAAACCGCTTCCTTTCCTCTGTTGCGGTGGCGTAGCCACAGGTGGGCCTAAGTGGGCAGGGGTCCACCCACTTTGGACTCCAGCCCACCCAAAATTGTGACACTATTGCTGTGACTGGTGGGGATCCCCAAACCTCGCCAGCCGAAGATTTTTACTTTCCCGGGCAGCCAACGTTCCTCCAAATGTCAGCCGGCAGCACTTGCCTTCTGCCGACACTGAGACCTTCTGCACATACTCAGTTTTCGCACATGCAAAAGCACTGAGCATGTATAGCCTGCCGGCAACAGCATCAGTTTGAGGCAAGTGCTGCTGGCTGCTGCTCGAGGAGGAGGAGGAAATCCCCAGCTGGCAGGGCATGGGGATCCCCACCAGCTCAAGTATTTAATATTTGGGGTTTGTGGGCAGGGAGGAGTGGAGAGAGGAGCAAACTGGAGGGGAGCCGGTGGGGGCGAATTGCATGCCCACCCACCTTGGGCTCAGGCTCACCCAAAATTGGCCATCTGGCTAGGCCCCTGCTCTGTTGGTTATACACATATTGTACTTTGGTGTACGCCTAGGTGTGTTACAAGCAGAATCGCTGCAAAGGTACTAGGCAAGCTTTCAGCCTTCCTCCCCCCCCCCAACCCAACATTCCCCCTAAGGTGTGTGGAAGTCTCCCACCTACATTCCTTCTATCAACATCACTATTTGAACCACAAGGGTCAGGCAGATTCTGAGGCATTCCCAAGGGTCCTGCCTGCCCCTTGTGATTGAAACCTTAATATTTCTGTACTGCCCCCATAGCGGTAGGAATGGGGGAGGAGCAAAACTCCACTTTCTTTAGAGGAAATCCCTCCCCTCAATTAGCTTTCAAATCCTATCCCACCTCCAAGAGGTTTGGATAATTAAATTCTACATTCATGATCACTCTAACACTATCCCTCCCAGAATAATCTTGCAAAAAATGTGAATTTGTACAGTTTTATACGGTTTTCTTATCACTGTGAATTTGTTTTATCATTAATTAATACATCGAGTTGTTGCAATGCAATGTATTCTGATTCATAAATGAAACAATTAAATAATGCTATGTGTGGTGTTTGTGTGTGTGAATATGTAAGTGTATATGTTGTTTCCCTCTGTGTCAGTGTGTGTGTGTGTCTCTATATGTGGTATTTGTGTCTCTGAGTGTGAGTGGAAACAGGTATCATGTAAGTGACACCGTGTCCTTCTTTCGTGCAGCTCCTGTCACTGTCCCCTCTGTATTTCCACTCATCCCCTGCTGTGATGGGCTTGACGTAAGGAAAGAGGTCACCTTTGGCTGCCTGGTGACTGGTTACTTGCCAGAGCCAGTGAAAGTAACCTGGAACTCCGGAGCCATTAGCACCGGGGACAAGAATTTTCCAGCAGTCTTTGACGCCAAGAAAAGCGTGTACACCCGCAGCAGCCAGTTGACCGTCTCAGGATCCACGTGGGCGAACGCCACCTACCAGTGCAACGTCCTCCATGAGAACACCGGGGTGATGAAGAACCAGAGCATACAAGGTTGGAACCATCTCTCCTCTTTCCCCCTAATTCTATATAAGGCGCCGAAAGTTAAGCGTCAATCAGAAGATAGGTGCCCAAATGTGCCCAAAAGTGGCCTGCGGTAGTGTGGGCTCATGTATTGGCCGCACGCTGGATTTTTTTTTTTGGGGGGGGGGCGGGACACGGACGTGCAGCAACATGTGCATCTATTTATGGCCTGAGCCCTTAACACCGCCCATTGACTTAGCGGTAAGGGCTCATGCGTTGTCTGCATAGTAACCGTCCAGCGCGTGCCAACTTCCGATTACCGCCAGGAACGACCCCCCCCCCCCCCCCCTGCAGTAGAAAATAGAAAATTATTTTCTACCGTGGGTTTTCGGCAGGCGCCAAACTCTGAATTACCAACCAGGTGCATGGGCTAGCCAGGCGGTAATGCCAATTTGACCCCGTGAGTTAGCACCTAAGTGCTTTACCGCGTAACTGTAAGGGGGCAGGGGAGGGGCGGGTCACACACATAGTCACCAAATTTTATGCTATACATAGGTGCGAACATTTACACCTGCCTTTTACATGGTGTAAGGGTTGGTGCAACAAAATCTTAGGGCACAGATTTTGGGCACCTTCTCTAGAATTGTCCCCTTTGTGGCTTCACTTCTCAGTCTCAACCATTTCCCTTTCCTGCAGCTCTGTCTTCCCCTCTCTGCCTGTACTTCTCCGATGTCCATTTCTGTCTCTCTTTAAAGATTTTCCTAGCGTTGACGGTGGCCAAAACAAAAATGCTGACAACCACCGGCTGAAAATCTTTATATATTTTGTGGATTGACACTGCATGGGCACTTAAAGGACCTTTTATAAGCCAGTGATTGAGTCTTGTGAGCTATGTCAAAGAGTATTTTCTTACGTTTGCTCGCAATATACTCCGAGGCTTTTTCCTTCGGTTTTAAGGTTTGTGAGCTTGATTTAAAGAGCACAAGCTGTAGGGTTTAATCTATTGTGTTGAGATTCACATCCTGGTTTTAGAAATGTTGAGCCCGTGTAAACCTATCCTTAAATCATGTTGACAGATTCTGCATTAACAATGAAAAAAGTATTGTGTAAATTCAAAATGTTGTTCTCCTGTCCCCGTCCCCTCCCCCAGTCATCCCTTGCACAGCTCCCGTGGTGAAGACCTTGCTCGAATCCCCCTGTGAGCCCTTCTCCAATAAAGAAACCAGCAACTCCACTATGGAGCTGGTTTGCCAGATGACCCGCTTCTTCCCAGGAACAATCCAGGCCCGCTGGCTTGTGAATGGGGAGGCGACCAGATACTCGTTTTCACCCCCTGCCCCCTGGAAAGGCGAAGACGGTTACTTCAGAGCCAGCAGCCATATGTGGATCCCCAAGGGGCAGTGGAACCAAGGTGCTGTCTACACCTGTGTCGTTGAACACCCCAAAACAGATTTCATGACCCAGATGAACATCAGCAAGTGTTCAGGTAATGAAATGTGTGTGTGCCGATAAAGTATCTGAATTTGAATCTGTGTGAGACAGCAGGGGGGGGGGGGGGCAGCAATCTATTATTTTCCTTTCCTGTTTGAAAGGAGTTCTCTACTATAATAAAAGGCACCTCCAACGTTCTGAAGCTGACTCCGTGGCTTCACTGAAGTGAAGGGTTCGTAAGGATCATTAGGTTTGTCACTCTGTAAACATCTCTCTCTGCCCCGCCCTCGTGCCTCTGATAGGTCCGCCACCCTCGACGTCATCACGTTTTGACGTCCTCGACGTTGCAGACTGGAGGGGAAGGGGGGGGAAGAGACAGGTCAACTACCCTGGAATTGGGAGGGCAACAACCCTGGAACTGGGTGGGTGGGAGGAAGGGCCGACCCTGGAACTAGGAGGGGGGCCAGGCGGACCCAGAAACTGGGAGGGAGGGAGGAAGGGAGGGAGGGGGTGACCCGTGACCCTGAAACTGGGAGGCAGGGGGGGAAACAACCCTGGAACTGGGTGGGTGGGAGGGCTGACCCTGGAACTTGGAGGGGGGGCGGGCGGACCCTGAAACTGGAAGGGAGCCCCTGGCACACACTCTCATTCTCACACACACACACTCACGCATAGTCTCACTCTCTCTGGCACACACACTCACACATTCACTCTCACACACACTCTGTAGAACACACACACTCTGAGGAAAACCTTGCTAGCGCCCGTTTCATTTGTGTCAGAAACGGGCCTTTTTTCCTAGTTTTTTTTAATAAACTTTAAATTAGACGTATACTTTTCATTTATGAGCCTGCCAAGCAGTTATATTCTGCCTAGGGTTCTCTCCTTGTAATTCCTACAATTAAAGTGATTAGTCATACATCAGGACAAAGATATTTTCATGTACTGGACTGGAACTGTGGAATTCTGTTCCTGGAGAGTTACATCAGATAGGTTCATGTCTTATATTTCACAAATTATACAAGGCCTGGTTCTTATGTGGAGCTTTCGTCTAAGATTTTATTTATCTTTATTGTTATGGAGAGATGAAAGGATTTGCCCTGTTGATTGGATTTTTGTTTTCTGTTTTCACGATTGTCTAGTTTTTATCCAATGTCTTTATGTTATACTGCGAACCGCTTTGAGCTTGGCTGCAGGGACAGTAATGTCAGTCTAAAGGATAAATAAACCACTTCAAATGTAAAGATATTAAATGGATCATGAAGGAAGGATGTTTTATATGAAAAATTTTTCCATCTTTCTCTCTAGGAGGGGCCATGATCTGGGGAAAGTGACGGATTCTTTCGCATCTGCCATATCGAATAGAGCTCTTTATTTTAAAAAAATATAGAGGCCCAGGGCTCCTCAACACAATGTTCTCACATCACTTCCCATCCACCACACCTAAAAACTCTGACACCCTTTCACCTGTTCCGAAAACAAGCCCTAACACCTCTTTCACATCCCTAAACTTACACAAATACCCTGATATTTCTCCTATTCCCAAACATACGTTTGCTGGTCCAAAATATTTCCTCTCCTCCCCAACCTTCCAGCCTCAGATGCACAAACCCTGACAGACCTTTTTGTCTTTCGGAAACCTTTGAAAGACTTTCTCTTTCTCAATTATGAAAAGTGTTGTAATCGTTTTATTTTGATTTGATTTTCTTGTACTGTGACATCCTGATTTCATGTAATCATTTCTTTTTTCAATTTTTTGGTTACCTCGCCTTGAATTAATTTATTTTGAAGACTTAGATAACATAACATAACCCTAAAACAAGTGTCTCTTCCTGCCACAACCACATACATCCAGCCACCAATCCACAGCCCAAACATACAAACACACCATGAGGACAACTTTTGAAGCCTTTTTTGTGCAATAAAGACAGGATTTAATGCACAGAAATGGGGCTTTTGAAAAGTAGCCAGGGTATACACGTGTACACATACGAACCCTATGGTTGATGTGTACATTTATGTGTTTGTTTTTGTTGAGGAAGCATGCCCAAGGGTAGGGTAAGAATATAAGGACATATGAGTAGGCATACAGGGTCAGACCAATGGTCCATCTAGCCCAGTATCCTGCTTCCAACAGTGGCCAATCCAGGTCACAAGTACCTGGCAGAATCCCAAAGAGTGGCAACATTCCAGAATCTCAAACAGTAACAAGATTCCGGAACTCCAAAGAATAGCAAGATTCCACGCAGAACCCTAGAGTAGCAACTTTGTGCCTGGCAAAAACCCAAATAGTAGCAAGAGTCCAGAACCTCAAGGAGTAACAATATTCCGGAATCCCCAAGAATAACAACATTCCATGCAGAACCTCAAGAAGTAGCAACACTGTACCTGGCAGAAACCCAATTAGTAGCACTATTCCATTCTACCAATCCCGGGGCAAGCAGTGTACATGTGAGCTTATGGATTTCAAATTGTTTGTGCACAGATCTGAACATATAGGTAGGTGAAGACCTGTGTATCTACTTTCCTGGGTCAATTTTCAAAGGGAAGTTTTTGCCTTCTGAAAACTGACATAAGGTCTGCCTTTAAAAAAATGTGTGGAGACCTTACATGAATGTGTTTTGTTTGAAAGTTGCCCTCCATAAGTAGAGTCTGGTAAAATTGACTTTCAGCTCAAGAAATGAATATCCAGAAAATGGCAAGAAAACAACAGAATAAAGGGAGGCATTCGTATAATTTTTGGTACCTCCATGGCAAATATTAATAAAAGTTACTTGTGTTTCCTACACCCTATTGTCCAGAAAACTGTAATGATGATCTGCAGGTCTACGTCTTTCCCCCCAAATTTGAGGACCTCTACCTAGAGCATAATGCCAAACTCACCTGCCAGGTCGTTAACATAAGGAACACGGAGAACTTTGAGATTACCTGGACGAGATCAAATGGTGGCAAGCTAGATCAAGTGACCTCCGACCCCCACCTCAATGACAATGGGACCTCCAGTGCTTCCAATATCGCCAGCATCTGTGTGGAGGACTGGGAGAGTGGTGAGACATTCATCTGCACCGTGAAGTACCAGGAAAAACCCACACCGGTCGTAAGAGAGATCTCCAAGAACAAAGAAGGTATTCTATTATGCCACACAACACACCATACACTGGGAACACAGGTGAACTAGAGTTCATAGGCCAGCAGAACTTTTATTTATGATTAAAGGAAATTTAATTGTATTTGCTAAAATACAATTTCCATTTAGTAGATTCAATGGAAAGTTTCATCAACGTATACAAATAGATACAGATAAATAGGAGATGGAGGTCACAATGCAGTAGTCAAACTGTTGAGATTCTCAAACATGAGCCACAACTGTTCTGACACCCTTCCATCCAACCAAAAGGCTCAGTATTCCCCCAACTCAATTGAGTTACTCCAGTTTCTCTACAGCTTAAACATCATAAGGTCTATAGGAAATGATGCAGTCACTTGGTAAAGTGATAATGGGGTATGATATAACAGGCTTGTGTAAAGGGAAACCAAAGAATTGTTGTTTTCTAATCATTTATCAATTATTTATATACCACCCTCAAATTAGTGATCACAAAATCAAGACCAAGGAGACCCTAAATTCTCAATCGAAGCATGGGAAATGACATGAGTTATCAAAACAATTGATGACAGGAAGTATATGGCTTATATAACTAAGGATAGGTAGTGATATCTACATTGAATCTACTGATATAAAGTGATCAATATTATGCCAGACAATACCACTGTGTTACACAAAGTCAAATAACTGATTTGGGTAGCTGTTTTGAAAAATCTATTGGTTTCTCTGACTAACTGGTTGGTTTCCATTCCTTATCCAGACATCATTCCCCATCAACCATCGGTCTACATTCTCCCTCCCAGCACGGATGAAGTTGCTCTCCAGGAGCAAGTATCACTTACCTGTCTGGTGAAGGGTTTTAAGCCCAAGAATATCTTCATTAAATGGCTTCATGAGGGGATGGAGATGGCCAAAGAGAACTACATCACCACGGAGCCCATCCAATCGCAGGATAACAACTTCTTCCTGTACAGTCAGCTGGTCGTTGACACTTCAAATTGGAACAAGGGCAATAGCTACACATGCGTGGTTGGCCATGAAGCACTACCCATGTACCTCACACAGAAGAGCATCGACAAATCCACCGGTAAACCCAGCATGGTCAATGTGTCTCTTGTCATGTCTGAAATGGCCAACAACTGCTATTGAGGACTGAGCTTCAGGGAGTGCAGGAACTGCCCCATATTCAGTCTTCAGCTCCCCAGACCATTTCCTAGACCTTAATGAATTTTTGGGAAGGGGGAAAGGAAAGGGGTGATGGTTACTAAACTGTTTGTACATATATAAATAATTATCTTATAGCTTGAAATAAAATTTCGGAGCATGTTGAAATAATATCCAGTCACTCAAGGATCCATTCTCACTTCAATAGTACTAGCACTATGGTACCACATGGGAACACAGCAGCCTTACTACAAAACATCTGTCACCCAGAACCATATACCTCCATTACCAGAAGGGCCTGCCCTTGACATCTAGACCTTCTATTACCAGATGAGGGGAGCTGCATTTCAAAGAGATGCTGTTCCTCATTAAACTTTAAGCTTAAATTTAAACATTTACCTACTCTGAGCTCCTGAATTTAGGTGCCTTAAACCACAAGGCTCTTAAACCGAGGCACTTTAAAAGGGAATGGGACCAGGTATGGATCCAAAGTGAGAAATGTTCAATTCTGGACATTTAACTTGGGCAACCTTAATTTAGGTGTTTCTGTAACAGTCTAAGGTTTTTAAAGTTAAGGCATCTCTATTCAGACATTTTTTAAGAAGCCTCTAGTGAGATGATGAGCCCTTTGGAAGATAAAGCTCAAAGCAATTTAATTAATCAGCCATATGAAATTTCCCTCCCCCAAATCAGCTAAAAGTTTGCAAGATGTTACACCTTGTGCTCAAGTTTAAGTTGCATCAAGATGAAGTAATCCCAAGGAGTGTTAAAGCTGGGGGGGGGGGGGGACACATGAGGAAATTAATGCATAGAGGACATTTTCAATTATACATGTGGCGTTTTCTGGCAAAATTCTACCTGTAGGAACGGCAGATACAAGCAACCGAGTGTAATTTGTACAAGTGGCAAGTGAACATGCGTGCATATTTTTGCTTGGAGAACGGGTGCAAAGCCCCCTTGCATTTTGAAACCTTCCCCCTAAAAGACTAAGTATAACAATCCCAAATGAGAAAAATAAAAATAAAAATGTACAAACCATTTCAGTTCTACACTAAACATCTCTGCTGAAAAAAAAAATTGACTCTTAATTTCCACGTGTTTACAGGGAGAAACAAGGCAGGTTCTGCTCGATTTAAGTCCTAGAGGAATGCTGTAATGTATTCAGCCCAGAATAAATCTGTAGTCACCAGTAATGAAACTGAGATTCAGTCATGTGGATGGGGGGGGGGGGGGGGGCGGGTTTTTGTCTTTTGACATGGAAGTTGCAACCTGGCCAAAATAATTAAGACCACTGGTGCTGCATCTTGTACATCAGCCTCAACATATTGTCCTGACATAATAAAGGAGCAGCTTTGCACTGGATGTGAGGATTGGGCTAAACTGGTTTGGATATCCTAGCTCTGTAAATAGGGTGGTACTACTCTCTGTCCACATGATGACTCCACTGTACAGCTGCAGCCTACAAAACAGTCACAAGATGGCGACATCGCTACATATATACAAATGTACACCTCAATTTACTCAATATCTACAAGATGGCGCCATTGTTTCGTAGCTCAGTGACGGAGAATTATGGGATTCAGATGTCATTTAGCCATAATAAGTGATTCATTAAACAACCTTCAACATTTCGTACAGGCTGCTAAACATTCTCCATCCCAATGGATGAAAAAAATGACAGATCTGATCCATGCCAACAGAATACTGCATGGCCATATGATTTCAGTTATCCAATCAGCATTCAGTCCATCAGCACACATTGATTTTCATTAACTTAAAGTTTGTTTCACCTTCAACCAATGGAAAAGCAGAGCCATTAGCCAACCCCACACCAGATTTAATTTAGAAGACTCAAAAACCATGTCTATAAATCAGCCATATCGCCAAGCAGAGTGACATGTCCTAGACCATTACCACTGGAAAAAATGTATATCCCGCCGATCCAATATATCTAAGTGGGTTACAGCATACACTCATAAAAATAATAGAGCAACCAAAAAAAACATACTATACAATAAAATGAACTAAAGAATAAAACTAAAACATAAAACATACATCACGCCCAAGAATAACAGCATAAGATTATTGTAGATCGTCAACAAAATGCCTCATGAAACAGAAAGGTTTTCAACTATTTCTGAACATCTTTAAAGAGGTAATTTGACATCTAAGACAACCACACTAGGAGTAAGAGGTAGTATTTCTTTTATAATCATCATGTAAGACGTAGAAAACGATTCTATAGAATGCATCAAAATGCAGCGCGCTGAGTCCAAATTCCATAATAGTACCTGGGTATCCAGTTTCCATTACAGAATACTATTGTACGTTGGCGTTTATATGTGTCTACATTTAGGCCTACCCACTTACGCCATGTCAATAGCAGGCATGAAAATGTGCGCCTAAATGCAGCACTTTATCGAGAAAATAATAATATCCTGCAATCTATGCACATAAAAGTTTGATATGGCCACGCACCGCCCACTGTGAACGCCCCTTTGCATTTATTCACTATTAGCTGGATTCCATAAATGGCGCTCAAAATTTGGCACTGAAAAACATCAGCGCGGAACGGGACATTCTGGGATCAGTGCTCTTTGCTGGGATCTGTGCCCAATGTTGGGAACGAGGAGTTACGCTAAATGAAACCAGGTGTAAATCCTGGCATGCAAGTTGGACGCAAATTCTCCTTATTGTGTAAGACTATGCACATTTTAAGGGAATGCCACTACCACCCATACACCTCCCAGGACCGTGCCCCCCTTTGGAGATCCACGCAAAAACGCTTCGGTGCTATTCTATAAATGGGGATTTGCACGCGTCTTTTGCATGGAGCTGGTGTTGTTGCCACGTTTCGGTGCCTTGCATCCATTAGAACAGTTTTCCGCCCTAACTTTCAGCGCCCTATATTGAATTCCCCTGTATGCGATTTGTGCGCTCTTGGAGTTCTTATTCTGGCTTCTGATTTTAAGTATGTACATCCTTGGCTTTGGCCAAGATTGGCCATTCATCAAGTTTTAAATAAACATAAACACAGTATAGAAACAGCGCTGAGGGTGCACCTAGCACTTACACACATAAATGTAACATACATGTGCATCAGCACTTCTAAGGCAAACATTTACACTCTAAGGTCACAAAATTAGGAGAGATAAAATCAACAAAATCCAGATGAGATCAGGAAACGTTCGTGAGAGAACTGAAGAGTATTTCATATCCAAAAGACCAGAAAGAGTTCAAATGTTCATACCAGAATAGCAAAAGCTAAAATGAAACTAGTGGGAAGGACAACCAGTCAACAGGAGGAAGTGATACTGTCAGGACTCGAAAGGGAAGGAGAGCTAGCATCATCTCTCGATACTCATTAGTACAATAAAGATATCATTTCTATTGAAATCAGTTTTCTTCCGAAGAAACAAAGAATAGAACAGAAGTTTAAGAGCAACCAAATCTATTTTCCGTTTCATAAACTTATCTAGCACAAGGTGAGAGCGTTCAAGAGAAGGAAGTCTCTCCAGGGCTGATATATGCCATTATTCGGCAGGATTTTGGTACAGAATATCGCTTGTTGGAACAACAATTTATTTCCCTAAGAGACTCTTCTGACACTGGCTGCTTAGGTGCGAATTCCATAAATGGTGCCAGGACAAATCCGCATCAAACACTATTTTTATTTATTTAAACACTTATATCCTTCTGTAAAGAGCTCTCCGAGCTGAGCACCTTTTATAAAACAGTGCTGAGTGCCAATTCCCGTTCCCAATTTTGGATGCAAGGACTGCTGAAACCTGGTGTAAATCCTGGTGCACAACTTGGACATGCAATCCCGGTATTCTATAACATTGTGACAAAAATAATAAAGGGGATGGGACGAATTCCCTATGAGGAAAGGCTAAAGTGGCTAGAGCTCTTCAGCTTGGAGAAGAGACGGCTGAGGGGAGATATGATAGAGGTCTATAAAATAATGAGTGGAATGGAACGGGTAGATGTGAATCGTTTGTTTACTCTTTCCAAAAATACTAGGGCTAGGGGGGCACGCGATGAAGCTACAAAGTAGTAAATTTAAAACTAATCAGAGAAAAGTTTTCTTCACTCAACATGTAATTAAACTCTGGAATTCGTTGCCAGAGAATGTGGTAAAAGCAGTTAGCTTAGCAGGGTTTATAAAAGGTTTGGATAATTTCCTAAAAGAAAAGTCCATAAGCCATTATTAAGATGGACTTGGGGGAAACCCACTGCTTATTTCTAGCATAAGCAGCATAAAATGGATTATACTGGTTTGCGATCTTGCCAGGTATTTGTGACCTGGCCACTGTTGGAAACAGGATGTTGGGCTTCCATTTGTTCCAGTATTGCAACACTTATGTTCTTACATTCTTTTAATGCCTTTAACCCACCCCATGACCTGCCCATGGCTATGTCCCTTTTTGGGATGCGCATGAGACATTTTGGGAGTGCAGCATTATAGAATAGCATGTATGCAGACGTCAATTAAGTGCCAATTAATCTAATCTGACATTTTTTAGCCCACTAAATTCCCACAAAGGGTCCGCAGTAGTTTACAATATTTGGTTGTAAGCACCCAATTGACTAATTAGTTAATGCGTGTATCTGGCCTCCACGTCCAACTGTGGGCGACCTGCATAGAATTTGGCAGTTACTGTTAATGTATAATTGTGTACATAAAGTTTATACTGCAATCTTTTATTACCAGTGGATGAGGATTTTCCTTAGAGGTTTTCACGTAGAGTGGTGGAGTATCTTAGTGGATAAATTCTAGGAATGTCTACAACCTGCCTATGACCCACCCATGGCCACGCCCCCTTTTCAGAACCATGTCTTAGAATTTATGCGTTATCACTTTGTAGAATACACTTAGACATTTGTGTGTGTAAATTCTAATTAATGCCAATTAGTGTTAATAATTGCCTGTTAAGTTCAATTATTGGTGTCGATTGGCTTAAGCTAATTAAGTTGCACACGCAACTCCGCCATTTAGAGTGACCGAGTATCCTAGTGATTGACTAGAAGCCAGGATTCGAATCCCACTGTCACTCCTTGTGACCTCGGGCAAGTCATTTCACCCTCCATTGACTGTGGAACAAACTTAGATTGAATGCCCTCTGGGGAAAGGGAATACTTGCTGTAGTTGAATATAATCCACCTTGACTTATTACCGAAAAGACATGAGCCAAATCCAAATAACCTTCTTTCCATCCCTTTTAGCCTGCACCTCTGAATTATGGAGCAGCTCAGAAGAGGAAGACAACACCTTGGCCACTGCTTCCACGTTCATGGTCCTTTTCCTCCTGAGTCTCTTCTACAGTGCCACAGTAACACTGTTTAAGGTAACCAGTTGGATATTCCAAGGAGAACAAAGCCCAATGGGTTAATGAGTCATCTCTTGGCCATACAGAGAAAGTTTTATTCAACTTATTCAGCGAGATGGAAATCCATTCCAATTCTATTCCAGGTGCACTTCCTCAACTATATTTAATGTCCATATCGAAGAGGGATTTCAATTCATTCATGCTGAATGTTTCATTTTCTGCCATTTATTTTCATTGTGATGTGATGCCCAAGCCAGGGTATCAATACAACTGATTCCATCTTACTTAGTTATCCAGGGAGAGCAGAAACATATCCAGGGAAATGTGCCAGTGAGGCGTAAACAGACTTTTTCAAGGTCCAAACAACTGTGAAGGTAAGGTTGCCAACTGGATCCAAATTCACCCAAAAGGGTTGATCCAGTCCTGGGTTTATCCTGCTGCATGCAGGGACTTGCAGTCTTACTTTTCTTAGGGAGTGCAATGGGGAAACAGAACAACAAGTCCCTGCATGCACTGAGGTAAACATAAAACTGGATAAGCCCTGACAGGCGAATTTAGAATCAGTTGGCCACCCTAAGGGTAAAAGTAGGGTGTGAACCCAGTGGCACATCATGCCACAACATCTTATCATAAAATATTTACTTATTTATTTGTTACATTTGTATCCCACATTTTCCCACCGATTTGCAGGCTCAATGTGGCTTACATAGTACCATAAGGCGTTTGCCAAGACCGGTAGAGAAACAAATACAGGTGATACTTTGGTCGAATAAAGGTGCGTTTGTTCCAGGCACAATGGTGGGGCAGTCATATAACATGGCTTGCTATAATGCTATGATGCAGTCAAGGGTTGGTCCCCATTTTTTATATTACAAAATTACACTGTAGCAGTGGCGTACCCACAGGGGGGCTCACCCAACAGTAGCACACGTTTAGCGGTAGCTGGTGGGGATCCCAAGCTCTGCCAGCTGAAGAGTTCCCCCTGATGGTATCGAAAGAGCTCCAGCTGAGATATTTTTTTGGTGTGTGGGGGGAGAGAACACTTGGTGCCCACCCACTTTTTGCCTAGGCCCACACAAAATCTGTTGCCTGGCTACGCCCCTGCACTGTAGACCCAATATAAAACAAATCTCAAGTCTTTGGGACTGCTCCTGATCCGAGTCTGACAGTGGCACGGCAAGAACCTTCTTAAGTTATCTTAATACCCTAAGATGTATCTGTCTGACCCCATGGCTTTATCTACTACCTGATGAACAGTCTTCTGAGAATGGTTGAGGTCTATCCCGTTTCCATTCCTTTTACTGACAGTTTTTTTGTGGTCCTACCCTTGGTTCTTCTACAGTGAACATGTAAAAGAAATATTTGTTTTGCAATTCTGCTTCTTGTTTATTTCTATATAATCTCCATCTTTCCTGCTTTTGCATTCCACATGTCCTTAATGTATCTAAAGAAAGTCTTGTCCTCCTGTTTTTCCTTTTTCTTTTCTAGCTAACATCTCAGATTTCTTGGCTCCCCCCCCCCCCCCCCAAGAGTGTTGCTGGTCTTTGTCTCTTTATGCAGTCTTTGAATGTTAACATTGTCTTCTTACCATTTCAGTCTCTTCTTTTGAAACCACAGAAGCCTCTTTTTGGTTTCTTGCTCTTACAATTAACCCTTTTATTTTTCTCCATTAAGCTTGTACTTTTCCCACCCTGTTAATGACTCCTTCAATTATTCCTCCATCTTATCAAAATTTGTCTACCTGAAATCTAGGACCCTCGTCTCTGAACCATCATTGCCTCTGCTCTACTAAAACACTGTAGACCTCATATGGGGCTAGATTCAATATACCAAGCCTAAAAAAATCAGCACAGAAAAGAATACACATGAGCGTATTCTATAAACCATGCCTAAATTCAGGCATAGTTCACAGAACATGTCCAACACCCATTTTCTGAGGCTATATTTAGTCGTGGCCATTTACGTCAATAAAAACCTATCATAAATGCCAACGCCGAAATTATGCGTGAAACGGGCATATTCTGTAACAATGTGTGTAAATTCTAGGAATGCCTACAACCTATGACCCGCCCATGGCCACACCCCCTTTCAGAACCACGCCTTAGAATTTATGCACATCGTTTTGTAGAATACGTTTAGATATTTGTGTGTGTAAATTCTAACTAATGCCAATTAGTATCAAGAATTGCTTGTTAAGTTCAATTATTGGTGCTGATTGGCTTGTTAAGCTAAGTAAGTTGCGCGCACAAATCTAGAATATGACTGGATTTGCATGCACAACTCAAGTCGCATGATATAACGGGGGGCTAGGGGGGAAATTCTATAAATGGACTGAAAGTTAGGTGCCAAAAATCTTGGAGCTAAGCTAGTAATCTACAGGTTGAAGCAAAAAAAAAAGTAACCCCCTACAGTTTTTTGCTCTTTTCTCAGCAACTGCTTACAATTTCAACATGATGTTCGCTGTTACTATCTACATTTATCTGCCACGTGAAATGAGATTATCTTTAAATGCAGCAAAATTACAGACTTTTTAGTGTGACCAACCATAGATTTTTGCACATTCAAAAATGTTTGCACCGTAAAACCACATTTACTTGAAACAAAACAGGGTACCAGCTTACCGTTAATGACATCACAGTAATGTAGACTTTTGTCCGGGGGGGCAATGTTGGAGGTCTATCACAAGCTCCACCCAAAGTTGCAAACAATCGCTAAACTCATGGAAGCGCTGCAGATGATCTGGGACAACCTGCCACAGGGACTGATCAACAAGGCTGTTAAGAACGTCCCAAACGTATTTAAGGCCTGTGTTAAAGCTGAGGGTAGACACTTTGAGCATCCACCATGACTACAACATTTTTAACACAAACAAAAATCACTAGGTAGTAATGCTCAAATGTCAGTAACATCAACATAGCTTAAGATAAGTACATGTTGTTTAATAGTAACACATAGGTATGATCACTAAGTAGGAAAGTTTTCGTTGAAATTCAAAATAGTTGCTGAGAAAATGGCAAAAATCTCTAGGGGGTTAATTTTTTTGACTCGCCTTTTAGAGCGGCAGAGTTGCTCACCAAGAGCAGTCCCAAATACATAAGATGGATAGATGTGGCACCTTTTCACAAAAATTAATGTAGGAAGAAAGATGGCAACTAGAGACCCCTTAGTTGGCCTCAATGATATATAAATTAATAATACAATTGCCAAAACAGAGGAACATTTAGTTTCTGGAATTCTTGGATTATAGAATCCAAAGTGAGGAGGTGAGATAGGCAATAGGAGAGAAATTGGGGGAGAGGCAGAGAATAAGAAAGACTAGTGAGAATTAAGGAGAGACAGAAGCAACATTCCCTCTACGATACATGGGAGTCTGCCACTGGTGTTTCTACCATCAGTGCAGGTGCAATCATGGGCCAGGGTGAGTGAATTTCATCCATCCAATAAATCCAACTCTTATGTTTTCATTCTTTTCTTTCTGCTTTCCAGGTAAAGTAATGGCTCTGACAGGCTAAGGTTTGCCCAATGAACGGAACGATGCTTGACTCTTTGAAACCTATCCTTCCTTCAGCTCAAGCTCACAACCATCCTCCATTTGGGACAACCAAAGGCAAAGAAAAGAAGACAATGACTCCTCACAATCCAAGAACAGATGCTGCCTTTGAAGCATGAAAATGTAGATATGAACGTCTAACGTTGAGCACGTAGATTTTCAATGTAGGTTTGGTGTATGCTTTGCTAGAATGCTCTTGGACAGAGGAAGATCCTCTTTCTTATCTGAGGGCTCCCCGGTATTGTCACAAAAGGATGCAACATGATGATATCACTCTATCGAAGTTGGAATATTACTGTATGAAACGGTATTTCATTTAAGAACACAGTAAATCTAGGACAATATTGCCCATCTCTAGTTATATCTGAGCAAATGAAGACAAGATAGTTGGGTGTTACCTCATCTTCAAGTTCTCTTACCGGCAAGAACATAGGAGCCAGCTCTAAGGATACCAGTGAGAGCTCAGCACCGCCAATATTAAGCAAGTTCCTTCATCATATCAAGAGAAGGTTAATTGGTATTGTGTTTGGCACTGAAAATAGTTCTGAAATGTTAGTACATATGGGCAAAATCAATATCTCAAGTTAAAAACAGCAACAACATAATACTAAATAAGTTTTGTATCCATCCACTCAACCACATTCATGTTTTTCCTTTGGGCTTCCATTGGCACAGCTGAAATCTTGGGTACTTTGCTAAGGTGTTACTAGGATGGGAAACACTAGTGAGGCATGCTGGAGTTTGGAAGTGCAATGCAGTAGTTTTATGTCAAAGAAAAAGCCTTATACTGAATCTTATGCTGTTTTACTCTTTCGGGATCTTGCCAGGTACTTGTGACCTGGATTGGCCACTGTTGGGAACAGGATACTAGACTTGATGAACCTTTGGTTTCTACCAGTATGGCGATGCTTATGTTCTTAGGAGAATACAGTCCTAGGCTCACTGCTGCTCATGTTCTCCTGAGAAGATCAGTAGTCAAGTCTCTCATCCTATATAATAATTTGTCCATCTGCGTCCCTGGCTGGATGGCTGGCTGGGTTCGTAACCGTATGCAAATGAGCTTACATCAGCTCGCCTCAAGCCTTCCCTTCCCTCTCAGTGTCCCGCCCTCGTGAAAAGACGAAATGATGTCAGAGAAGGGCGGGACACTGAGAAGGAAGGCTGGAGGCGACGTGAGCCAAGCCTGCCACTTTCACTGCCACCGCTGCAACCTGATGTAAAATGAAAGTTTTAAAAGCAGGGCGGCATGAAGAAAAAGAGTGCTGTTCTGGGAGATGAGGGCAGGCAGGTGAGGGCTGGGGTTGAACTCGACCTTGGGTGCTTAAAAGGGGGGCAGATGGGGGCTGGTGCGAGTCACTGAGCATGGATGGGATAGGAGGGCAGAGGAGAATCGCTGGACATGGATGGGATGGGATGGGAGAACTGCTCGACATGGAGGGGAGGGCAGGGGAGAGAGGAGAAATCGCTTAGACGAGAGTCACTGGACATGGATGGGATGGGAGGGGAGGGCACAGGAGAATTGCTGGACATGGATGGATGGATGGATGGATGGGATGGAATGGGAGGGGATGGGATGGGATAGAATGGTAGGGGAGAATTGCTGGACAAGGAGGGGAGGGCAGGGGAGAGAGGAGAAATAGCTTAAATGATAGCCTTCCTAGGGCCCATTTCATTTTTCATGAAACAGGCTTTTTTGCTTCTCAGTTAATAACCAATGTGAGTTTAAGTGCATGTGGACAGAGTTTTGGAAAGTACACCATGATTAAGGTTGATTACATGTGAAAACTGGTCCAAATTTCACCCTGAAATAGTTATATGGTATGAAGAGAGCACAGCAAAGCCAGATTAACTGATCTGAATCCCACAGTATCTGATCCAGAAGCAGAACAGCCTGCCTGAGAACATAAGTATTAAGGAAACAAGTTATATAAACGTTGATGGGTTGGGACAGAACTGCACTTCCACTCTCTCAAGAGATAGCAGACCACAAGTCCATAGGTACAATGGCACAAAACCAGACCCGATTCAGCTTGTCCCCAATGACATTGAGTCATCCAGACACTTCTCCCCAAAGCACCAACTTTTTTTTAAAAAAGGAGAGAAATCTTGCCTTTGAGAACAAGAAAAAATCTCAGCAATCATGTGTGTCAGTAAAGGAAAAACATGAACAGAGTCTGTAGTCAAATGAGTGTTTCCAAATAGGCATGTTAGTAGGGTATTGTTGGATAGTTTGTTGACACTCTAAGGCAGGAAATATATATGTTCTTCCTGTGAAAGAAGATGTTACAGAATGTATTGTGTCATCAGGGCCAATCCCAGGGTATCTAACACCCTAGACGAACCTTCAGCCATGCATCCCAATCATGGAACAAGAACTTTCTGCTCTTTGCCTAGAGAACCTTCCTCTACGGTGCCATACAGAGGGTATACGATGACCACCTGGGTTGGCTGTGTGAACAAAGCTCGTTGAGGCCTAGCAAGAGACAGCTGTCGTCAAAAAATACAAAAATGGTTTTGGAATTGGAAACTCTTTCCCTACCCTCAAGCTAAACACCTGTAACACACAGACCATGAGTTATTAGGTATAAGGAATGTATTACTTTAATGTTCAAAAACATACAACAGGATGGCAGGGAAAGGATAAGAGAAAGTGACTGTATATAATATGGAAACCGATTTGGTTGTATCACAAAAAGATGGTATGTCAAGGATCTAATAATAATGATAATATGTTCATAGAGGCTCAGTTTCACACCTTTCTGCAGCTGAAGCCCATACCCGTTACAGTCGGCATAATAGTTTAGTTATATAATTGTTTTTTAACAATACATCACCATACTTTCTAACTCTTCCTACTTTCTTACCCTTCTATATGTTACATCTTTGCTTTACCCTTCGCTATCAATTATAATGTTCTATTACGTATTATGTTGATATTGTAAATAGTATACCATGGTGTAAAAGAAGTGGGAGAGCGACCAA
This sequence comes from Microcaecilia unicolor, assembly GCF_901765095.1. Taxonomy (NCBI): domain Eukaryota; kingdom Metazoa; phylum Chordata; class Amphibia; order Gymnophiona; family Siphonopidae; genus Microcaecilia; species Microcaecilia unicolor. The sequence continues at coordinate 30,044,047 of NC_044044.1, forward strand.
GGATACCAGAAACTGGAGGATGTTCGATAATAAACAATTTTATTAATAATTTGAAGACTCGACACAACGTCGTGTTTCGGCCATCAGGCCTGCATCAGGAGTCTGCTTTGCACAGTGCTGCGTAGCAATGGTGTCGACAAACCTTTTAAAATCTTACAGCTGACTCTAGGGCAAAATATTGCAAAATAACGTTGAAGATAATCCTTCAGACGTAACGTTGTAGTCTTTAATGCATTACGAACAGCGCGTGCAGCGCATCTGACGGCATCTTTTTCCCAAACACAGTCTTTTTAAAGACTACAACGTTACGTCTGAAGGATTATCTTCAACGTTATTTTGCAATATTTTGCCCTAGAGTCAGCTGTAAGATTTTAAAAGGTTTGTCCTGATGCAGGCCTGACGGCCGAAACACGACGTTGTGTCAAGTCTTCAAATTATTAATAAAATTGTTTATTATCGAACATCCTCCAGTTTCTGGTGTCCTTGGTCGCTCTCCCACTTCTTTTACACTATTGTTTTTAACGTGGGGCGTTTGAGTTCTCAGCTTTCCTGGCGGATTTCCTCTCAAATAGTATACCATGCCATACTTTGTATTGTTGTTTGAATATTTTTACTGCTGTAATTGCCTATTGCTCATGTTTGATCTATTCTTACTGTACACCGCCTTGAGTGAATTCCTTCAAAAAAGGCAGTAAATAAATCCAAATAAATAAATGTAATTGTTTGTGTGTCCCTTAAGTATGATGTTATTGTACCTATACAGTTGTCCTGTGGTGTAAAAATAATTGTCTTACTTTTAACATTAAATAGCATTCATTCTTCATCCGTTTCTTTAGATCTGTTTTTAATTGTTCCAGGTGAGATTGCAATGGTGTTGAGCATATACTATTTTTTCATCGGTTAGTGCTATACATGCTTCTAAATATTTTGGTATACAGTCACATGATGCTGTATGACAAATCTGATAAGGGAGGAGGGGGCTCATTTTAACCTCCTGGATTACCATGCAATGAAAAATTGCCAGGTAGTCGTAAGATGGCTGGAGTTGATGGACCGGAAAAAGAAAGGAAAAGCAACCATACGTATGAAGTCCACATGGAGAAAAGTAGGGATGCATGAAAAGCCTTCCAGTCCAAACACAGAGACACAGATGATACTGAAACTTTTATAGATGAATATCAATAAACATAAAAACAGACTCAGCACTGACCCGTGCCTTTTTAGAATTTGTTAAAACAAGCACCACAAGGGTGCAAAAGCAGCAAGAATGTACTGTCATGGACCTCGACCGACTGCTGACATGAATGACATTGAATTGCACGGGAAAACAGCCGTACAGTTCAATGCTGTTCACATCAGTAGTTGGTCCCAAAGTCTGGACGTCATCCATTGTGTTTAGACAATTATAGTCTAGTCAGGTACCAAAGAATCAGTCTATGACTTCTTTGGAGAAGTCTATAGCTTGGCTGTGGTCTTTGAAGCAGTCTATCACTTGTTCTTATTCTTCTGAGAGGTCTTCAACTGAGTCATAGTCACTCAAGAATCTTGCTACTCTTTAGCCTATGAGACAAATCTCTGATCATTGTCTTTTCATTTATTAAATTTATACCTGCCCATTGTTACACTTCTAGTCAAAGCCTTTGAGATAAGCCTCATTCACACTATGGCCTTCTGAGATGTCTGGATAAATTCTTTTGTGGACAGATAGATGGATATTTAGAAAACTGGAAGGATGAACAGTTGGATGGTAGATGGTTGAATGTGTGGATGCGTGCAGATAAATTCAGCCCCCCCTCCCCCCCTCCCAGTTATTATTCTGGTCCTTTTTTCTACTGATATATCCCAGATGCCAAGACTGACCAACCGACTGTGGAATCTTGCCCCTTCTTCTGTCAGCAAAAAATAAAGAATTGTTTTGTTTTTTCTCATCTGTACTCTCTTTATCCTGTGATGCTCTACTTTGCTTTGTTGCTGGTTTTCCCCTCCACTCCCATCTGCAGGGGCTGCAAAAATAGCAAGATATGACCACAAACGAAAGTACCAGTGACTAATGAGGGCACCAACCTGCCCAGAACAAAGAAAGCAGGAAATAATGCTTCTCACTTTGTTTGTTTGTCCCTTTGCACCAAGAACCCATGTTTGTGTGTGACCAGTGAGAAAATCGCGCGAAGGAGACAAGCTCTGTGTGCTACTCTCTTTATGCTTCTATGCCAAAAGGACATAATTCCAAGTGCCATTCACTCTGGACACAGCATCTGAGCATCAAGCCTGATTGACGCAGGCTTCTCTACGATGAAGACAGCACCTGGACATCATAACCGGCCAGCACAGATCTTCTCTACGATGAAGATAGTACCTGGACATCATAACTGGCCAGCACAGGCCATCTGTACGATGAACATAGCACATGGACACCTAGCCAGAACAGGCCATTTCTATGAGGAAGAGAACTCAGTCTGGTGAGTATTCCATAGCAGCTGTTTTAAGTGTTCTAAGACTAAAATATTGCATACTGGTGAAAACAATGGTATAGAAAGAGAAAAAAAGAACAGAAAACAAAGGTTAAAAAAATAATAGAGAGAGTGTAGATAGATGAATAATTATTTTAGATGGATAATGTGAATATATTTCTATCTAAATAGATGCATATATCATAAAGGTACATATATCTGTATCTGTGCATGTCTGTATATAGACATAGATAAAGATGGGGGGGGGGGGTTATTTTTGTATTTATGTCACACCTTTCCAGAAGTAGTTCAAAGTGCTGTACATTCGGGTATAGAAGGTATTTCCCTCTCTCTCAAAGGGCGTACAATCTAAATCAGTCAATAGAGGCTACATGCCCAAGATCATAAGGTGTGTCAGCGGGATTTGACCCCTGGCTTCCCAGGCTACTCTGGAGTATACAAAGACGCAAATAGTACGATATAAATCAAGACTGCTCCCCTGCTCTTTCCTATCCCTCAGCTACCTGAAATGCTATCGAGCCTCAGAGAGCTGTAATCTGAAAAGAATCAGGGAAGTTTCTAAATGCAGAACTCAGAGGTCATGAGTGTTGCCACCGAAAACATTGTGGTAACATGCTTGCAGGAGGGGGCAGACTCTACACTGCCAATACAGCAGAACAGATCCTGAGAATAAGGTTATACCAGGGACCAGGCGATACAGATTTCAGAATTCCTGGAGCTGCTCCATCTCCAGACCTCTCTTGTGATACCCACAGAGAAAAAATGGCATTTCAGCATTTTTCCCTCATATAACAAAGCATTAAAACACAAAATTAGAATATAATTCAAAAGTTGTGCAAAGACAGGTGTTCCTTAATACTCTCTCTTTGGCTCTATCACCACCTCCACCTGCAGTCTCTCCTCCCCCATAGCATCAACTGTACCTACAATCCATGCTCCCCCTTTAGGTCCAGCTATAACTGCAGCCCCTGCTCCCCTAAAGCACCAACTGTACCTGCAATCCCTGCTCCCTCTACAGATCCAGCTATACCTGCAGCCCCTGCTCCCCCTACAGCTCCAGCTATACCTGCAGCTCATGCTTCCCCTATAGCACCAGTTGTGCCTGCAGTCCCTGCTACCCTATAGCACCAGCTGAACCTGCAATCCTTGCTCCCCCAAAAGCTGTAGCTATACCTGCTGTCCCTGCACCCCTAAAGCACCAATTGTACCTGCAATGCCCTCTCCCCCTACAGCTACAGCTATACCTGCAGCCCATGCTTCCCCTATAGTATCAGCTGTACCTGCAGTTCCTGCTTCCCTATAGCTCCAGCTGCACCTGTAGTCCCTGCACCCCTATGCCACTAGCTATGCCTGCAGTCCTGCTTCCCCTATAGCACAAGCTGTAACTGCAATCCCTGCTCCCCCAATAGCTGTAGCTATACCTGCAGTCCCTGCACCCCCTAAAGCACCAGCTGTACCTGCAGTCCCTGTACCCCTAAAGCACCAGCTGCACCTGCAGTCCCTGCTCCCCCTACAGCTCCAGCTATACCTGCAGTCCCTGCACCCCCTAAAGCACCAGCTGTACCTGCAGTCCCTGTACCCCTAAAGCACCAGCTGCACCTGCAGTCCCTGCACCTCCTAAAGCACCAGCTGTACCTGCAGTCCCTGTACCCCTAAAGCACCAGCTGCACCTGCAGTCCCTGCTCCCCCTACAGCTCCAGCTATACCTGCAGTCCCTGCACCCCCTAAAGCACCAGCTGTACCTGCAGTCCCTGTACCCCTAAAGCACCAGCTGCACCTGCAGTCCCTGCACCTCCTAAAGCACCAGCTGTACCTGCAGTCCCTGTACCCCTAAAGCACCAGCTGCACCTGCAGTCCCTGCTCCCCCTACAGCTCCAGCTATACCTGCAGTCCCTGCACCCCCTAAAGCACCAGCTGTACCTGCAGTCCCTGTACCCCTAAAGCACCAGCTGCACCTGCAGTCCCTGCTCCCCCTACAGCTCCAGCTGTACCTGCAGTCCCTGCAACTTCTAAAGCACCAGCTGTACCTGCAGTCCCTGTACCCCTAAAGCACCAGCTGCACCTGCAGTCCCTGCTCCCCCTACAGCTCCAGCTATACCTGCAGTCCCTGCACCCCCTAAAGCACCAGCTGTACCTGCAGTCCCTGCACCTCCTAAAGCACCAGCTGTACCTGCAGTCCCTGTACCCCTAAAGCACCAGCTGCACCTGCAGTCCCTGCTCCCCCTACAGCTCCAGCTGTACCTGCAGTCCCTGCAACTTCTAAAGCACCAGCTGTACCTGCAGTCCCTGTACCCCTAAAGCACCAGCTGCACCTGCAGTCCCTGCTCCCCCTACAGCTCCAGCTATACCTGCAGTCCCTGCACCCCCTAAAGCACCAGCTGTACCTGCAGTCCCTGTACCCCTAAAGCACCAGCTGCACCTGCAGTCCCTGCACCTCCTAAAGCACCAGCTGTACCTGCAGTCCCTGTACCCCTAAAGCACCAGCTGCACCTGCAGTCCCTGCTCCCCCTACAGCTCCAGCTATACCTGCAGTCCCTGCACCCCCTAAAGCACCAGCTGTACCTGCAGTCCCTGTACCCCTAAAGCACCAGCTGCACCTGCAGTCCCTGCACCTCCTAAAGCACCAGCTGTACCTGCAGTCCCTGTACCCCTAAAGCACCAGCTGCACCTGCAGTCCCTGCTCCCCCTACAGCTCCAGCTATACCTGCAGTCCCTGCACCCCCTAAAGCACCAGCTGTACCTGCAGTCCCTGTACCCCTAAAGCACCAGCTGCACCTGCAGTCCCTGCTCCCCCTACAGCTCCAGCTATACCTGCAGTCCCTGCACCCCCTAAAGCACCAGCTGTACCTGCAGTCCCTGTACCCCTAAAGCACCAGCTGCACCTGCAGTCCCTGCTCCCCCTACAGCTCCAGCTATACCTGCAGTCCCTGCACCCCCTAAAGCACCAGCTGTACCTGCAGTCCCTGTACCCCTAAAGCACCAGCTGCACCTGCAGTCCCTGCACCTCCTAAAGCACCAGCTGTACCTGCAGTCCCTGTACCCCTAAAGCACCAGCTGCACCTGCAGTCCCTGCACCTCCTAAAGCACCAGCTGTACCTGCAGTCCCTGTACCCCTAAAGCACCAGCTGCACCTGCAGTCCCTGCTCCCCCTACAGCTCCAGCTATACCTGCAGCCCATGCTTCCCCTATAGCACCAGCTGTACCTGCAGCCCATGCTTCCCCTATAGCACCAGCTGTACCTGCAGTCCCTGTACCCCTAAAGCACCAGCTGCACCTGCAGTCCCTGCACCTCCTAAAGCACCAGCTATACCTGCAGCCCATGCTTCCCCTATAGCACCAGCTGTACCTGCAGTCCCTGCAACTTCTAAAGCACCAGCTGTACCTGCAGTCCCTGTACCCCTAAAGCACCAGCTGCACCTGCAGTCCCTGCTCCCCCTACAGCTCCAGCTATACCTGCAGCCCATGCTTCCCCTATAGCACCAGCTGTACCTGCAGCCCATGCTTCCCCTATAGCACCAGCTGTACCTGCAGTCCCTGTACCCCTAAAGCACCAGCTGCACCTGCAGTCCCTGCACCTCCTAAAGCACCAGCTATACCTGCAGCCCATGCTTCCCCTATAGCACCAGCTGCAACTGCAGTCCCTGTACCCCTAAAGCACTGACTGAACCTGCAGTCCCTCCTCCCCTATTGTTGAGGGACAGAGCAGGGAATTATAGATAAGACAGTCAGAGTTGGAATTTTGAGGGGATAGATAAGGACCCGGCAATCGGTATTTATGGGTAGGGGTGTGCTGAAAAGTTGGGAATATGAGTGAGGGTGCAAAAGCGGGGAAAGTGAAAGGGGATGAAGTGTGGGGAGAGTCAGACACATAATTCTAATGATCTGGAAGACTGGAGAGAGGATGATAGGCTTTGAAAATGGAGGAGGAGGAAGGGGACGGGTCCTTGAAGGGGTTGAATGAGAGTGGACATGGGGTTGAAAAGGTGGTGAAAGGCAATAGGAGATGCTGTGGAGGGTAAGATAAAAAATTGGCCTGGAGGAAAGGGAAGGAGGGAGAGACAAGGATGAAGCTAGGGCTTGTAAGGGGGTGAGAGACAGGGGAGGGTAGGTGAGTACAGAGGATGGAAATGGGGGATTGGGGAGTGGATGAAAGATGGGGGGGGGATTACAGACTGAGGAAGGAGAATGACAAAGGGGGCAATGGGAATACTGAGAAGGGATGAGAAAGGCCGGTAAAAGAGGGGCCTAAGAAGGGTAAAAATTCATATACATGTAAAGATGGATATAGAGGCAGAGAAAAGAAAAGTGAAAAAGAAAGTTCAGTGCCAGATGGATGTAGAGAAGGAAGGGAAGTAGGGAAAGAGAGAGAAGAAATGAAAAGGTTAACCTGGAAAAAATGTTTTTTATTTAACCGTTTTTAAGGATTGGGCCATTCTATTTCTCTGTTCCAACTTTTCTTTCTTTCCTTCTCAAACGGATACAATCATTGCTTTCCCTGGGTTAATTTCCTATGAATTTAGGAGACATCATTATAACCCCTTCAGTGAAAAATCCTAAAGACCCGGTTCATCCGGTTTCTAATTACAGGCCAGTTGCGTCAATAACTGTTTTTGCAAAACTGTCTTGACACAATAGTTCACACTCATCTCAATCAGGATTTAGAGTTTTTCATAGTACTGAGACAGTCCTAGGTTCATTACTAGATTCAGCCAGATCCTTATTAAGTAATAATTATAAGGCCCTTATTTTACAATTTGATTTATCGATTGCCTTTGACCTAGTGGATCACGAAATTCTATTAGCCAAACAAGAGAGTTTTGGGATTGCTCATAATGTTTTAAACTGGTTTAAAAACATAAGAATAACCGTACTGAGTCAGACCAATGGTCCATCCAGCCCAGTATCCTAGTTCCAACAGTGGCCAATCCAGGTCACAAGTACCTGGCAGAAACCCAATTAGAAGCAACATTCCATGCTTCCAATTCGGGGGCAAGCAGTGGCTTCCCCTATGTCCATCTCAATAACAGGCTATGGACTTTTCCTCCAGGAACTTGTCCAAACCTTTTTTTAAACCCAGATATGCTGACCACTGTTACAACATCCTCTGGCAGTGAGTTCCAGAGTTTAACTATTCTTTGAGTGAAAAAAATATTTCCTCCTATTTGTTTTAAAAGTATTTCCGTGTAATTTTATTGAGTGGCCCCTGTTTTTTGGAGGGTTTTTTTGTTTTTGGTTTTTTTTTACTTTTAAAGAGTGAAAAATCAATTCACTTTTACCCGTTCTACACCACTCAAGATTTTATAGGCATCAATCCTATCCCCCCACTCAGCCGTCACTTTTCCAAGCTGAAGAGCCCTAACCTCTTTAGCCTTTCCTCATATGGGAGGAGTTCCATCCCATTTATCATTTTGGTCGCTCTTCTTTGAACCTTTAGAGGCACACGGGGTCCCCTTTACCTCCAGTGTTATTCAATATATTTGTACATTCTCTGGGTTTAGTACTGGAAAACCAGGGGTTCTGCAGTGATATTTATGCCTGCTGACATAACAGCATTGATACCAATCTATTCCACTCTGTCTCAGATTAATATAACTGAAAAAAAGGTATCTCGCGTATTGGTTCTCAGATGATGGACTATAAATGAAACTAAATGCTGAGAAGACTACATTTCTTTTACTGGACGATAAACCAGTTCCTTTAATTAATCACATTTTCATTGATCAGACCAGATATGCGCTCTCACCAATAATTAAGATTGTAGGTGTACAATTCAATTAAACACTATCTCTTAATGCTCAAGTGAACGCTACTGGAAGTAATTTAGTTTAGATCAATTTATAGTTCAATCTCTGTAATTGTCAAAATTAGATTGCTATAACCTTAGTTACATTGGAATTTCCAAATAGTTGAACATAAATTGTAGACAACACTGAATACTATGGTACAATTGATTTACTCATTTAACGAAAACAATAACATTTCAGGATACTGTGCCAAGCTTCACTGGCTCCCTAGAAAAGCAAGAATCTTATTTCAGTTTGCTTTCGTTATTTACAAAGTCATACATGGATACTGTCTGATCTATATGCTTTCTCATTTTCAATTTACTAATACTAACAGAAATAGAAGATGGAAAAACATTTCCCTGTTTTCTTTCCCTTCAGCAAAAGGTAGAAAAACACTTAAGATGCTTGAAAAGCTTTTAACTTATCATGCTCCAAAAATGTGGAAAGATGTTTGTGGCTGTTTTGAAAACTCCTATTAATAACGTAAGAGTAGTAATACTGGGTCAGACCAATGGCCATCTAGCCCAGTATCCTGTTTTCCAAACAGTGGCCAAGCCAGGTCACAAGTACCTGGCAAAAACCCAATTAGCAGCAACATTCCATGCTACAAATCCCGGGGCAAGCAGTTGCTTCCCCTTATCTGTCTCAATAGCAGACTATGGACTTTTCCTCCAGGAATTTGTCCTAACCGCTGTTACCACATCCTCCAGCAAAGAGTTCCAGAGCTTAACTATTCGTTGAGCGAAAAAATATTTCCTCCTATTTCTTTTAAAAGTATTTCCATATAACTTCCTCGAGTGTCGCCTAGTCTTTGTACTTTTGGAACGAGTAAAAAATCGATTTACTTCTTCTCGTTCTACACCACTCAGGATTTTGTAGATCTCAATCGTATCTCCCCTCATCCATCTCTTTTTCAAGGCTGAAGAGCCCTAACCTCCTTAGCCTTTCCTCACACAAGAGGAGTTCCATCCCCTTTATCATTTTGGTCACTCTTATTCGAACTTTTTCTAATTCCGCCATATCCTTTTTGAGATACGCCAACCAGAACTGAACACAATACTTAAGGTGTGATCGCACCATGAAGCGATACAAAGGCATTATAATATTTTCAGTCTTATTCACCATCCCATCTGATTTGGTGTCCTAACCTTTGCAGTCAATCTTTTTAGTTTCTTTTTAACCATTTTCCTCATTTTATTATAGTCTCCCTTTCGAAAATTAAATGCAGCTACAGTAGATTTCTTTTGCGGGTTCATCCCAGATAGTAGCTCAAACTTGATCAAGTTATAATCACTGTTTCCCAGGGGCTCCAACACTGTTACCTCTCTCACTAGGCCTTGAACACCACCAAGCACTAGATCCAAAATGACTCCCCCTCTCATCAGTTCCTGGACCAGTTGCTCCAAGAAGCAGTTGTTTATTACCTCTAGAAATGTTATTTCCCTGGTGTAACATTTATCCAGACAATATCGGGGTAATTGAAATCATCCATCATTACAGTGTTGCCCAATTTGCCAGCTTTGTTAATCTCTGTAAACATTTCTTCATCCATCTGTTTGTTCTGTCCTGGCGGATGGTAGTACAACCCTACAAGAATACTCCCTTCCCTTCACACGTGGTATTTCTATCCACCTTTCAGAAAAAGCTTAAAAACCTTATTATTCAAGAAATACTTTTCATGTTCTTACTCAGGAACTTTCATGTATTACCATAATTTATTCTTCCTTACCATGTATATGCACATGATATATATCTATACCATGATCTGTTCCGCTTATGTTATGCTAAATGTATGTTACCATGTACGTATGCAACTTAACGCATTACCACTTGTAATTCTGTTACCCGGAAATGGCAACCGCCATTACGGCAAATGTAAGCCACATTGAGCCTGCAAATAGGTGGGGAAATGTGGGATACAAATGCTACAAATAAATAAATAAATGTTAATTATTTTGTAGCTTTGTTCTTTAAGAATAAGAATTGTTTAATACTAAATACTATTTTGCTTTGGCTTTTTAAATCTGTTTTTTTTTTTAATTTTAATGGAATGTAATTCCTAAGTGACATTTTATGGCTTTTCTTTGATTGTGTAAACTGCTTAGAGCCAAATAGTATATAACTACTAGTATTATTATTATTATTATTATTATTATTATTAGGGTACAAGAGAAAAGGCATTTCTGTATCTCTTTTACCAGTATTGCACTGCTTATAGAGTCTGGCTTTCTTGAGTGGAGTGGGGAGGTCCTTCATTTCTGCTTTTGTGTGCATGTTTTTTATAGTTCCTTATTTTGTCTCAGCTAAGGATCTGTCCATGTTCTGCATGTGCAACTGAAGTGAACAATCTGCTAGCATGTAGTATCTGTGTAGGAATCTGTAACAGTCCAGCTTGTTCTAGTTTTCCCAGTAGTAGGTATATTGGTGCTCTAGGGCCCAGTATAATATTTATAGCACTGTCTTTTCACAGGTGAGTTAGGGCTGTTATGGTTTAGTAAGTTTGCTATATAGGTTTTTTAAAAGTCTTTTTAAAGGGTTATGTGTTATTTTTCAAAGTGTTTGGCCTATTTAAAAGCAGGCCCTAACATGCTCAGGGCTAGTGGTT